>NC_041407.2:89181347-89490097 GCF_900747795.2 Erpetoichthys calabaricus
AGTATTTTAATGTGTTTACTGTGATATTTAATTTTTGGAAATATTGTTCTCATTACTTATTGTTTAGCATTTACGTACTTCTTGTTCTCTTGTGTTTTGTGTTTTCTGTAGGTGGAACCCCAAAAGGCAGGGCCTCTGTTATGTCACTGCTGAGGCGCCTATCTATCCGAAAAATACAAAAATGCCTCTTAAGGGAAGGGAAACCGTCAAACCTCTGGCTTGAGAGACAAGTCTGAAAAAAATCTTTATAAATATAGAAGTATATAATCTATCTATCTATCTATCTATCTATCTATCTATCTATCTATCTATCTATCTATCTATCTATCTATCTATCTATCTATCTATCTATCTATCTATTGTGAGGATCGGCATCCTAGCCGGAGTTGTCTTGGGAATGTTACCTGGTAGGGACAACAATAATGTGGAAAGATGGTGGAGAGCAATATATTCAGGTTATTGTCACCCACAATACACTAAATGGCAGCAGCCCTGGATGGAAGCAGGCCATGTTGGGAATTGCTGGGGTCTATGGGTGCCACAAGGGGGTGCTGCAGAGAGTTACACTTCCAAGGGGTGAATCCCTGGTACTACCTGGTCTTCAATGAAAAAGATTGTGCTGCCTTGTCCAGGGGAGTCAGAGCCAGGAGCAGAGACAAGCAACACTTTCCTGGAGGAGTAGCAGTGTGGAGAGAAAGAGGAAAAGAGAAAGAAAGAAAAAGAAATTATCTATCTATCTATCTATCTATCTATCTATCTATCTATCTATCTATCTATCTATCTATCTATCTATCTATCTATCTATCTATCTATCTATCTATCTATCTATCTATCTATCTATCTATCTATCTATCTATCTATCTTCCTGTCAGGAACCACAACTTCCTTCCTGTGTTGGTTTTATTTTAGTCCTCTGCCAGCAGCCCAAACCAGCTGGGACACCCAAGAGATGGAAGGATGGGGGGGCAGGTCGCTTCTTTAGGGCACTGCTTCCTACAGAAAGCTAGATGGCAGCTCCCATGGGTTGCTACGGTATCCCGGATTGACTTGGAGTTCTTTACTGTAGCCCTGTTGGGTACCGAGGGTGCTGCCAGGGGCCACTGCAAAGACTGAGGGGCCATATCACATGGGGTTTCCAGCTTACCTAGAAGTGCTTACAGACCATCTGGGCAGAAGACCAGAAGCACTTCCAGGTTGGCCAGCATAAAAGAAATGACCGGCCTCACAGATGAGCCAGAGTTGAGTACAATTGTGGACAAAGCTTGCTGGGAGGAGCGGAGGAGGCAGTGACTGAGAGAAGAAAGGAGGATCATTGTGTGTCATTGTGCTACTGCATACTTGTGGCTGTGGTGGGAAACACTTGAAGGAAGAGTTTCTGATAATATAAGGCATTTTGTGTTTTAAACTTGTGTCCATCCCTGTTGTGTTGGGTGTTTGGGGAGTGGGAGTGCCACCTACTGCCCATATCTCATAAACACATCTGAGCAGTTAGGACCCTGACAAGCATTAGATTTTATTCTAAAGCTGGCAGACATGCAGACCTATGGTTCTCAAACACAGATGGTTCATTTAGAGCAAGCTAAACCATTTTGGTAACACATTCTTGTGTTTTCCCCACAGTGATCACATCGCCAATCTAACTTCCAACAGTAGAGACCAAACATTAATGTAAGGATATAAAAGCAATGTTTGCATGTGGGTAGAAGTTGTAAGCTTTTGATGGTCTCTTTGTTTGTCGGTATATGTTTTTCTGTTCTCGCTGTTCTTACTTTGAGTATCGTTGATATGCGAGACATGTCGATGAGCCACAGTATTAGTCAGCTGCTCAATGGCTCTATAATCAGGCTTACCCCTCGTAATTCTTCATCACTGAAGAGCCTTCCATGTTTGGCTTAACGCTCAGGAGATGTTGCTGCTGGAGTTCTTTCTCTGGCCATCATGTTGTGTAGCACCCCTGTGCACAGATATTTGTCCGATTTTGTCGTGCATGCATTCTGTTTCCTATATTTGATGTTCAGCAGATGGCGCTGCTGTTCTTCTCCTTCAAATGAGAGATGTTAGCAATGTGCTTCACACTCAGCAGATGTCACTGCTGTTGTTTTCCTCTCCTCCATGTCACCTTCTTGAGTAGTGTGTGCCGTATGAATGACGTGAACTCCAATAACTTTACAGAGGTTGCCGCTACCCAAAGTTTTTGCTTCACCAGCTTGTATCATGTCATAAGCTTACACTTGAGACCAAGATGAAGGTTCTAGCTGCAGTGGCTTGTGAGGACACAACCCTTAACATTTTACATACAGACGACAGGGCACCAAGTCCCAGAAGGTCAATGAGCTGGCAGGGAACTGAACTCAAGTCTCTGGAGCTACCAGATGGCAGGGCCATCCAGTTATACACTTGTGGATTTCTCAGGTAAAATAATTTCTAGTGTCATTCTAAAGTTATGAATTTTAATGTGGTGAGTTATAGTACTGCGTGTTCATCTGTTGCATAATTGTTCACTGTGAAATTGCAGTATTCCATAATTTTAATATATGAATATTTCCTTGAATAATTTAAGTATTATGAATGTAATCATTTTGTAATTTTAGCCCTCTGAAAATGTAATACATTTTAATCAAACTGTTACATAACTCAAATGTAGTAAGCTGAACCTTTTTGTCTGTCAGAATCTTCAGTTTATTTGAATTCATTCTGAACATTTTTTCCACTCTTGGTTTCTTCGCATTTCTTTTCTATGTATTTATGTTCTTTGTGGTTGTGATGTCGCCATTGTGGTGGCTGTTCTTCACGTCTTTCTTTTTGCCACAGCGTTGATGTGCGTGCCTGCGTCTGTTGGTGACATATTGACATTGCAGTACACATTCAGTGAGTCTTTTGAAAAACAGGGCAAGACTCTCAAAATGGAAACAAACTGCTTGGCTAATGCCAGGGTTCAGAAGATTATTGTCTTCTTTTTGCTAACACAGAAAAGAATCTGTGAGAGAATAAATCTGTTAAGCATCTCTAGAAACATTAAACAAAGAAATAAGAAAGACACTTAAGGCATGTCATATTAGATGACTTTCCCAGCGATTTTCAGTCATAGCCTTCCTCTACATCTGGGGCATCAGACTCCAGTCCTGGAGGGCTGGTTTTCATTCTGACCATCTTCTTCATTAGTGACCAGTTTTTGCTGCTAATTAACTTCTTTTTCTTTAGTTTTAATTAACTTGACTCAGGCCCCTTACTTGTCTCTTTTTCCTTAATTAGCAGCCAAACAATAATGAGACCCAAAACGAGCCGCCACATGACCAGCTCACCTGTGCCCATCATACAATATCCGGAAAAAAAGAAAGGTGAAGGTCTCAGTAAGGTTGATCTCCCAGGTCACCAAAACATTTTGGCGGTGTTTTTAGAGAAAAAACAGAAAAATCAACAGTTTTGGAAATGTCTGTTGTTGCAGAATGAGAGCAGCAACAAGCCATGGAATTAAATAACGGCTTTAATTAACAGTAAGAATTGCCTTCTCATTAAGAGATTTGTTGGAGTGAAACTGGTTGGTGTTTGAAGCTCCAGTTTAGCTGATCATCTGTTGGCTCGTTTCACGTCTCATTTCCGTGTGGCTGTCGTTTAATGAAGAAAAGAATCAATTCAGAGGACTGAATCCTTAAAAACAGGTCTATTAAAATGAAGGGAAAAGAAGTTAATTAGCAGTGAAAACTGGGCACTGATTAGGAAAAGGGTGACAATGAAAACCTGAAGCCACTGTGGCCCTCCAGGCCTGGAGTTCGACACATGTGCGCTACATAATAGCCAGTCAGAGGCAGTCGTAATCCTGTAAAGCCAATCATCTAAAGCCTAAAGCGGGGGTCCTCAATCACGGTCCTGGAGGGCCGCAGTGGCTGCAGGTTTTTGCGCCAACCCAATTACTAATTAGAAGCCCTTATTGCTCAAGTAACACTTCTGCTTCACTTTAGTTTTTCGCTCGTTAAGATTTTGAACCCTGATTACTTATTTTAGTCTTAAACAGCTGTACTCTTGGTTTTTAATGGCTTCTAATTAGCAATAACATGCAAATGACGAAAGAGAGCAGCATTTCTCCATTTAGCTTGTTACCATTTACACCTGTGTGTGTGTGTGTTTATCACGCACTATTGGGTTTAATTAAATACTTGGAAGGGAAGTGTAGAGAAAAAAATGAAAGGCCTGAGAAATGCTTATCCATTTTAGCCTTCAGATCATTTGGATGATATCCTTAGAAAAGGGGAAGAAAATCTAGGATATGAGAATTACCAGACATTGCAGAGTTAAAGCACTAACAAACCATGAAATTAAATTATTGGCAAGAATTGCTTTCTAATTAAGCAACAGGGGTTAGAACAAAAACCTGCAGCCACTGCGGCCCTTCAGGACTGTGATTGAGGACCCCTGATCTAAAGTGACAAATGCAACGACTGAGACCAACTGGTCTGCAAGTGGCTACGACAAAATCAAACTCTCTTTGGTCAGAGGGGCGGGCTCTTTGAGTGCCAGAGTTGAGGACCAGTGAGTGTTCAGCTGGAAGTACAATGCGTCAAAGGCAGCGACGAGGAATAAGAAACACATGTGTTTTGAACTACACCAATCAAAAAGAAGCTAGTCTGTCTGATGTCTCACGTTCGATGTACGAAAACAGAATGGAAAAAAATAAATAAAGGGCAAAAATTGTTGCCAAACTTTCTGCCGCTCTTACCCCTTCATACATCACCAGCTCCTTCAGGCAGTGTGCTAAGAATCATTGTTCTCTTGCAGTGCAGATTAATTTGTGAGAATCTGATAGAGACATAGCGTACTTTACATCCGCTTAGCTAGCAAACAAGAGAACTACTTAACAGATTTAGATCATGTTTTTTTCTAGAATTTGCTTGAACATTCCGGGTTGATTTTGTAACTTCTCTCAGAATCATAGTTCGCTTGCAGGAGCGATATATTCACGCAAATCCGAGACAGACGCTGCGAGCCGAGGGGAGGGGGAAGTGTGACATCAGGAGTGGGGAGCCAGGTGGGGCCCTCCTCACTCACACACCAGCCTCTGTTTGAATCGCTCTACCTCCGGACACGTTTTGGAGCGCACCTTGCCTCTGCTTAGCTAGCGATACCTTTTTGTTTATTTATTGATTTGTAAAGTTTGTCCTGTTTCACTACTACGTGGTCGGAGCTGTGGGGGACGGCTAGTATAGTATATTTATGAAGAAATACCTTTGACTTGCCAAACTTATCCTTTAAGGAAGTGGCCTAAACTAGCAGTTCTGTACTGTTAACCAGAGTGCCATTAACATGTTCAAGTGTTATAAATACTCAAGCATTTCAACACCAACTCCGTTCAGCCTGGAAACTGCTTAACTCTTTCAGGGCTGATGTCGACTTTTGTCAAAAGGAGGAGTTGATGATGGTAATCAACTGTAAACTGTGACAAAACCAACCGCTACGTTGGATTCTCGTTGCTAGAAGGAAAGTTAGATTCATTGGTTTGACCGAGATTCCCTGCGCTCACGTGAGTAGCAAGGCGCACACAACGGCAAAAATAGCACTGAGATCTGGCAAAAGATTAAAGCGAAAAGCAAAATGCTCCGTGGACGACGTCTTGCCTATCATTTCTGAACTCGACTATGACTTGTCTGACTCAGATTTTGATACAAGTGATCGAAAATAAATGTTAGGTTCCAGCTTCAGCTGATGGTTTCCCAGCTAGTAGTGGTACTGACAATGTTCGCCAGGGAGGACTGCCACTTAAAAATGACAAGAGGTAGAATCCAGATTGTAATGCACTGCGACCGTGACCACCGCTGTTGCTGTCCCAGCCATGTGAAGACAGCCTGGCAGCAAGACTGCCGCTCATTCTTGGCAAACTGGCAGCCACAGCATGCAGCAGCAGACGTTTTATGTTGATTTCTGTGTGAAAGCATCATTTTTTGGAAAAAATATTCAGCCCCCAAAGAGTTAAGGTAACTGTGTTGGGTGCCCGTGGTACCTTAGTATAAATAATGGAATCCTTGAAATCATTGAGATTTTTCAACTGATTATTAAATAATAAGATGACCTGTAATATGAAATCAACCACCCATTTTATTGTAGGCATTTTTTGAAGGTCATCGTGAAATTTTAATATTGTTCATTTGTCATGAGTAAGACATTTTGTGAAAAATGGAATATAACAAAATAATCTTTATCTGTTTTAACAGTCAGAGAGCTGGCTGCCAACAGAGGGTACTACCAGATCGTGACAATAACGGTAGAATAAGCTTGGGCCATAAGAAGTTGTGTTATGTTGACTTACCAGCAGGGGGCACTAGTCCTCTATGTAATGAATTTAGAAAAATGTTCGTGAGAGACAAACAAGTACCATCCATCCATCCATCCATTTTCCAACCCGCTGAATCCGAACACAGGGTCACGGGGGTCTGCTGGAGCCAATCCCAGCCAACACAGGGCACAAGGCAGGGAACCAATCCTGGGCAGGGTGCCAACCCACCGCAGCAAACAAGTACCCCAGGCCATTAAAGGGCAGCAGAGGGTTCTCCTTCCCTTAGGCTATTTAGTAAATGCCACTGATCATTTGGAAGGATACCCAATCTGCCATTCTGCAAACAATGGAATTAACAAAAGAAGAAGGAGCAGGAGATAGACTACCAGGCAATATTGTAGTCAAAAAGGGGAGTGCAAAGAGTCAACTCCAGGAAACAGAAAATACCAAAGTCTAACACACCTAATGGACTCTCAGACTGTGAGAAAAAGATTCTCTGGTCTGATGAAACCAAGATTAGTGTCACATCTGGAAGAAACCAGGCACCGCTCATCACCTGTGCAGTGCCATTCCAATGATGAAGCATGGTGGGGTTGTTTCTCAGCGGCAGGGACTAAGAGACTCGTCAGGGTCAAGGGAAAGCCGAAGTGAACAAAGTACAGAGATATTCTTAATGAAAACCTTCACCAGAGCGCTCTGGACCTCAGACTGGACAGAAGGTTCACCTTTTAACAGGAAAGTGACACTAAGCACAAGACAAATGCAACACAAGTGTGATTTAGGGACCACTGGATGTGATATGGGGGCAGCTTAGCTATTACATGGGCCTGATGGATTGAATGGTCTCCTCTTGTTTGTCACATTTCTGATGATCTCACTGTATGAATGTTCTTGAGTGTCCCAGCCAGAACCCAAGCAGACCATTCTGGAGAGACCTGAAAATACATGTCCACTGATGGTCTCCATTCAACCTGACAGACCTTAAGAGGATCCGTTGGGAAGAATGGCAGAAAATCCGAAATCCAGATGTGTGAAGCCTGTCACGTCAGTCCCAAGAAATCTCCAGGCTGGAATGGCTGCCAAAGAACCTTCAACTAAGTACTGAGCAAAGAGTCTGAATACTCAATGACATATTTCAGGTTTATATATTTAATAAATTGCAAAAAAATTCTCAAACCATATTTTTTTTAATCACTCCCTAACCCTAATTAGCTATCTCTCTCTCTCACCCCTTCACCACCCAATATCTAATGTGTGGTGAGCCATCTACCACAAAATGGCTGTCATCGCATCATCCAAGCAGGTGGTGGTTGAAGTGACTCCCCCCTCTCTAGGTAAAGCTGTATAAATATAAAGAGTTATTAATTCTTATTTTTGCTTTGTCATTCTGGATTATCGAGGTTTGCTGAATGTGGGAGAAAACGAATTTCAATGATTTTAGCACAAGGCTGCAACAGTGTAAAAAGTGAAACGGTCAGAATACGTTCTGAATCCACTGTATGTTACATTTAAAATAAAGTACCCCATTAACTCTAGCAGTCCTCAAATTCAAATAACATTTAGAAAGCCAATATGGCATCTTGACTACAAGATGAATCACACAAGGGAGGGTAAACTGCAGGGCCGTCTTACCAGCATTGTAGGCCCCCCAGGCAAAGTAGTGTGCTGGGACCCCTTGTTTTGATAGCAAAACAGAAAAATACATAGGTATCAGAAACATCATGGGCCACTATGCTCCTGGGACCCCCGGCCAGTGCCCATACACTAAGATGGCGCTGAGGTGAAGCACAAAGAGAAGACACAGTTTAAATAAAATAATAATCCAGTGTTTGTCCATCTGTAGAATGGACTTTCCCACCAAAGTGTAACAAAAACAGCTTCTGCGCCTTGTCTTCCATACCTCTCTGAACTATACTGTCATCTGCAGACCCACCCTTTAAACTCTTGGCAAACCATCTCCTTCCAATTTCCAAGCACAAAGACGCTCCAGCCAGCAGGACCTACTCGGCCTTCACTTCATATTAGGACATTTTGGCCTTATGTATGCAGACACCTCCCTGCTCCTCCAAAGGGTTAAACCTTCGGCTTATGTGCCACACTTAAAGGTGGCCCAGCATTGGACCACTGGTGCTGATGACTTTGCAGAAATGACCGTTCTGTATGCTGCATTAGTCTGCAACCCTAAACTTTGAAAACGTCAATCATCGAGCTTATCGGCACATGATAAGGCCTCATTCATTTCCTTCTTCATTGTATAAACACAGCAGCACAGCAGCAGGTGAAATATTAGAAACAAAAAAAAAGACAAGACGGTGTTCAGAACATCTCCCAGTTTCAATTTAGCAGACGTGGTGGTCTCATCCCTTTTATCGTGCTTTACTGTTTATCCTGTTCATTTTTGGTAAACATACTGTAGCTATTGGATTTAACAAGCTCAAGTAACAGGGACTGGCAGGGGTCATGAATTTTATTTGCCATACAGCCAGAGGATGGCATGCCCTTTCTGCACTTGCGATTCTCCAGAAGGGCTGAGGACAGGGGCACCCGGTTTGCTAGACAGTGAGATGTGGCTTGGTCACTGGCATGCCATGTTCATCCAGAATGAATCATTAAGGGGTCAACCAGGTACTAGAAATGCCTAGCCCTCCTTGGTAAAGAGAAAGTGACCGTGGAGGGCTAGAAGGAGAGTGGCAGAGGGCAGCATATGGCCCTTGGCTGACAGAGTTTAAGACCGGTTTACCCCCCCACAAAAATTTCTTAGTCTTCTCCCAGACCTCCATGGCCTTGTCAGTTTGTATTCCCTGGGATATCTTAAATCCACACTAAGCCCTGTCCCTTCCCTGTGGCAGCATTTCACGTGTGCCATTCATCATAATATGTAAATACCGGGAAACAAGTGGACCTCTGCTCTTCCCAGTTTGAGTTCTATTAGTCTGTAAGTACCAATAGGTTGCACGCATCTGTCAATTGGAGCTGTCATTCTTCCTATTACATAATCACCTTGAGCAAGTTGCTTCCTGCTCAGCAGATGTCACTGCTCTTTTTTTCCTCTCTGTCCTGTCACCCTCTTGATCATGTGTCGCTTGCAATACGAAAGACAAGAACCCAGATAACTTCATGGAGGTTGCCACGAGCCAAACTTTGCGAGTACCAGTTGGCTATGCATGGTGGAGGCTGAAGTTGTCATTCTTTTTTTACCTATCTAGTAATCGTCCCCGGCATTTTTTTGCACGCTCAGCAGATGTTGCCACTCTTTTCTTTTTCTGTCTGCCATGTCACCTTGTTTGCCTGTGGAGTTTGCCATAAGAAAGATGAACACCATGAAAACTTCACTGGGGATTGTCATTCATTAACATGCACCACAGGATAAGCTTTCAATTGAGTCCCAGATCAAGGTTCTAGCCCCAGTGGTTTGTGAGTAATCATATGACATACTGATACAATCCTTTGCATTTTATATATGTAGATATATATGTAGATTATGTATATGTATTGTGGTTACTTCAGAAGACTTGTTTGTGTTTGACAAAATACCTTTTTACATGCCTCAATTCCATGCAAGCACAAATTCTCTCCTTCCTTCCTTCCTTCCTGCTAGCCTTCCAATCTTCAGCCCTCCATTCTTTCCTGGTAATTGCAATACAACAAGGGCGTGCCACCTGACAGCTGTCACACACCTGCGAGTAGGAGGCAGCTAAAGGGCTTGAGTAATTGCAATTCTGCACCAGACCAGGGGGCAGCAGATTGCGCTGACTGACTCTCTCAGTTCCTTGCAGACCATTCTTGGGAAATCCTGCCGGGTTCTGGCACCTCTGATGACGTCACTTTCATTTTTTTTGGCGCCTCTGATGATGCCACTTCCGGTGGCTCTGATGACACCACATCCAGTTCCGGTGCCTCTGATGACGTCACGTCCGGTCCTGATGCTTGCAATGATGTCACTTCATCCACCAGCCTTTAAAGCTGCCATCTTACCTCCACCTGTTAAGTTCTGTTGTGGACTCAGTATTGTGAACAACTCTGTTAAAACTTAAACCTTTTGCAGCCAGGGCATATTATTGTTACCCTGCAGAACTGTAGGTTCCTTGTAGCCCTGCTGGTGTCTAAAGCAGAGCCCCACCACAGGCACCACCTATCCACCTATCATTTGGGAGAAGCATCTGTCCTGGGAAGCCCATCTCCCTTTGTCCATCCAGCATTCCTGCCCCCCAAAAACCGAGATAGGGAGCCGAGCCCATTCTGGATGGGACACCCATCCATGTATGGTGTTGACCCTCCTTCGATATGACCACCTGGCATGGCAAGAGGGCATCATGCAATCCGGTTGGGATGCCTGTCAATCCATTATTTTGTCCTTCCAAGACCTGGCTTGAGAAATCACTTTGAGAGTTATTTTAAGGTTTTGACTAAGCTGTTCTGCGGTGGGCTGGCGCCCTACCTGGGGTTTGTTTCCTGCCTTGCGCCCTGTGTTGGCTGGGATTGGCTCCAGCAGGCCCCCGTGACCCTGTAATTAGGATATAGCGGGTTGGATAATGGATGGATGGATGGACTAAGCTGTTGATCTGACTTTCATTTTATTTCGCCTTTTGAATATGATATTAGATATTTAGTGTCTGGACACTTGCTTAGGCAATGTCCGCACTGCTACAGTTTTGTTTTAAAACACAGACATTGGTCTCCATTATTACCTTTCTTCCACACTTCCCTGATATTTTCAACCCCTGAAACTGCTCTCCATATTTGTACACTGAAGACACTGGCTAAGGGTTGCAATATGGACGTGTGAAAGCGCGGACATTTGAAAACACAGACGTTAATTGTGCTCTGATTGGTTCGTGCTTATTATGTGGCCCTTTCCTGATTGGATCTTGCTCTTACACCCAGATTGGTTGCCCTAAATGAAAGAAAATGATATTCAAACTTTGTGGACACAGGAGAATTACTTTCTATAGTGCTTGCTGTGTTGCGTACCTCAAATTTTGTACAATTTGAATGCTGCATATATTAACAAAAGGAAAATCATTTACTGGTTGCTACATCCATTCATCCATTTTCCAACCGGCTGAATCCGAACACAGGGTCACGGGGGTCTTCCAGAGCCAATCCCAGCCAACACAGGGCACAAAGCAGGAACAAATCCTGGGCAGGGTGCCAACCCACTGCAGGACACACACAAACAGTTTTGCTATAAATCCCATTGCCAGCAGTGTTAAAATCCCTTTCAGGATTTTTGCACCCAAACCCAGTGCAGGCAAACATCTACGTCATGTGTGTTTTTGGTTGTTTTAGTGGGCACAGATACCTTTGTAAAGGATGCTTACAACGCTAATGTGGACGGAGATCACTTTCGTTTAAAAATGCCGTTTTTTAATGGAAAACATTGTAGCATTAGTGCTCTTTCTTGTTTGTCCTTACATCTCTGCTGCTCAGATTTCACCTCCTTAATTACTCGTTTCTTTCAAGATCTAATGAGCACAACAGCCTGTGTAAAGTTACACATTATTCATAACAAAAGGTGCAACATTTTGCCTGATTAGCTTTCATTAGAACTGTGCTTAATTGGGAAAAGTAAAGCAGAATACATAAGTAGAAAAGTAGGGAGCCGAGCCAGGGAAAGCGAAAGTGGTGACAGGCGAGACAGCATGAGACGGGCAGCCGTTTGGGAGCACAGGGAGAGATGAACAGTTTAGTTTATCGCTCAGCGCTAGGTGTGATCCCACTTGGAGACTGAGCTTAGTTTAATACGCCTAATGAGAATGAACGCTGTGATTAAATATTCTGCACAACAGAAGCACAGACTGCAAGTGGGTTAGCTGTTATTGCGATTCTGTTTGTTGATTGAGGAGATAGACAGAGGAGTGGCAAAGGGCATGGGTTTGTACGGTGTACCACTGGGAAAAACATCTGGAAAACGGACAGATGGAGGGATGGATGGATAGACTTCACTAATGTACGGACTACTATCTCCCGCCACCCTACCTGACTATGCTCACTTGTCCATACACCAGTAAGCAGATTTATTTACTGTTGCACCATTTCCCACACTTTCAAGAAATGCATTGCTTTCCGTTGTCCACAATTAATAAGTTGACCTTCTACCCCTTGCAATATCTCATAATTAAACTTGTATTGCTACTGAAGTGCAAAAACCATCCTCCTTTTAAGTCTCACCATGGCTTTGTCCGTTTTTTTTCATCAATAACACTTGCAAATATCGTTCGGCGATTAGGAGCAGTAAAGGAAAAAGTTATGCATATCATTAAACTGTCAGCACGCGCTACACAGAAAATCATTAAGCGACTGATTTAGCCATGAATATAAAGCGCTTGCACATTTTTCATCATTTACACTCTGATGGGAAGCGGAGGATAGATGGCAAAAGAAAAAGGCGCAATGGCTTTAAGAATTAGTGACGGGGAAAGTTGAATTCATATCATCTTACACTTATGCAAAATCTTAATTGTGGCACTTTGTTTGTTAAATTTAAGTGATTAACAAAGTCCCGTTTTTATCGATAACACTGAAGTGCTGTTTTTATATAGTCTAGTAGATTTACTGTGTGTTTGATGCTACTTGTCTTGGCATACTCTGCTCCTCTGGAGGTATCCTGTAGCAGCTCATAAAGCTGTTTTATCATAAAAGTGTCATAAAAAGCCTCCGAAGGTTCTTTTTTCATTGGTGGACAAGTTAATCCTAGAAATAGATAAAGTATTAGCCTTGTCTTACATGTACACCCCACAATATTTGACTCAAAGGATTGCACACTACTCCTCTGAAATATTCCAGCAATGGCCGAGACCAAACTTGCTCTCAGTTTCCCTCACTGTTACTGACAACGACTGGCTACCCTGACAGGATTTTCTACTAAATACCAGGAGCGGACTGGCCATTAGGGCATTTGGGCAATGGCCATTTCATGAAACAAATTTTATGTACTGGTTACTGTTTGACATTAAAATTAATTTTCTAAACTACTAAACATTATCTATCCGGTACTGCAATTTATATAGTCCTATCTAATATACCATATTACGTCACCAAGTTGTTTTAGTTGTCAGTACGTAACGTTGCAGCGAAAAATTTGGTGAAAACTGCCTTTTGCAAATTTCTGTTTCGATACTGCTACATTTCGGTTAGCATATACCTTATTACAATTTATTTTATCTCATATCTAGTATTTAAATTCTTTGGTACTAATAATTAGTTTAGATTATGTATTATGCATTTATTGTTCTCTGGTCGTCGATAATTTGTGGTTTTCAGATGCAATTATTAGTATGATGAAATAAAGTTATAGGAATTTTTCATATTAGGACGGAACATCTATAGTTCATCGTTAAGTTAATGGAACATTTCTATCATATGAGGTTTTCATTATAACCTCGGTTATAATTTATTCCATTGTGAATGAGCAGTTTGATTATCGAATAGAGTTCATATGATAGGCTCATAGCAAGTAGCGAGCCGTGTACTCATCAGAAATTTTAAGAAAATTACAATGAATAATGGGCAGAGTGGGTCGACCTCGTCCTGAAGGATGCCCGGGCTGATTTTGAGACCCAGTTCGCTCCTGCTAAATACCCTAGCAAAGGCCAGGAGTCTACTCCTGCTGGGATCTCAGAACACAGCCTGTTAAGCTACCTATCTTGATCAAGCGAAACTCATTCTGCTGTTGAACGTCTCGACATTTATGATGTGAGTTTGACCGCTAGTGTCAGTAAGCAATGAGGCACTTTCAGTGAGATAATTCCCAAACTTTATTTCAATCTAAACTTATGTTTATTTGCAGAGATACCAATCGTACGCTCAAATGTTACATAAATTAATGGATAAACACATACAACCTGAATGATTCAAATCAGAGTCGCACAGCAGGCTTCGTGTCAGGCGGCTAACTGGCTTTTAGTTGTTATGGTCCTTGTCTTCTTAGCTCACATGTGATGCTAGTGAGCGTTGGGATGTGTTCTGTAGGTGGCTAACCTGACAGAGATGTCACAAACAACATTTCCAAATCCTCTTCCGTGATACAGCACCTTGGTGTCTGTTTATACAAGAATTACATCAGAAAAAAGCGGACCACTGATAACTTCCAGTGGTCTTGTTACTTGTCAGTGAAGCTACTTTTAGCTAAATTTGAGAACATGTTGATCTCTTAAGCACCTAGTTCACATCTTCGTATGAGCATATACACACTGGTTAGTTTATCTGAGCTTACACATACACAATCTAACAGTAATAACACTGTTTTAGTATTTGTTTTTACATTTGCATATTCCTTTGTATACTTTAATTTATTTGCATGCATCCCATTGTCCTCTCCATCTAGGAAAGCAGTCTATGAGTCAGTTGTGTGCTTTCTTCTGTCCAAAAGGGCACCTGCCTGTTAAACTCATGTTTAAGTACACACTATTAAAAAATAATGCTAGCTTTTCCTGTTTATTCACTCAAAAGCTGCATCTTATTTAAATAATCCTTTCATAATCCTAACATTTACGCAAATTAAAGGGTCTTATTTAACAAAGTGTAAAAAGCAAAGTTTTTTTATCCCAGCCCACTTGGAAAGCAGAGTCCAGGCTAACAGAACAAATACCATTTATTTAAATGGTACGGGCTGATTGAGGGTCCCTCTGTTATTATATGATTGTATTACTAGGAAACACGTGGACCTCCAGTCCAGCACCGCTTTTCTTTGCTCCATGTCGTTGTTTCAAGCACTGCACGTTTCTATTACAAAGTTATCCGTCATTGTTGTCCACTGTGTGGAGCACTGCACGTTTGTATCACTTGTGGCGGATCACCGGGGCCCTTACCTGACCGGGACACCCCGATCATGGAAAGACCAGGGGAGGAAGCTTATTCCGGACACTATCTCCTTCAGAATGCTAGAGGGCAGCCCACCTGGCTCTTAGTGGGGCCACGGGCTTGGAGAATGGAAGCTCAACCCTGCTGGGGCCCGTGGCCACCATTAGGGGGTGCTTGGACCTTTCCCAAACCCCATTTAGCAGCACTTCCACAATACCCGGAAGTCAGCTTGTCTGAAGCAACCCCTTATCATAGACCAACAACTTGGACTCAAAAATCCTAACCCTAACCATTATGACTGACCAACAACCCCAACTCGTAGTGTCTAACCTACACAACATTTCATCGACAGGGACTTTGTACTGTAACTTGTAACATATGAAATACTTGAGCAAAAAAAAAAAAAAGCAAAATCCCTGCATTCTCCATTCTGCATTCCATTTGTGACATTTCATTCAATTCCTCAGGCTTATTCAATTTCAGACCCCCAAAAAGATCTCCCATATAGAAGCGTGAGTGTGATATGTGTTAATAATGACCAGATTAGTAACAATATGTACCTCTTTCAATGATCAGAAATGAGATTTGTTCCCTTTTTCTGTCACATTCTGTGCTATTAGATAGGCTGCTGCTCAACTGTAAATGCAGTATTTAATCTGAACTTATTGCTTCTTTCACCCTAGACACACTAGAAAAGCTCATGATGGCAAAATTAGACTAATAAAGCCCATCCTCTCCATAGCACCTTGTTCTGGAAAACCTTTGAAGCACGATTGGCTTATTCCATAAATGTGGGCTAGAAGACATCGTTGGGCCTGATAACCACAGACATTGTGCCCCCTCTTTACTTGAGCCAGGAGCATACACAGTGGTAATAGGGCAATATTTCTTTAGGGTCATCACACATATAAAAATACACCTGATACAGTATATTGTGTGTAGAGTACAAGGTCATTGACCAGGGGGGTGCAGTAGTAAGTGTTCTAACTGCCTTTTGTTCAGTGCTGCTGGTGCAGCCTCCATCCCCCTTTGACTCTCTACTGGACTAAGCAGTGTGTAATTGTTTGCACTTTGATTTTTAATGATAGGCACTGGGAGTTTATTCTCTGTGTTATTGTTGGAAACAAGATCATGTCTTTTGGAGGATCTATCTATCTGGCGCAGTGGTAGCGCTGCTGCAGCAAGGAGACTGTGGAAGATTGTGGGTTTGCTTCCCGGTTCCTCCCTGTGTGGATAGCGCTTTGAGTACTGAGAAAAGCATTATATAAATGTAATAAATTATTATTTTTATTATTAAGGAGCCCGTCTGGAAGGGGCCGGGGGGCTCAGGAAACTGCCAGGTATGGAGCCGGCAAGTGAGGCGCGGAGTTAACACAAGATGAACTGCAGCACGGTGATCTATCTATCTATCTATCTATCTATCTATCTATCTATCTATCTATCTATCTATCTATCTATCTATCTATCTATCTATCTGTCTGTCTGTCTGTCTGTCTGTCTGTCTGTCTGTCTGTCTGTCTGTCTGTCTGTCTGTCTGTCTGTCTGTCTATCTATCTATCTATCTATCTATCTATCTATTATATAGTGTCTTCATATCTATCTATCTATCTATCTATCTATCTATCTATCTATCTATCTATCTATCTATCTGTCTGTCTGTCTGTCTGTCTGTCTGTCTGTCTGTCTGTCTGTCCGTCCGTCCGTCCGTCCGTCCGTCCGTCCGTCCGTCCGTTCGTCCGTCGGTTGTGACCACACAGAGGAGCCAGAGAGTCCCAAACCACAGACCCAGCAATACACCACATGTTAATACAATAAATTAAGGGATTTTTAATCTTTTCCCAGGCATTTTCCACAATCCTATCCCAATGTAAGCCACAATTATACAATAAATGAACAATAAACTAACAACTATCTCTCCTTCTCTACCTCCGTTGAGTTTCACCCACTGCCTCCTGGCTCTGACTCGTCCATGTGTGGCAGTGGGCTTTCTTTTATGCCGGACCCAGGAGTGCTTCCAGTGCCATACCATGTTTTCAGGGGAGGGGTAATAACATCATCCTGCCCAGAGGGATGCCCATTCTCTTCCTACACTATCTATCTATCTCGTGGGAAAGAGGGGTCCTTTCATTGGATTGGCTGGCCCAGCGCTGTTTCAGCCATGGAATGGCCAAATGGGGGAGGCAGCTTGATGGATGAGGTCTCTAGGACTCTAAACAAATCCAAATCTTATCATGTGATATCATCTACTGGTAAATTCTGCTCCGTACTTCTAAAATTTTTATTTTTATACTGTATTGAGGATTTGTTCTGTTCTGTGTATTGTATTGTATTGACCCCCTTCTTTTGACACCCATCTACACGCCCAACCTACCTGGAAAGGGGTCTCTCTTGGAACTGCCTTTCCCAAGGTTTCTTCCATTTTTCCCTACAAGATTTTTTTGGGAGTTTTTCCTTGTCTTCTTAGAGAGTCAAGGCTGGGGGGCTGTCAAGAGGCAGGGCCTGTTAAAGCCCATTGCGGCACTTCTTGTGTGATTTTGGGCTACACAAAAATAAATTGTATTGTATTCTATCTATCTATCTATCTATCTATCTATCTATCTATCTATCTATCTATCTATCTATCTATCTATCTATCTATCTATCTATCTATCTATCTATCTATCTATCTATCTATCTATCTATCTATCTATCTAATAATATTTGTATCATGAAGATTTAAGAGCTTGTTATTAATGATCATGTTAACAGGTAAGCAGTAGTTTATTTTATTTTCAAGGCTCGGCTGTCCTCTATCCAAAGTAGATTTGTAGTTTGGGCCTGATGTGGCCAGGGTGGGCTCTACTTCCCATGGCCTTTCTTGTAATAAACAAGCTAACAAACCACTTGGTTCCTCCTGGCTAGTCGAAGCCCCCAGTTCATACAGAATTAGTGGGGTGAAGACGGGTGAGGCCTGAAAATTGGTATACTGCTTAGAGCCCCTAAAATGAAGAGAAACATCCCTGCTTCCTTCACATTTGCTCAGTATTTTCCAAGCTCTTCACTGTTGATATTGTTTTTGTCATCATGTTGATTTGAAACTTGTCTATAGAAAAAAAGAGTGAAGGCGTTGTTACCATCTCATGGTGATGGACCTCGATGCTTCGAAATCACAGAGTACTACGTCTCCCTGCAGGGGGACAGTCACACAGCTGGAGCAGGCCTGCTAATGGGGAGAGATTGACAGACTTGTTGTCGGAAGAGGATTTAAGTTTTATCACCCACTGAGGATCTCATCTCACTCCCTGGTGCTCGCATGGACTCAAGTTTGCCTTTGAAATTTCAAGCTGTGGAACCCTCTGTTCCCTGTGCCTTCTCAGTATGCCTTTAAGATATTGTAAAAAAAGCAATGCTAACATTATTTTTTCTGAATGCAGATAAATTGCCTTTAAAATTTACATGGTTATATAAACATGCAACGAGTCTCCAGGCGCCCAGTTCAAATTGTCATCTCATTTCACGATTGCTTTAGTGCTCTGTGCGCTTTTTCTTTGCTTTGCGACTTTTATGCTTCAGTTTGAATTTTTTGATAAGGCTGCAGGTGTCCAGGAGCACATGCCAATGAGCGATGATGATGATGATGATGGTGATGATGAGATTTTGAGACTAGAGACAGATGATTAGACAGCTGACTTATTTCATGGTCAGTCTGAATCATGCAGGTGGACCAGGATGGCCACAACGCCTTTAAGACTGACAGTTTGTCAGCTCTTGTGCTCAGCCTTCGCTTGTAGTAACAATTGGGTTCATGTCAAAAATCTGCTTATGACATACAATCCTGTGGAAAAAGTAAGTACTCCTCATTCAGTTCTCCAGAAATGAGACATTTTTAACCTTCGGTCACAAACAACACATCTCATATTCTGCTTTGTCACTTTTATTAAACAAAAAATGTGACAACAGACAAAGCCATTTGTGAAAAAATAAATGCACCCCCCCAATTGTAAGTAAATGCTCCAAAGAACTTAGTGAAATTTCTGATTTATGGCCCTATATAATAGTCTATAATTTTAGGTGCCTTGTAAACTAAATCTAATATGGTAAAGTAAAAATGCCTTCTATTGTTTATTCACAAGAGAGGTTGGGAGCATGCGTTGATTACAGCATGTTGCCATACCCACCACACGACGAACCACCTGGATTGAGACGAGTGACACCACAACACCATGAAGGTTTTTACAGTGGCCGGAGTGCCAACCCTGCCACCCATCTCCAGGTTTTCTCTGTAAGTTGGAGGACCTGCTTGCAAGGCTGGATGCAGATTAACGTCATACCCAGGACAGAGCCATTGCCGGCCTTGCTCAAGGGCCCAATGGAGTAAAGTCACTTCTGGCATTTTACGAGATTCGAACCATCAAACCTTACAATTGCCGGTGCAAATCCCTCACCTCAAAGCCACCACCCCGCCTTTATTCACAAGCTTGCCTAAAAACTTTCATTTTAGCTTAGTCAAACCTTTCCCTTTATCTCATTATTTTCAAGGCTGTTTACTATGAAAAAACCTATTTTGAGCAGAATTCTGGGTCACAGCTGTGTGCTCGCTACCTGCAGCGCTGTCCTCTGCAGGGTGCGTTTTGTCCTAACAAAAGCTTTTGCCCTTATTTTGGATGTAGATACATAATGACGTTTTTAGGTCAGTTTTAAAGCCATCAAGGCCTAGTTCATAAAATCAAGCTGAATAGTAACATTGCCTGATCTATCTGTCTATCTGTCTATCTATTGTGACTGGCAGCAAGGATTCAGTCAGAATAAGAAAAGAATACTAGGGTACCACACCAGTAAACCTTGTTTAGTTGCAATCAGCAACAAAAGAAAAAGCAAAATGGGTGCGAGAGGCACAACAGGAAAGACACTAGCTCAAATCAGCCAATAATACCTTTGGCATTCTTTGCTAAAAGTGATTGGAAGGGGTTGGTCGTTATGGCAGGATAGGAGTGCCCTCACCCATCTCACCCTGGAGTGCTTCCTCAGTCGAGCTTGTCAGGGGCCCCCAAAGAGATCTCCCATATAGAAGCGTGAGTGTGATATGTGTTAATAATGACCAGATTAGTAACAATATGTACCTCTTTCAATGATCAGAAATGAGATTTGTTCCCTAATCCTGTCACATTCTGTGCTATTAGATAGGCTGCTGCTCAACTGTAAATGCAGTATTTAATCTGAACGTATTGCTTCTTTCACCCTAGACACACTAGAAAAGCTCGTGATGGCAAAATTAGACTAATAAAGCCCATCCTCTCCATAGCACCTTGTTCTGGAGCACCTTTGAGGCACGACTGGCTTATTCCATTAATGTGGGCTAGAAGACATTGTTTGGCCTGATCTACAGGCTTTGTGCCCCCTCTTTACTCCAGCCAGGAGCATACACAGTGGTAAAGGAGCAAGATCTCTTTAGGGACATCACACGTATAAAAATACACCTGATATATTGTGTGTATAGTACAAGGTCATTGACTGGGGGGTGCAGTAGTAAGTGATGCTGCTTCATGGCATCATCATCCTCCTTTCAGGCCCAGTCTCATGAACTCATGTTCTCCCCATTCTGTTCCTTCAGTGACTCCAGTGCCCCCCACATCACTAAGGACTTGTTAATTTAGGCTCAGTGACTGAAAATTTGCTCAAATGAGTTGAGGTGCACCTGTGTCTGTGTCCTGTAATGAACTGACGCCCTGTGCAGAGCTGCTGGTGAAGACTATCTATCTATCTATCTATCTATCTATCTATCTATCTATCTATCTATCTATCTATCTATCTATCTATCTATCTATCTATCTATCTATCTATCTATCTATCTATCTATCTATCTATCTATCTATCTATCTATCTATCTATCATCTATCTATGAAGGTAACTCAATAATTATGCACACTGTCATGATCACTTTTTTTTGTGTTAGCTTTATAGTTTTCCCCGGGTACACATGGTGTGCCTGTGATCGCAGTGATAAAGTTCCATCCTTGATCAGTCAGTTTCTCTTGTTTTTTATATATATAATGAATTTAAGAACAAAAAAACAAAGGTTTTGGGGCAGTATGGGGTGACTCCATTTAATGTCCAGCATTGAAGTGTACAAAAAAAAAGTGTAGCAAATGTTTGCTCATAGACATTGCTAGCGATGTAACCATTTAAGGACGACTTCCTTCTTCTTGGTTAGAAGGCTGGTCCTATTTTTTTTATCATTGGCCCTCCTGTAAGTGTGGTTGTTGTAGGAGAGGTGGTGAGGAAGTGATGTCAGTAGTCTTCTGGAGAGTTCTCTTCCATTCTAGAACAACTGCAAATTGCATTGGAGGCTGTGTTACACCCAAATCCTTCCCCATAAGTAATTCATGTGGACTCAAAACTGTGCAACACCCCCAATCCTTTCATGCCTGACGATATCCACCTTAATTAAAAGTTAAGTGCCTGTCTGTGTGTCTGTCCGATTGCTATGTCTCTGTCATTCAAACATTTGTAGTAATAACATTCATTGCATTTGTCATTCAAATAGTAGACATTAACACTGCTTTTATAAATCTTATACCAAATGACATATAACAGACACTCTTGCATTGTATGATGCATTGCAAATGTTAATACTGACGTCTCTGTTGACTATTTGATTTCAACCTGTCTTAGTGGTTTAGCACAGCTAGTTTCATATATAAAGATAATGGAACATAAACTACGATAAGAGACCTATGCTTCATCATAAAGAGTTTAACTCTCATTTTGGTTATGTTATAGATGTTACCTTTTTCCTGTGCAATGCATGACATCATGCCAGCTATTTAAGATTCAGGCACATATTAAAGCATGCCAGAATTTTGTTTTTAATAAAGGAAAGACTCGGCTTGAGAAATCATCCATCCATCCATCCATCCATTATCCAACCTGCTATATCCTAACACAGGGTCACATGGGGGTCTGTTGGAGCCAATCCCAGCCAGCACAGGCGTAAGGCAGGAACATATCCCAAGCAGGGTGCCTGGTAGCTTGAGAAATCAGTTTGAGGGATTTTTTAAGGTTTTTACTAAGCTATTGTGCTCACTTTGATTTTGTTTTGCCTTTTGATCCTTAGTGTTTCAACATTTGCTTACTGTCTTAGACAAATAGAACAGCTACTTTTATATGTGTACATGTGCTTGTGTAAATATACAAAAAAAATTGTATATATATATATATTAAAAACTGAATAATACAGTCTCAGTATTAAATCTTGTCATATGTCTGTGTTTTTATCCAATGATTTTGTATTTTCCACTATAAAGAAGTCTAACAATGGGTGACTAGGTGCAGAGTTTTTAAAATATTCTGGCATAGATTATTTGTTTAAATCTGAATCCAGTAAACTGCTTTGGCCATATTTCAGTCCTGCTTTCAAAAGCCATATAAATGATTGATGGAGTCACTTCTGATGAATGAAGACAATTAAAACCGCTGCTCTCTTCATATCTGATGGTGTGCATAAGAAATGCACTGTCTTGAACTCTTTGTAGACTTTTGTAGAATATATTGTGATGGGCACCATGCCATATATGAGAAACATTGATTGACTGATTATTGTATTAGTGAGGAGGGCCATTCAGAAATTGATGACACATGTGAGGAGATCACAGTCCGTAGGCCTTGATGAATCATACTTCAGGGCCTTTCACATGAGATAATTGACTGCCCTCTGACTAGGCCTCTGCTACAGTAATTCATTGATTGGTTACAGGCTCCAAAAATACCCAAAAATGATTAGGAGTGAGGCAGCTGCAGACCTGAAGCTCTCAACAATGGGGGCAGCTTGTTCCTTTTCTCAATGATTGCTGCCTAAGGTTTAAAATGTTAAAATGTCAACCCCTGTTCAGTAAGTGCCACTTGGGATGGCTCCAAGGTTCCTCTGATGTCTTCTCCTGAAGTCGTCTTCAAAGTAGCATTTTTTTGCTGTGTCATACTCACAGAATTAGGCTCTTTATTTGTTTCAAGGATCAGACCCACTGCTGTGGTAGTTTGCTGTTAGAGGATGCTTTCTCGACTGCAGTGTGTTAAGGAATAGCCTGAGCCTGGTCCTGGGCTCAGATGTCTTTTTTATTTAGTCTTGTTGATGTCTTTTAAATAGTATTTTCTTATTGAATATATTTTTGTCTTCTGTTTTGTAAATATCATTTTGTTAAGTAATTATTCTGTGTTATAGTATAAAATATTATTATTCTATTATTGTCCTCTCAATCATGTACATGTTCCTTGTCCTCTTTGTCTTGCGCATAAGGAGGCAGGGCCCCTCACACTTGAGGGACTGCCCTTGGGAATATACAGACCCTCAAAAAACTTTTTCTCGATGCTATGGGGTTAGTAAAAACTATTGCTGCTCGTCCCTTTCTTGGACTTTTGGAATTCAGCTCTTATGCAGTAGCTGTCCAATGATTTTTCTGGTTTTGAAATAGTTTTCTTCTTTGGTTAGTGACTTATGGACTGGATTTGTTTAAATAGATTTGCCTTTCATCATAACTTTTTTGCCTCCTTTTTGCTTTTGTTATTGTTCACAAATATTTTCTGTAAATAAATCTTTAAATATAAAAGGATAATTATTCCATCTTTAATACACAATACTTTACTGTACCTTCTACACCTTTGTAATTATATTTCTGGTCTTCTTTCCTCTTATCAATCAAGTTCTTGCTAAGCCATTGGTTCAGATTCCATGGTCATCTGTCTTATGGCTTGAAGAATGCTTAAAACTCTGGCCAACAGCTGCCTCTGAGCAAAACCTGTACCACACAGTGCCGGATTAACCAATAGGCACATTTAGCATATGCTACGGGCCCCGCAATTTCGGGGGCCCCCAAATGGTGGACCCAATATTTAATGAAAAAGTGTAGCATTGAAAAACTGGTCTTTAAAAATATTATCTTTACGTTTTTAAACTGTAAATTTCTTACACAACAAAACTTTAGGGGCCCAACACATAAAATTCACATAAATATTATAAGATTCTTATTATAATCGAGAGTAAAATAATTATTTAGTCCGGTTTGAACTGTTCAGAATCTAAACTTCAGATGATGCAGACCAAAAGGGCCCCCAAATTTGAAATGTGCTACGGGCCCCCAAAGCTCTTAATCCGGCCCTGGTACCACACCATATCATACCATACCATACTGTACCGTACCACACCATACCACACCATACCATATATAACACAATACAGTTTATTTTTGTATAGCCCAAAATCATACAGGAAGTGCCGCAATGGGCTTTAACAGGCCCTGCCTCTTGACAGCCCCCCAGCCTTGACTCTCTAAGAAGACAAGGAAAAACTCCCAAAAAAATCTTGTAGGGAAAAATGGAAGAAACCTTGGGAAAGGCAGTTCAAAGAGAGACCCCTTTCCAGGTAGGTTGGGCGTGCAGTGGGTGTCAAAAGAAGGGGGTCAATACAATACAATACACAGAACAGAACAAATCCTCAATACAGTATAAAATAAAAAGTTTCATATACCATACTGTACCGTACCATACACATACCATACCATACTGTACTGTACTGTACCATACCATACTGTATTGTACTGTACCATACTGTACCATACCATACCATACTGTACTGTACTGTACCATACCATACCATATCATACCATACTGTACTGTACCGTACCATACCAGACCAGACCAGACCAGACCAGACCAGACCAGACCAGACCATACCATTTCTTATGCCCATGAAATCGTGCGCAGGGTTGTGGGGGATTTAAAAATCAAATCTTCTGATTAATACTGATATTACCAGCTTCTCCTTCTGTGTAATTGTTTCTATAATACTACACTTTTTTCAGTGTATCCTGCATATGACATAGCATATGACATCATGGTGGTTAGTTATATAAGATGTCAAATGCATTGTCTCATTCTTTGCTTGAAAGTAAAAGGAAAGTTCATCACAAAAAAAAAGAAACTCTTGAGCAGTTTAGAGAATTTCAGGCAGGTTTAGATGTCCACCTGTTAAGTGACTTTGCCTTTGGTTTTGCCCTTTCGATGCCCATTTGTGACTCTCCAGTGAAATGTTCCATGTGCCTGTCTGACCCAGTTTCTGTCATTTACATCTAAATGACTTCTCGGCCTCTCACGATACGCCTAGTCAAACAGATCTAAAGGGTCACATCAGCATGTGAGTAAAGCATGGAAGAGGCCACTACTAACGGAAATAAATAAATGAGATAAGCGTCTGTCCTATTTTTGGTGTTATGACACACAAGACGTGTTAACTTGTTACTCTTGAGTAGCTGGTTGTGAGTGGTGGTGGCTGTGTGAGAGCATCAGGGTACCATTTGTGGGATTAGTCAAGTGGGGTTAGTTCTGGCATAATGTCTGATGATGTTGTGATAGGCCCTGGCACTCTTTTATAATGTAATAGGTAGAATACAAGTAGATTACCTAAACTAAAAAAGAGTGATATTATTCTGTTAGGCTGGTAGATTGTTAAATGTCAAGACAGCTCTGAAGCGTTAAGCAATGCGTTAAGCAATGTAGATGAGAAAAATGCCAAACTAGGAGATAAGCAAGCATAGAATATTAAATTAACAGAAAGGCCAGCATTGTCAGCATTACAGTGCCTCAAATATACAAAGAAAGAGTGATGACCCAAGGTGTTGAATACAGCACAACACAAAGCACTACACTACAATTTTTTTCCTGGTGCTCCTACTCAATCCATGGCACCAGTTCCCTTCAATCTAGAAAATTAAATCTGAAGAATTATTTGCCTTCTTAGATTTTTCTGAGGGAAAGCTAAAAAATATTTGAGAGTAAATCAATAATTAGCCGCTCTTCTGTGATAATTTTGTTTGGGTTGACTGTCCTGAGGGCGAACTGGTAGGTAAACTTTTTGAGCAGATATACAAAAAGGGTCAAAGCAAGAAGATCAGAAATAGAAACCGAAGCCAAAACATGAGACAAAAAAATGAGCTTGAATGGAACAGGCTGTAAGAAGAACACAAGAAGACTCTGAACAAATAGTTTTTCATAGAGTTTTGGTATCCACAGATCGGATAAAGAAAAGAACACCTAGCCATCCCTTTATCCAATCGCGTTGATTACAAACAGGTTATGACCTCTGATGCCAAACCCCTAGAAACACAGGGAAGCGGACCTAACGACGGGAACTCAAAATGGCGGCAATCGAGGACCTAAAATGACATCTAAGACATTACAAAAACAAAACACAACACCTAAACCTTTACAAATTTCGAACAATTAAGGACAGAATCAGAATCCTCAACCTCAAAATCCTCCATTTTTAATACAGGATAGTATCATATATTCAAATAAGCCAGCCATAAAACCAAATTATGACAACAGCTTTCCCCTCTCGCGTATGGAAGCGGTGTTACTGTGGTCACAGTGGTAACATGTTGTGTTGTTTTCTTGGAGTAGACATGGCCGCTGTTTGCATCAAAGAAGAGTAGCGAGCAGTGATCTGCTTTTCATGAGCTGAAGGTTTGACCTCTGATGGACTGACTTCCTCTTCCATGTGAGTTCCTGACCTGTGCCTGATACTTCTGTTTAAGCTCATGACACCATGCGGCTCTAGAAAGAGCAAATTCAGAGAATGGATAAAGCACTAAGTCATAGGAAGAGCGTACTTGCAGGGCCCATAACAAGCAAATAGGAGGCTATGAAGAATGAGGCGGTGTGAAGTGTGGCACCCCGTCTTCACTAATAACTCTGCAAAGTCCAAACTACTACAACAACAACATTTATTTCTGTAGCATGTTTTCATACAAATGATGTAGCTCAAAGTGCTTTACAAGTTGAAGTAAAAATTAAGCAATACTAAGTGACAAAGAATAAAGTAAGGTACGATAGCCAGGAGGACAAAAAAAGAAAACTCCAGAGGGCTGGAGTAAAAAAAAAAAAAAACAAAATCTGCAGGGGTTCCGAGGCCCATGAGACCACCCAGCCCCCACTGGCCCATTTGTAAGGTGGCGCCAGTGCTTGTGCTCAACCAAGTAACATAATTCAGCAACTGAGCCCCTCGCACGACAGCTGCTGGTTGAATGAAAAGTGCATCACCCAGGGTAGGATGAAATGTGGAAACTTCCAAGGGGGCAAATCCTTTTTATAGGCACCAAGTTCTTGGCGTTCTCACAGTCCTCACCCTGTTTGCCCCTTTAGCTCTGGCCCATGTAATGATCTGTCAGGCCCCTGCTCCTAAGCAGCCAGTACCCGCCTCACCCTGGGATATGCCATGAAAGTGAATTAGGCCATTAGACTGCAGTGAATTCCGATTCCTCCGATCCGCACTCACAGACTGCTTCTTTCTTTTAAAAATATTTAGAGGCATGAACTCCCGCTTACTGGCTGACCTGCGTTAAAGTACACCGCGCGCTTACTAAGTGCCCCTAGAACATCTTAACCCTGCATTAGTATTCCAAGTGCGCCTGCCACTTAATGCCTCATTGATTGGGACTGGGAAGAGCAGGCTGGATGTGTCCTTGTGTCTGCCAATAGTTTGGATATTTCTTGTCCTTCTAAGTCATTTAGCTGTTTACTTTAACCACCACTTAATGATCTTCCTAATAGCCGCCATCACAGACTCACATGGTTGCATCAAGCTGTCGCCTTTCACTGTTACAATGCCACTTGCCAATAACCCGTGATTTGTGGATACAAAGAGGCACACTCTTTTGATCGTTGAATTGCACAGTGCTGCCCTTTGGCGCAGAGAAAATAAAAATCAATAAGGAGGGACATGAAGAAGTTTGCTGAGCTGAGCAGACTTGCATCTATGTGGTGATTAGTAGTGTACATCGCTGAAGGTCTGACACAGACAAATAAAGTGTATAAACCCAACAGACAGACACACAGGACACAGGGTAAAAGCACCAAGAAGATATGTTTTAATTATTTTCTTCATGCACGGTGCTTCCAAAGCAACACAGACACAATAAACACAATACTCAATAATAATCACAATATTCTTTGTCCTCCACACCTCCCAGTAAGCGTTGTCCACCTCCTCCCGACTCAGGCTTGCTTGCTGGGTTCACAGCAGTCCTTTAAATAGTCCCTGCCCAGGGTCAGATGGAGAACTTATAATTTCTTCAGCTTGGAAGTCCTTCTGTGCTTCCGTCCCTGTGACTTTGGAGTACTTCTGGGCTATGTAGACAGTAGAAACTCCCCAGTCTCCCTGCAGCATCTCCACGGCATCCAGCAGGGTTGTGAAGCCAAACTCCAGATCCCATGGTGCTCTGCGGGAATATGGGGCACCGCTATGCTCCAGGGAAGCTGCAAGCTAGCGTCCTGGGGGAGGCAGTGTCCCAAAGCAGCTGCTTTCCCCCATCCTTCCACTTCAGGGGCGTCCAAGCCGGGTTGAGCTGCTGGCCGTCTCCTACAATATATATTTACATTGTAAACAAAACAAAAGATAAACATTTGGTCAGTCCATCCTGTATAATTTAGTACAATAATCCCTCACTATATCGCGCTTCGCCTTTCGCGGCTTCACTCCATCGCGGATTTTATATGTAAGCATATTTAAATATATATCGCGGATTTTTTGCTGGTTCGCGGATTTCTGTGGACAATGGGTCTTTTAATTTCTGGTACATGCTTCCTCAGTTGGTTTGCCCAGTTGATTTCATACAAGGGACGCTATTGGCAGATGGCTGAGAAGCTACCCAACTTACTTTTCTCTCACTCTTGCGCGGACTTTCTCTGATCCTGACGGAGGGGGTGTGAGCAGGGGGGCTGTTCGCACACCTAGACTATACGGACGCTCGTCTAAAAATGCTGAAAGATTATCTTCACGTTGCTACCTTCTGTGCAGCTGCTTCCTGAAGCGACATGCTGCATGGTGCTTCGCAAACTTAAAAGCTCGAAGGGCACATATTGATTTTTGATTGAAAAACAAACTCTGTCTCTCTCTCTCTCTCTCCCTGCTCCTGACGGAGGGGGTGTGAGCTGCCGCCTTCAACAGCTTTGTGCCGCGGTGCTTTGCATACTTAAAAGCCAAACAGCCCTATTGATTTGTTTGCTTTTCTCTATCTCTCTGACATAATCTGCTCCTGACGCGCACTCCTTTGAAGAGGAAGATATGTTTGCATTCTTTTAATTGTGAGACTGAACTGTCATCTATGTCTTGTCATGGAGCACAGTTTAAACTTTTGAAAAAGAGACAAATGTTTGTTTGCAGTGTTTGAATAACGTTCCTGTCTCTCTACAACCTCCTGTGTTTCTGCGCAAATCTGTGACCTAAGCATGACAATATAAAAATAACCATATAAACATATGGTTTCTACTTCACGGATTTTCTTATTTCGCGGGTGGCTCTGGAACGCAACCCCCGCGATGGAGGAGGGATTACTGTAACAGGCAAAAGCAATGAGTAGTCATTCAAGACTGAGTCAACCACAGACTGAGTAGGAGAGTGAAGATTTCGGTTTTTATAGGTGGAGGGCAGGAAGGGGTGGGATCTTAGGTGGAAATGAGGTCTGCAGAAGGGCGTGATGTAGCAGTGGAAGTGGGTGGGGTCTTAGCTGGGAATTTCCTTCTGGTGTTCTGTGGAAAAGGGAGAAAAGACATTAGTATCATTCATCAACCCCTGGCTCTGCATCTTACTCCTGGTTAAGACTGCCTATATATATATATATTCTAAAGCACACACACAACATTAGTTATTATGACTGCCTGTTCAGTAATCGCACCATCTGTGGGTCTGTATTGTTTGAGAGGAGTGAGTAAAGGAGCTGTGCAGGGTGGCTGAGGTCTTTATTAAAACTGTATACCTTTGTAAGGCCCTATGTATGCCCTGAACAGAAGACAGTGCTGTCACTACCTTCTGCAGGGCTTTACTGTCTTGAGCCAAGCAGGTGTCGCACAAGAATGAGAAATAGCCAGTGTGGAGGGACTCCACTGTGCACCTGTAGACATTTCGGAGAACAGACTAAGAAATCTGTGCAGTATTCTAATGTCCTCAGATGTCCTCAGCTGTATGAGGGAGCAGAGGTGCGGGTGAGCCTTCTTGACAAGAGCAAATGTGTTGTACCTACTTCAGTTCATTGGTAAGAGAAACGTAAATCTATTCACCCTCTCAACAGGATCTTTTTGATGTAGATGAAAGTGTGGTCTGCCTTCTGCTTCTTCAAGTTTATGACCAGATTTTTAGTTTTGCTGATATAAAACATGAAGGACCAATACAATTGGGTGGACAAGGCATGAACCATATTTCAATTGAATCCGTTGAATGCCGGTGTAAACAGGGGGAGACAAACAGCTGGAGGACTAGAAAAAGTGGACAGGATGTCCGACAGGCCACTACTACACTCCTGCACAATGTCACTTTTGGAAAATGGTCACCAGTAAATCACTCAAAAGACACATTTATCTGTCTGGTTGGCTGTCGTACCCAAATGCTAATTTTGTTCAAAAGCAGACATCTTGAGAGCAAGGCCTCAGTCCCAAAGCCACTTTGCACACACAATGTATAACCATTAAAGTACAAAAGTAAGACCCACATGCAGAAATATTAACACTTGCGATTAGTATTTATCATTTTGATAATTGTTTGTAAATTGTTATTCAAAAATTATTTAGAAACAGCTTTTTTTAGTCAAGTCACAGTGAACTCCCCAAAGTTTACACTAATAAGAAGCTTTTTGTTGCTTTTGGGGTTTATATTGGGAGTGTTGGTGGGAGGATGGGAGCATCAGTCTGTCTACTTGTAACTGGATTTTCTGGGGTACCTTTGTTGCCTGCAGGAACTCTGGGAATATTTGACTTGTGACGTTTCACCCTCCCTCTTCATTGCGTTCAGATCAGTTTCCAGTTGGACTTTTCAGGAAAATGCAAGGTCACTGTTGATTTGTTACTTGTTCTGTGAACAAAGATATTAAAGACAAATAGCATTTTTGTAGAAATAAAGAGCAAAGTAAATATTTTGAATATGTAACACTTCTCTCCACATGCATTTCGACCAAAAATGGCATTTTGGGCTGACCAGGTTATCTGTTTAATTTAATAACAACTGACTAATGTGAAAGGTCAGTGTTAGGTCTCAACTCACTCAATTCAGGTAGCTTTGTTTTGTCGGAAATGTTTTCTTCTTCTTCTTCCTTGTCATTTTTTTCCCACTTCTGTGTGAGGTTGATGTGCTTGATCAGCCTTCTCCAGACAGCTCGGTGCTGCCCGTCCTCCCCAGTCAGACTCTTTTCCTTCAGATCTTCTTTTACTTTAGCCCTCCACTTTATCCTTCTTCCCTATTCCCTCACTCCTTTGCCCACATCTTCCTTGTCTCTCCTCATCACATACCCCTTCAATCTGTTTTTCTGTACTTTCTTAGATATCTGCCCCACTTGTGTTCTACCTCTGATTGTCTCATTTCTTATTCTGTCCTTGTCTGCAGTTTCACAGATCCATCTCAACAACCTTATTTCTGCCACATCCAACTTCTTCTCCTGCGCTTCCTTTACTGCCCATGTTTTCTCTGAATTGTTCGACTTGTAACTCCGAGTTTGTTGAGCATTCACATGGCATTGCTGGACTTGACAGCTCCAATATCCTCTCTGTCTGAGAGCACGCGAACACAGCATTTGTTACCAGGACATTGTGCGAGCCATTCCTCCAGGTGGACCACAAACTGGACAGCTAGTCTGAGATGAAAGGGCAGTCTGTCAGGATGGAATGGTGTGGTATTCATCCATGAATCTTGCCAAAACAAGAACTGATATGAAGCCGGGTCTGGAGGCCTGAAGTTTGACTGATTAGGATTGATAATTGAAGCAGGACGGCTACTCTGTACCACAATACCTCTTTGGTTCATGGCATGTGAAAGGAACAGGTATAATGCCTCTCTTTCTGCCATTCTCCATCCTGAGAAGACCTTTTGTCTCGGCAGCCATACTCAGACCCGCTGCTTGGCCCTGTAGAGATGATGACCTGAAGAGATCTGATCAGGCCGGGAAAAATCAAATGTAAATAAGTTTATACGCCTCCTGAAACTACACATCTAGTACTTTCAGGTTTCATGGTGTGCCCACACTCACATGTGTGCTTCCTTTGGGTATTTTAATTCTACTACATACGTAATAGTTTCACATGTTACTCTTCCACCCACCAGTTCATTTACTTAATGTGGGGTTCTAAATTGTAAAATGTTAGGAGGAAATGCTGAACTAGAACACCTGACAGTATGGAAGAAGGAGTGCGGGATTTGAGTTGTTCTGTTAAGGTCTACTTACAAAGGGGAGAACAGGGCCACCCTAGGACCACCTAATATGACAGTTAAACAGTTTAGATGGCCTGAGATTCAATGTGTTCAATAACATAGAACTCTTCACCAATTGGAGCTGTCCTAAACGTAAAAAAATCTACCCAGAGTGGACACATTAGTTCAAACTCCTGTGTGTTCTTCTCGCCTGTGATGGGTATTATGGCTTTGGATGCAGACTGGGTAAGCTCGACTGGTACCCCACATCTGCAGTTGCCGGAGCACAGAGCTGCTCCTTGTGTAGACATGTCTCAGCTTCATATTGAGATCCAAGTGTTATCTTTCACCAGGCACAGGTCTCGTCATTTCTTATCTGCCCTGCAATTTCCTGTTCATGGTGACTTGCAGGAATATTGCGCAGATTTTTCTTTCTTCCCGCCAGGCTGAAAATTTTTTCTTTCAGTGAAATTATCTTTTGGTGTGACTAGAACTGCTGAGGTGTAAAATGATTAAACTTCTAATCTGTGCTGCTAATTCAGAACTCAGAGGAGCGGTCAGAGGTGTTTCGCAAATTTAGTTTTGCGGGAACTCTAAATACAGTCAGATTTGAATCTGCTGAAAGCATGCAATGTGTGCTTCGTTAATTAGGATTACTATAAGAAAAACTGGAGTATAAGCCATAAGAGGGCTGGATCAGCCCCAACCTGTCAATCTCTGGGTCACTCCATCTGCACCATTCCAATTACAAGATATACCCATAAACTATTAGAGCAATGTATGTCTGTACTGCTAAAGCCTCTTGAGAAGATACTGCACAATAAAAGCTTGTACATATCAGTAGGCACTTTTATCTGAAGTGATTATAAAACACAAGCATGCAAGATAGGTGACTGTAATCCAAAATGTTGCTGGTTCATTTTTCACATTCCACTGCATGGGGCTTCCAGTCTGATGTAAGCAACTTATGAATTGTGGCTGCTATTGTGATCCTCTTTTTAGCCTCACTGTTTTATATATGTAATAGTCAATACTTAATCAACAGCATATGAGCAGGCTGCTTCAGCTCCAGCTTCAGGGGGGCCTAGAAAAAAGGTGAGTCTGACATAGTCATCTGAATTCCAACTAGTGTGGCTAAATCAAGCAGTCCTCTCTCAAGATAGTGAGCTACCTAATAATAGAAAGAGCAAGAATCCTTTGTGTCAGTACTGGCAAAGCACTGTGCTACTACATATATACTGTATATATATATATAGCTCTGATCATAATCTGATTTTTGATGGTTACCTACCATGTAATGCATGTGGTTGGTTGGCCAGCCAGCAGACATCTGCCACGTCCTCTCAGTTGCGAGAAGCAGAACATAGACATGTTATATAGTACCTGGCAAATAATACAAAGAGTACACAAAACATGTTTTGCCCTATGTGGGGCACTTCAGGTGTATGCACTTTTGCTTCCCCCTTGTGGGGATTTAACCTCGGACTTAGACTTACTGTAGCACCTGAGGCCTCAGACGTTGCTCTACGGCAGCTGGTTCACTTATTTGACAGGGTTACCAACCAAATATCAGATTGTGAGCAGACCTATGCATGTAATACTCTGATCTACACCTTGTCTTATATATAATGGACAGTAGGGGGTGCTCCAGCTCCCCAAACCCAACACAAACAGGCACAGACACAGGTTAAAAGGCAAAGAGTCTTTTAATTGGGGTAAACTCTTCTTTTATAAGGGTATCCCACAAGTTCAACAGTACAATATGGCACACTCTTTGTCTTTTCCTCTCACTGCCATTCTCTGCTCCTCTCTCATGCTTCATCCTCCTCCTTCCGACTCAGGCTCCAAGATGTGAGGCAGGCAGCTCCTTTTATTTTAACCAGTCCTAGAAGTGCTCCCGATCTTCCGTGCACGTGGTTCTGTCAGCACTTCCGGGTGAGGCAGAAAACCTCATGATGTAGAGACTGCTCATTCCTGCAGCTCCTCCTGGTGGCCCCCACGGGACCCAACAGGGTTGTCCTCTGGGGCTACAATACCTGGTGTGCCCTGTGGGCACCCATGTGGGAATCTGAGTCTGGGCTTGCTGCCATCTAGCATCCTGGGGGAGATAAAGCCCTGTATATGCCGTCTCCCCCTGTCCTTTCATCCTGAAGAAGTCCTGTGCAGGTAAGGACACCAGCTGTCCTTCACAATGTGCATATATATCTTCATAATGTGTGTATATGTATATATGGATTAGCTCGAATATATCGCTCCTGTAAGCAAACTATGATACTATGATATGCGATGAGAGAAGTCACAAAATCAATCGGAATGATCAGGCAAATTATAGAAAAAAACATGATCCAAATCTGTTAAGTAGTTCTCTCATTCGCTAGCTAAGTGGATGTAAGGAATGCCCCAAGGCTAGCGTGTGAATGAGAAGGGCTCCGTCACCCTCCCTCGGCCCACTGAGTCTGTCTAAGATTCGTGCAAATAAATTGGTACCGCAAGCAAACTATGATACTTAGCGCAATGATAGAAGTCACAAAATCAACCGGAATGTTCAAGAAAATTTTAGAAAAAAACCCAATCTAAATCTGTTATGTAGTTCTCTCATGAAAAGCAGACAGACAGACAGACAGATTTTATATTTTATATTATATAATTGGATTTTATATACTGTATATATTCGCATATAAGTCGGGTTTTGAAACCCGAAAAATAGGTCATAAAATCAGATCCCGACTTATACACCTGTTCAAAAATGTAATACTATATTGTTTTTACATCTTCTTGCCTCCTGCAATCTCGCACCAGTTTCTCAGACACATCGAATTTTTTTGCAGCAGCGCAGTTACCAATTTATTTCACCACTTCAACGACTTTTCATTTCAAACCAGCTTCATATTTTCTTCTGATCAAATGATCCATCGTAGATAAGGGATGCTCTTACGATAAAGATGTGTGAGGGTGTGATATACAAAAAACACAAATTGGTGCAAACGTCACGGAATAGTTCAGGTATTACTGTGTGGTCACACAGGCACAATACATAGGAAAAAAAAGGCAGTGTGCTCTATGGTTACTCTCTCAGGTGGGCGTTAGCATAACATAATCTCTTGGACCAATAGCATGAGTTTTCCGCATTCGACTTATATGACCGACATTATAAAATACCAGAAATTATACAGTAAAATCAAGTCTCGACTTATCCATGGGAGAACTTAAACGTGAGTATATACAGTATATATTGTGATGAAATAACAGACTGGAAGTCTCAAAAAGATTTGGGGAATGACCCCGTATATTGTCCTATGGACAAAGATGAAAAAAAAACAGTCAAAATGAATCAAAATTGATCATACAAAACAAGATATGTTTGTTTCAATTCGTTTATATAGAAAATGGCCGTCGGAAATGACAAATGAGGAAATGACGTTATCTACAGCGGCTGGAAGTGACGTCATCAACGATGGCCGGAAGTGATGTCATATGAAAGCAACGGAAGTGATGTCATCAGGGATGGTCGAAAGTGATGTCGCCTTGCAGGAACCGGAAGTGAAATCACGGAAGTTGCGTGTGTTGTTGTTGAAGCCATTTTGTAGACCCAGAAGTAAGGTAAGAATGTTCTGTTGGCAAAGAGAAAGAGATATCAGTGCACATAACGAACCCACTACCACATGAAGTACCACTCAACTGATTTTGATTTTGACTTGATTTTACTGTATAATTTCTGGTATTTTATAATGTCGGTCATATAAGTCGAATGCGGAAAACTCATGCTATTGGTCCAAGAGATTATGTTATGCTAACGCCCACCTGAAAGAGTAACCACAGAGCACACAGCCTTTTTTGTATTGTGCCTATGTGACCAGTAACACCCTCACACATCTTTATCGTAAGAGCATCCCTTATCTACGATGGATCATTTGATCAGAAGAAAATATGAAGCTGGTTTGAAATGAAAAGTCGTTGAAGTGGTGAAATAAATTGGTAACTGCGCTGCTGCAAAAAAATTCTTTGACAGTAAACTATTCAGCCAATATATATATATATATATATATATATATATATATATATATATATATATATATATATATATATATATATATATATATACAGAGAGAGAGAGAGAGAGAGAGAGAGAGAGAGAGAGAGAGTAGACATCTATCTGAACAGAGATGTAGTGCTGAATAGACAGAACAGCCTAGATAAAATTCTTCTGGTCCATCTTTGTCAGGTTGAGCCGTAGATAGTATTCATAAGTGAAACCATGGGACATGATGATGGGGCCTAAGGTGGAGGTGTTTGCAGAGAAGGTGACTGAGCACCGATCCGTAGGCACCTCCATGCTTGCCATGTGCTCCCTTGTCATCTCTTCTCACCAAGACACAAGGAAGGATCTGCCAAAGAGGTAGGACACAAACCACTTGAGAGCAGACCCAATGATGCCAAGATCAGAGAGGGTGGTAAGGAAAATCTGATGGTTGACTGTGTCGAAAGTTGAGGTGAACTCTAGCAGGATAAGAACAGACGAGATCCATCCCCGTTTACTGTACATACCTACTTAGTCCAATTCAGGCCCTCGGGAAGCTGAAGTCCATCACTGTAGCTCAGAGCACATAATTGGAAACCACCCTGAGGAATGTGCCAGTCCATCAGGGGATACACTCATGCACACACCCTTACTCATTTTAGGACAATTTAAAGTCACCGAATAACCAAACCAGCTCTTGATTTAGGATGTTTTTCCTGATGGAAACTCCACATAGACAGTGAGACCAGAAACAGAAATGAAACTTGGGACCCTGTGAGGCAGCACAACTGTGTCACCCTGTTGCCCTTTCAAATATTCCTTCTGTGATTATTTTTCCCTATGTAATTTAAAAAAAAAAAACGACTGGCCTGAAATGACAGTTGTGATTCCCCCAAAAAAATGAGCTTATTTAGTGCCGTGAAGAATAAATAATATGCAGTATATCATTTTTACAAGGGTCTCATTTTTTAATGACAAGGACAGGAAAGGCAACTGTTCCCAAAACAGCATCTGCAGCCAGCGCCGATTATTTCTGAGTGAGTTGCTGACCTGTAATCACTGAGAGCCACCAGGCGCTTGTGACATTGAGGGGACATTTACTATCCAAAGTGCTTGGAGGCACAAGTGAGCTGATGGTCTACTAAAGTGAAGCTCCTGTAGCCACCGAGCACATTTGCCAAGGTGAAAACTCAGGGAGGACAACATGAATAAATAAATACCGAAAGAAAAGTCCAGATTGATACAAATTAGCTGTAAATGTCGCCAGCATGCCCCGCATGGCACCCACCACTGCCAATTCAATGTGCCATTTCATAAGACTTCGTAACTCATCTGCTTTTTTTCTGTTTTGTCCGCCTGATAAGGAATTTTAATCTAACCGACGAGTCTTTTTTTTTTTTTTCGTTTTTCTCTGTGTTAAATCTCTCCCATATAAATCACTTCAGCGCTCATTGCTGAGTCTGGTTTTATTAAATCCTTAGACATCTGGCATCAGAAGGTGCCGATAATAAAAAGAAGAAAAGACGCTTAACTCCAGACTGCTGCTCTGTGCACACCTGTAGTCACTCGCCAGTGTTTCAAACTGGCATATTCTGGTTTGGAAGGACGGTGGTCTTTCTTGGCTAAAGTGGGCACAAAGTGCAAAACAAATCTGGACAGGATGCCAGCTGTACAGAAACACACACATAAACTCACTCAAAGCCACTGGGCCAGATCAGTGTCATCAATAAACCCAGCCTATGTACTTCTGGGATGGAAGATGATGCAAGGTCTTCAAATTTGAATGTGCAATTGCAGCAGCCTTTGTGTTAACCCAAGAAGACAAAATTAAAAAAGGAAAACAACTCGCCTCTTTGTGTTCAGTGGGCAGTTTCATTGGAATTGACTGGACCTGACAGGGTGGACTCATTTTTAAAGCCAGGGAGTTTGGCTTCTGGATGGGCATGTCCTGCCTGGCAACTCCAACAGGTGGCACTTACATGGTGCTGGTGGTGTGGGAAACTCTTAAGGCGACGTTCAGTGGCCTGCATGGGGACCTGATAAAAGTCTAAAAAATCTTCAAAGACATTGATAAGGTAAATTCAGGAGGATTCTTTCAATTTAACGATGAATCACAAACTTGAGGACACCAGTTGCGTTCCTCATGAAGACTAACGTGGGTCTCTCTCTCTCTGTCACCCCAGCTCTGCCCGGTGGGTTCTCCCAGCTGAAGACTCCGCTGACTTCTGCAGTCACCTTCTCCCAACTCCTGTCCTGCCTGCCCTCATCGGTATCACACCTAGCCAGCCCTCTGTCCACCCATATGCTACTCCTGGGATCAAAGGTCCTCCAAAAACTCAGTAGGGACACCCATTGGGTGCCATTTATATGGCTCCGTCACAAGGCCCGACCAACCTGTCTCTGCTCCTCTGTGCTAACTTGCTTTCATGATGCCGCTTTGATGTTTTCACAGTAAATGTCCTCCAACAGTTCTGTCTTTTTTTTTCTCCCCTGTGCTGCTTGGACTCTCTTTTTAAATATATTCAGGTGTAGGTGCTTAATTACATTTCCCATAGTGCTATGTGCGAACTAAAATAAAAATCTTTTCATTCTGTCAGAAATATCCCAACTAATTCACTCTAAATTTAAGCCAAAATATTTTTAAAATGCATGAGTAATCACATTGGCAGTCAGTGACTGCAGCAAAAATACAAAGAGACACAGAGTGCCATGACAAGCATGGCTAAAGCTGGGGGAGGAACGTGCATGACTCAAGAACATGGATTCAAAAGGCAAAACAAACACACACACATAAAAAAGAAATCTGACAAACTACGACACAGAGCAAAGAGTCCTCACAGGTGGCTCAGTGGTAGCGCTGCTGCAGTAAGGAGACTGTGGAAGATTGTGGGTTTGCTTCCCGGTTCCTCCCTGTGTGGATAGCGCTTTGAGTACTGAGAAAAGCATTATATAAATGTAATGAATTATTATTTTTATTATTAAGGAGCCCGTCTGGAAGGGGCCGGGGGGCTCAGGAAACTGCCAGGTATGGAGCCGGCAAGTGAGGCGCGGAGTTAACACAAGATGAACTGCAGCACGGTGATCTATCTATCTATCTATCTATCTATCTATCTATCTATCTATCTATCTATCTATCTATCTATCTATCTATCTATCTATCTATCTATCTATCTATCTATCTATCTATCTATCTATCTATCTATTGTCACATGTGCGCTTGGGAGAAGGTTGATAGGCTCAAATAATATTGTTTCTCAACCAGACCAAGGGTTGGCGCTGTCACCTAACCATGTCTCCTTTTGCCCCTTTGCAGACCAGCAGAAGAACCAACTTCTGGCATTTACTTAAATTCTGGCATCTTCCTTCTCAGAATCCACCTACCAAAGACATCACTTCCTTTTCCAGCTACCCTGGACTATCCCCTTCATCTATCTATCTATCTATCTATCTATCTATCTATCTATCTATCTATCTATCTATCTATCTATCTATCTATCTATCTATCTATCTATCTATCTATCTATCTATCTATCTATCTATCTATCTATCTATCTATCTATCTATATCTATTATATAGTGCCTTTCACATCTATCTATCTATCTATCTATCTATCTATCTATCTATCTATCTATCTATCTATCTATCTATCTATCTATCTATCTATTATATAGTGCCTTTCACATCTATCTATCTATCTATCTATCTATCTATCTATCTATCTATCTATCTATCTATCTATCTATCTATCTATCTATCTATCTATCTATCTATTATATAGTGCCTTTCACATCTATCTATCTATCTATCTATCTATCTATCTATCTATCTATCTATCTATCTATCTATCTATCTATCTATCTATCTATCTATCTATCTATCTATCTATCTATCTATCTGTTTTCTGACACACATTTCCTGTGTTGCCTTGTGCTTTTACTTTCATTTCATGGCACCAAGCAGTGAATATGAAGTGTCAAGGTGTAGCTACTGTAGGTCATTGTGCGGAATGAGTGTTTTGATTTGAGACCTCAGTGCTAAAAATGTAATTTAATCTCAATGGATAATCTGTCAAGTGGATAACCTTCTCTTTCAGAAATTACAATCGAGGTACACAACAAGGATTACTTTCACAATAAATAATAAGAGTGATGAATTCCAGATGTCTGATCTGCAAATCAAAAATGAATAATCCTTGTAGTGAGTGGCTCATTGCTCATCAGGCTTAGCTCAAAATAAATTGTCAGTTACAGTAAATTTAGGAGTGATGGAAATCCATTAGGATATTCATAGAGTGACAGAAAGAAGCGTTTATTATTTTAGTGATGATGTCTGAGTGTTTATAATTTTCTTATTTTGCTGTTGAATGCCATAAAGAGTTCAAAATGCCTTGAGGTTCATTTCTACGTCTCTCTTAATTTTCTGAGATGGCTTTTCCAATCCGAGTACACTCAGTGGCCACTTTATTAGGTCCACCTACTTGTAGTCAGCAGGACCCCCTTGTGCCCCTGTAAACAGCCTGGATATGTTGAGGCACGGATTCAGCAAGGTGCAGGAGACATTCCTAAGAGAAGCTGGTCCTTGCTGAGTTGACGCCGTCAGACATTTCTTACAGATTCTTTATCCATATGTTATTCTTCTATGGCAGAATTGTGTTGTAATGTATAGCACCAGAAAAGAGGAAGTCAGAAGAACAGAGAAGAGCTTTGGAAGATAGAGTAAGACAAACAGTAAGAAGACAGAACATTAGAGGTTTAATGATGATCAGAATTCATAAGTTAGTGGTCAGGGAAAGCTATTGAAAAGATCTGTGAAGTTTAAATATTTAGAACATAAGAAATCTGACAAATGAGAGATGACAACTCATTCCATCAAGCGTGTTTGTTTAGCTAATAACTCAGCTGTTTGACTAACCTTTCCATAGGATCAGCGGTAGCTGAGTTGGAGAACTGGATGGTGAGGTGAACCACTTAGTGCAGTGTGGATGGAACAACTGAAAGAAGGTAGCAGGAGTATTGTGTGATTAAAGAATTAAGGTGGCGGTTAAAGGTAAGATGTTTAAGACGGTGGTAAGACCAGCAATGATGTATGGAACTGAGACATGGGAGGTAAAGGGAGCACGGGACAAGAAGGTAAATGTGCCAGAAATGAGAACGTGGAGATGGATGTGTGGAATTACAAACAAGGACAGAAGAATAAATGAGATAATCAGAGGTACAATACAAGTGGGGGAGATAGCTAAGACTGGAAAGTAGATCGAAGAGGTATGGACATGATGAGGAGTGACAAGGAATGTGTGGGCAAAGGAGTGATGGGAATGGGGAAGAGAAAGTGAAGGAGGCCTAAGCTCAGGTGGAAGAATAAAATTAAAGAAGATCTGAAGGAAAATAGTCTGATTGGGAAGGACGTGCAGCACTGAGCTGTATGGAGAAGGCTGATCAAGCACATCAACCCCACACAGAAGTGAGAAAACATGAAGAAGAAGAAGAAGAAGAAGAAGAAGAAGAAGAAGAAGAAGAAGAAGAAGAAGAAGAAGAAGAAGAAGAAGAAGAAGAAGAAGAAGAAGACAATTCCAACAAAACAAAGCTACCAAATTTGACTAAGTTGAGACCTAACACTGACCTTTCACCTTAGTCAGTTGTTAACTAAATTAAACATATTACCTGGTCAGCCTAAAATACCATTTGTGGTCGAAATGCCTTTGGAGAGAAGTGTTACATATTCAAAACATTTATTTTGCTCTTTATTTCTACAAAAAAATCTATTTATCATTAATAGCTTTTTTTTTGCAGAACAAGTAACAAAGCAACAGTGACCTTGCATTTTCAACCAGAAACTGATCTGAACGCAATGAAGTGGGAGGGTGAAACGTCACAAGTCGAATATTCCCAGAGCTTGTGAATGCAGTAAAGATACCCCTGAAAACAGAGTTACAAGTAGACAGATGGATGCTCCCGCCCCCAACTAACCCGCCCAATAAACACCCAAAAAGCAACACTTAACAGAAAGGTTCTTTTTAGTGAAAAGGTCAGAATAAGAAACGAGATAATCAGAGGTACAACACAAGTGGGCGAGATATCTAAGAAAGTACAGGAATGTAGATTGAAGTGGAATGGACATGTGATGAGGAGAGACAAGGAATATGTGGGCAAAGGAGATGGGAATGGGGAAGAGAAAGTGAGGGAGGCCTAAGTGGAGGTGGAGGGATAAAACTAAAGAAGATCTGAATGAAAAGAGTCTGACAGGGGAGGAGGTGAAGGACCGAGCTGTCTGGAGAAGGTTGATCAAATTCTATCTATCTATCTATCTATCTATCTATCTATCTATCTATCTATCTATCTATCTATCTATCTATCTATCTATCTATCTATCTATCTATCTATCTATCTATCTATCTATCTATCTATCTATCTATCTATCTATCTATCTATCTATAATCCATCCATCCATCCATTTTCCAACCCGCTGAATCCGAACACAGGGTCACGGGGGTCTGCTGGATCCAATCCCAGCCAACACAGGGCACAAGGCAGGGAACCAATCCTGGGCAGGGTGCCAACCCACCACAGTCTATCTATAATGCTTTTGGTAAAATTTTTAAAGCTGGAAAAGAAAACCCCTTCAGAGATTCCTTCTACCGCAGCCTGACCAGTTCCTTACCTACGCCACAGTCAGAAGTCGAGCTGTCAAATTCCTTTGTAGCAGGAGGCCCCTCAAAGCTGACCTGAGGTCCGCAGCATTGATGAAAGGAGAGAATGATGCCACGGTGGAGTGAATCATAAAGTGGAATGGCAGAGTGACACTGCGGGAGACAGCAGACACTGCAGGGATTAGTAATGGGTTGCTATGACCATCATAAGATGTGTTGTGGCTCTGATGAAATCACACTGAGCTGGCATGGCCAAGAGATAACAAATAGTAAAGGCATGGTCAGCTTCTTAGTTAGGAGACCACTGTGGGCCTGGAATTCTGGTCAGTCAGTAAAATGGTCCCATGGTCCCACACTACACCCACACATGTAAAGCTATATAAATCTTTCACACCTTTTTTTTTGGATGAGGGTTACCTCCTGTTACTGACATGGAATGGAGGAGAGGAGAAGGTGTCAGTTCTGCAGTTGGATCTGAATTCAGCTCCTTTACTAGCTGAGTGCCTGTGCTGTGACGTGTCATCCATCCTTCCATTTGTGTTCTCTGCTGGATCCCAGGACATTGCACTCTATCCCATAAGCGTCAGGTGTGAGGCAGGACCTCAGGCTGAACGTGAGACGTGTTCTTTATTGGAGGTTCTGATGGAGACTGGCCTGTCAGCACACTTTCAGTGACTTACTGTGCACTTGTGCAATTTTCTTATGGGCTGTAATTCCATGTAAAAAGAAGATTAACAGAAAATCCCCACACAGTCTTCAGGAGGGGGTGTTTCTGTCAATCATATTTTATGAAGTATTTTTTTATCTTCACTGCAGATCCTTGTTTTCTTGCCAGACATCTGTCCGCCTCTGGAATTACACTGAGCTCCAGGTCAATTTAACGGGTTCATCGTTTAGTCCAATTTGTGAACAGCAGAAGTCTCTCTGGAGGGAAACAAACTCCCTGCCTGGCTGAGATTCCTTCAAGTAAACGCAACATGGGAAGTCCACGCTGGGTACAGCGTTTACAAGTCTGCTGGAGATCGCAATTCTTATTTTGGGGGGAGGCAGGACGCAAAACACCTTGAATGCATTATGTTCTTAATGCAGCCTGCATTGTCATCACAGCCTACTCTATTGTCACTTTTTTGAATAGATCAGGATTAATGAAAAAAGCAGTGCTGCATATATTAATTTCCTTTTTAAAGACAGATGCGATGCCTTTATAGTTCTCGGGCTAACAAGTGCAGAACAGACAGATGTATTATTTCTCTTCTGTTATCTGTGAGATGAGGTTGGATACTGATAAGATCCCATATGTGCAGATCAGGCACATTGGAGCATTGAAATGCTTGCGTAAAGACGACCACGTGAAACAGCAGCTGCAGTGTCCTCACACCCCGCGTTATTACAGCACACATCCTGCTAATTATATTCAAAGATATTCAGATCGGCAAAGTTGCCCTGAAAAGAAGGCTTTCCACTTGAATCTCAGGTCTACGGACAGAACACACTTACCTAGCCAGTGTCGAGATACTCCGAAGACCGTGGAGCAGAGGGGCGTCCCCTGATTTAAAGACCCCAACAAAGGCTGAGCTCTACATGATGAGCCTCATGCTGTGATTTGGATCAGCCATTCCTGCTGGCTTCCATGTAGACACTGCACTGTCTTATAAAAGTGTTTAGAACTGTTCTCTTGTTTTGTTAAGTGACAAACTCTACATGTTCACTTTGATATTCCTATTGCAAAGCATTGAAAGTCAAAACTATTGGAGAAAACATCTTAGGAGGTTTAATTATGCAACATAACAACTCTGCTTCTTCCACTTTAGCTTTGTCCACTTCTATGTGGGATAGATAGATAGATAGATAGATAGATAGATAGATAGATAGATAGATAGATAGATAGATAGATAGATAGATAGATAGATAGATAGATAGATAGATACGAAAGGCACTATATGATAGACAGATAGATATGAAAGGCACTATATAATAGATAGATAGATAGATAGATAGATAGATAGATAGATAGATAGATAGATAGATAGATAGATAGATAGATAGATATGTAAGGCACTATATGTTAGATAGATAGATAGATAGATAGATAGATAGATAGATAGATAGATAGATAGATAGATAGATAGATACGAAAGACACTTTATGATAGACAGATAGATATGAAAGGTACTATATAATAAATGGATAGATAGATAGATAGATAGATAGATAGATAGATAGATAGATAGATAGATAGATAGATAGATAGATAGATATGAAAGGCACTATATGTTAGATAGATAGATAGATAGATAGATAGATAGATAGATAGATAGATAGATAGATAGATAGATAGATAGATAGATACGAAAGACACTTTATGATAGACAGATGGATATGAAAGGTACTATATAATAAATGGATAGATAGATAGATAGATAGATAGATAGATAGATAGATAGATAGATAGATAGATAGATAGATACGAAAGGCACTATATGATAGACAGATAGATATGAAAGGCACTATATAATAGATAGATAGATAGATAGATAGATAGATATGAAAGGCACTATATGTTAGATAGATAGATAGATAGATAGATAGATAGATAGATAGATAGATAGATAGATATGAATGGCACTATATAATAGATAGATAGATAGATAGATAGATAGATAGATACGAAAGGCACTATATGATAGACAGATAGATATGAAAGGCACTATATAATAGATAGATAGATAGATAGATAGATAGATAGATAGATAGATAGATAGATAGATAGATAGATAGATAGATATGAAAGGCACTATATGTTAGATAGATAGATAGATAAATAGATAGATAGATAGATAGATAGATAGATAGATAGATAGATAGATAGATAGATAGATAGATAGATAGATAGATATGAATGGCACTATATAATAGATAGATAGATAGATAGATAGATAGATAGATAGATAGATAGATAGATAGATAGATATGAAAGGCACTATATGTTAGATAGATAGATAGATTGATAGATAGATAGATAGATAGATAGATAGATAGATACGAAAGACACTTTATGATAGACAGATAGATATGAAAGGTACTATATAATAAATGGATAGATAGATAGATAGATAGATAGATAGATAGATAGATAGATAGATAGATAGATAGATACGAAAGGCATTATATGATAGACAGATAGATATGAAAGGCACTATATAATAGATAGATAGATAGATAGATAGATAGATAGATAGATAGATAGATAGATATGAAAGGCACTATATGTTAGATAGATAGATAGATAGATAGATAGATAGATAGATAGATAGATAGATAGATAGATAGATAGACACTTTATGATAGACAGATAGATATGAAAGGCACTATATAATAGATAGATAGATAGATAGATAGATAGATAGATAGATAGATAGATAGATAGATAGATAGATAGATAGATAGATAGATAGATAGATAGTGTGACCTGTAGGAGAGCATCTCAAAGCCCCAAACTTCAGACATGACTGCACCCATACAAGAGCTGGGTTTCAATCAAGCCTTAAACACCTCAATGCAAGTTTCTCCACAATTAACACAAGGCTATATTTATTTCTTTTCTTTTTGTTTCATTTCTTTTCCTCCTCCAAATCTCCCAGGCAAACATTCTTGTTCTCCTCTCCCAACTTGAACTCCAAGAGGGCTGTCCTCCGGAACTCCAATTCCCATAAATTCCTGAAGGAGTTCAAACTGGTGGTTCACCAGAGCAGTACTGCCACCTACTGTATGGAGGGAATATCCATTCTTAAGAGACTGTCTCACTATATCTGTCCATTAGCAGCACCCATCCTAGCTGTTTACCCATAATGGCGTCCACCGGATATGGTAAGACCTTCCATTCCAGTAGAGAGGCAAGTCAATCTAAGTCTATCACAATAGATATGAAAGGCACTATACAGGTATAATAGATAGATAGATAGATAGATAGATAGATAGATAGATAGATAGATAGATAGATAGATAGATAGATAGATAGATAGATAGATAGTGTTTTATTTGTCCCAAAGATGATTTTGTAAAAGTTTGCCACATGTGTTGTGCTGTTTCTAAACCCACACAGACTCTTAGCCCCCCATGCCAGACATCTGCTCACACACACACTGATAGCTTTTTTCCTCTAGTCTCAGTTCACGTCATCACTTCACACAAATATTCTGCGCTGTATTGTACCTAAAAAGGCAGCTGTGGGAATCCAAACAAGAGACTCAAATGTAAGGGCAGGCTAGAAGCACCACACACGTCTGAATGATACAAACACATTTATTTTTCGCATGTCTCTTTTAACACCAGGTATTCCGCTTTCTTGAGTCTAGGGGTGCTAGGGATGACCTCTCCCTCCATCACACGACTTTATATTTCATTTTATTTCTGACCTGTAGATGTGTATTATAGTTTTCCTCCCACATCCCCAAAGATGTGCATGGTATGAAGACTGTTAACTCTAAACTGTCCACAGTGTGGCTGTGTACATTTGTGTGCCCTACAATCGATGGGTACCCTGCACAGAGCTGTTTCCTGCAATTTGCTCTTTGCTGCAAGGATAAGCTGCAGCCCCCCAAGATCCTCATTTCGGTCGTGCCACATCGTGTTCACTGCAACTGTTTACTGACAGGAGTACTTGTATGCAAATCGAAATGCAGCAGCATGTCTTGCATTCAGCCTGCCGAGGTGGGCATGTGTCATACCTCTTCTCAGGTTACTCCACTGGCTGCCTGTAGCAGCACACTTTAAGTTCAATGCTTGATGCTTGCCAACACTGTAGTCAGTGGGTTATCACCCCTGTATATGGAGGCACTGTTGAGGTCTGATGTTCCTTCTCGCCTACTCAGGACTTTTAATGAATGGTGTTGGATGATGCCATCTCTGCATCAAATCTCAATCCAGACTTTTCTTATACGCCGCTCCTAGCTGGTGGAATGAGTTGCCCACCTCCATCCAAACTGCTCATTCCCTCATGGAGTGTTTGAAGACTTGCTTGTTCTGTGAATGTCAGTCCAATTGATGATGGCTTTGATGAGTTTATCTTTCCATAGTTACAAGAACCTATCTTATGCTCTGTTTTGTTTAAAGCTCTTCACTTGTGATGATCAATCTTATGACCTTGTCCTCTCACACTTGTTCTCAAACAGTCCCCAGACTGATGTTACCTGATTATGTTGAACTTTTTGTAAGTCACTTTGAATAAATGTGAATATAAATATATATCTATATATAGATGAGCTGTGCTACCTGTCTAAGGCGGGTTGAAATCTAAATAATCAGCGTAGACCTTACTGTTAACATTTGCTGTGCATCATCTATTGGCATGTATTTTGTATTGCATGTAATAATAAAATGGATTGCATTTGTCATTCCAACAGGTGGTGCATCACAAACATGTGTAGTAATAAAATGCATTACTTGATGTGCTGTCTGTTGCAATGATAAGTACAATGCATATGTCTCTGTTATATGCCATTTGTGTGGTATGGGTAAAAGCAGTGTTAATGTGTGTGATGCATCATTTGTTGGAATGACAAATACAATGCATATGCCTCTGTTATATGCTATTTGATATGGGGTTTTTACAAGCAGTGCTAATGTATGTGGTGTGCCATCTGTTGAAATGGAAAATGCAATGCATTTGTTATCTTGTATGGGGTTTGTGAAGGCAGTACTAATGTTTGTGATGCACCATCTGTTGAAATGACAAATACAATGCATAAGCCTCTGTTATATGCCATTTGATATGGGGTTTGTAAAAGCAGTGTTAATGTATGTGATGTGCCATCTGTTGGAATAGCAAATGCAATGCAAATGTCTCTATTACTTGCCATCATGTATGGGATTCATAAAAGCAGTGGTAATGTTTCTGATGCTCCATCTGTTGGAATGATAAATACAATGCATAAGCCTCTGTTATATGCCATTTGATATGGGATTTGTAAAATCAGTGGTAATGTTTGTGATGCTCCATCTGTTGGAATGATAAATACAATGCATAAGCCTCTGTTATATGCCATTTGATATGGGATTTGTAAAAGCAGTGTTAATGTATGTGGTCTGCCATTTGTTGGACGGATTCATAAAGACGGTGCTAATGTTTGTGATGCACCATCTGTTGAAATGACAAACACAATGCTTAAGCCTCTGTTATAAGTCATTTGATATGGGGTTTGTAAAAGCAGTGTTAATATTTGTGATGTGCCATTTGTATGAATGGCAAATGCAATGCAAATGTTTCTGATACTTGCCATCTTTTATGGGGTTCATAAAAGCAGTGCTCATGTTTGTGATGCACCACCTGTTAGAATGACAGACACAATGCATTTTCTGTTTGTGATGAGCCATCTGTTGGAATGATAGAGACACAGCAACCGAACGGACATACAGATGCCTAAAGACACACACACTTATGCTTTTATCAAGCTAGATGAGGAGCCATAAGCTTCAGATTCCAGCTCAGTTCTTATCTGTGTGGATTCAGTGAATGTGGAGGCTCCACAGTGAAACTGAGCCCAGGTCCTTGGTGTGTGTGTTTCCTAATTATAAATTAACAGATAGCGCTATGATGGACTGCCTTGTACTCAAAGCTGCTTCTTCCCCTTTACCTGTGACCTGAATTGTTATATTATTCAATAAATAAATAAATGTGGCTCAGTGGTCGGGGTGATGTGTAATCACAGGGATCACTGGATTTGCTTCACAGCTCCAAAGTTGTCAGTTTGATTTCCAGTCAGGCTGTTCTCTATGTATGTTTCATGTTGTTTTTCGCTTTTCCTCTCCGCACATTGATTTCTTACCATATTACCATGTGCCGTGGTGGGCTTGTTCCAGTCTGACACCAGATGCTGCTACAAACCCATAACAGAGTTATGACGTTCAAAAAATGTTCAGACTGTTCAGCAGGTTGATCAGCTGTGAATAAACATTTTGCTGAGACAGACTTCATGAAGTTCTTTATGAGTTTGCCAGGCTAATGGTGCTGTTGCTGGTTTCCATTTGCACACCTCACCGCCGTTGCTGTTGCCTCGACGTCCCCTGCCAGGTCTTTTTTTGTACATGGTGCTCATGTATCTGCTGACTCAAGGATACAAAGAGAGCATCTTTAAATAAGTCTTAAAGCACGTGCACCAGATCAATAACCCATTCCCACAGTTCTGTGAAGCCATCACTTTTGTTTTTTTGACCTATTGTTTCCAAAGGATCCTTTGATTACTTTGACACATGCATCCCGTGGCTCTCAGCGGCTCACTTGGGACTGGCCTGTTACACGACTCTTATTAGATCTCGCCAGCATGAGGGCACTCTGCTATGCTTGCAATAAAATCTCTTTGTTAAAAATGTCTCTTTTTATTCCTGATGGCAGCATGATGTCCTCTTTTGCAGAGGGAAGCAATGCCCCTCATAAATGGGCCTTTCGTTCTCTGTGTTTCCAGTCTTATTCTTTTCTTTTTTTGATAAATTAGAAGTGTGGCACAAGTCACAAAGTTGACAAAATTAATAACCAAACTACCAGTCTAGTGCATATATATATATATATATATACTGTATATATATGGTGGCTGGGTGCATGGTTGTCTGTATGATAATTTGGGGCCCCAACGTGGTCATCCCATTTACTGAGAGGGCAAAATAAACAAAAACAATGTTGGTCATGGCGTTAAGCTGCCCTGGTTTTGGACCAAGAAAAACAGACGATTCTTTCAGTAATCATTTTAGGTAAGGTCATTTAGTGGCGCGTCCCTTTGGTAAATGACACCTCCTTATGGGAGTCTGGTGGCTTTATTGTCAGGAAACTGGAATGGGTGGAAGCAGGTGCCCTCATTGGGCAGTTTCTCTGTGTTGTGGGGAGAGAACTAGAAAACAGTGTTAATGGCAGCGCCCCCACTCAGTCTGGCAGGTTATTACATGAGCATGATGGATCCTGTGTGGAGATCCACAGACGCGCATGAGAAATTCCAACTTCATTAACTCACCGGGACATGAGGGAGGCGATATCATTAACATTGTCATCTCCTTCTCTCTCCACAGCAACAAGATAAAACCCAGTGAGAGCAACTGACTCCGCCTCTTCTGGTTAACCATCCATAAATCCCCCGGCATCCTGGAAGGAAGTGTCATTTTGCTGAGAGCAACCTGCTAGACGGAGGTTCTGAACAGGCTGGCCCTAAACCTTTGGCTAGAAGCTGAATCTCAATCTTCAATACCATCTTGTAGCCCAAACGCTAGGGCAAGAAAGCCAAAGGACTTTTGTTTGGTCTTGCTTGGATGTTAAATGGGATCCCTTCACCCAGTCACACACGAGTGAGTAGGGGACAGAGCATGGAAAACCGCAGAAGGGGACTACTAGACAGCGCATTAACGCCGTTCTCTCTTTCTCAGCAGGAAAAACAGAGACGAAACCCGATAAAACATAAACAGACGACTTACCAACAACGTACTTCCGCGTCAAGCTACAGTCACCCGGAATGACTTCATTTCCGGTCCCTCGTTGATGTCCTCCCGTCCGGCTTCCCACACTGACATCACCTTCACCACACCATGCCTCCATCACCATCATTTCCTTTACGACTGTACTTCTTCCGGTTACACCCGATAAAAGCTCCCTGTGGAAACTGTATGCATACGACTGGTGCTTCAGTGCTACTGCTTGGCCTGAGCTGTACACACTATACGGGGACAGTTTCCCCAACTCTTAATCAATTCTCTGTATCTTTTTGTACTTCACAATATATAATGTGTGTGTGTATATACAGTATATACATATATATATATATACTAGGGGTATATTCTGGCCCCGGGTGTGGTTAAATCTCTTGGCACAAAGTCTTGTCCCGCGGGACGTGAGTTCTTGATATTTTTTAGTTTATAATTTAAAAACAGAATAAGAATCTGAAAATCTAACAACTTCAGATTAAAGTTCTATAAATTCTGAAAAGAATGATACCAAACATATATATGTAGATTTTAAAATAAGCCTGATTTAAAGCGTTTTAAAAAAGTGACATGAAAACGTGACATGAAATCGTTGCACAAAATCGTTGTCCTTTTAGGCTTAGGATTTTATACAGAGTATATAGAGTATATATACTGTATATATATATATAGTGTATGTATATATGTCTATACAGTTATATGAAAAAGTTTGGGAACCCCTCTCAGCCGGCATAATAATTGACCTTACTTTCAACAAAAAAGATAACAGTGGTACGTCTTTCATTTCCTAGGAACATCTGAGTACTGCGGTGTTTTCCGAACAAAGATTTTTAGTGAAGCAGTATTTAGTTGTATGAAATGAAATCAAATGTGAAAAACTGGCTGTGCACAAATGTGGGTCCCCTTGTAATTTTGCTGATTTGAATGTCTGTCACTGCTCAATGCTGATTACTTGCAACACCAAATTAGTTGGATGAGCTTGTTGAGCCTTGAACTTCATAGACAGGTGTGTCCACTCATGAGATATAAAGGTATTTAAGGTGGTCAATTACAAGTTGTGCTTCCTTCCCTTTGACTCTCCTCTGAAGAGTGACAGCATGTGATCCTCAAAGCAACTCTCAAAACATCTGAAAACGAAGATTGTTGAGTCTCCTGGTTTAGGGGAAGGCTACAAAAAACTATCTCAGAGGTTTAAACTGTCAGTTTCAACTGTAAGGAATGGAATCAGGAAATAGAAGGCCACAGGCACAGTTGCTGTTAAACCCAGCAAGTCTGGCAGGCCAAGAAAAATACAGGAGCGGCATATGAGCAGGATTGTGAGAATGGTTACAGACAACCCACAGATCACCTCCAAAGACCTGCAAGACAATCTTGCTGCAGATGGTGTATCTGTACATCGTTCTACAATTCAGCGCAATTTGTACAAAGAACATCTGTATGGCAGGGTGATGAGAAAGAAGCCCTTTCTGCACTCACGCCACAAACAGAGTCGCTTGTTGTACGCCAATGCTCATTTAGACAAGCCAGATTCATTTTGGAACAAAGTGCTTTGGACTGATGAGACAAAAATTAAGTTATTTGGTCATAACAAAAAGCGCTTTGCATGGAGGAAGAAGAACACCGAATTCCTGCTACCTACTGTCAAATGTGGTGTTGGCTGTGTGGCTAGTTCAGGGACTGGGGCCCTTGTTAAAGTCAAGGGTCGGATGAATTCAACCCAATATCAACAAATTCTTCAAGATAATGTTCAAGCATCAGTCACAAAGTTGAAGTTACGTAGGGGTTGGATATTCCAACAAGACAATGACCCAAAACACAGTTCGAAATCTACAAAGGCATTCATGCAGAGGGAGAAGTACAATGTTCTGGAATGGCTGTCACAGTCCTCTGACTTGAATGTCATCAAAAATCTATGGGATGATTTGAAGCAGGCTGTCCATGCTCAGCATCCATCAAATTTAACTGACACACATACACCCACAGGGCAGCACAGTGGCGTAGTGGTAGCTCTGCTGCCTCGCAGTTAGGAGACCCAGGTTCACTTCCCAGGTCCTCCCTGCGTGGAGTTTGCATGTTCTCCCCATGTCTGCGTGGGTTTCCTCTGGGTGCTCCAGTTTCCTCCCACAGTCCAAAGACTTGCAGGTTGTGTGTGCAGCTTGGATAATGGATGGATATACACACATATACGTATATATACAGTATATATATATATATATATATATACACACACACATATATATAGTCAGTCAGTCAGTCAGTCATTGTCCAACCCGCTATATCCCAATACAGGGTCGCGAGGGTCTGCTGGAGCCAATCCCAGCCAACACAGGGCGCAAGGCAGAAACAAATCCTGGGCAGGGCACCAGCCCACCACAGGGCACACACACACACACACACCCACACACCAAGCACACACTAGGGACAATACACACACACACACATATATATATTGTAGAATATCTCCTTTTTAAATAAAAAGAACCTTCACCAAAAAGAAGTTTTGGGGACTGTCCCCGTATATTGTCCACCAGACAAAAGATAAACACAAAAGAAAACGTTGTGTAATCAAAAGCAAAGTATTTTTAAGCAGTTGACAAATTACAGTGATCAGAATGGCATGTATATACAGTAAATGAAAATGAAGACAAGATACGGTTGGCAGGATGTGACATCGAAATAGGGAGACGGAAGTGACGTCATATTAACAGAAAACCGGAAGCGATGTCATCAGTAGTGGCCGGAAGTAATGTCATGTCTGGCACCAGAATTGACGTCTCGGCGGCCATTTTGGAACCCAGAAGTATGTCATTTTACTTCTCCTCGGTTTTCCTGCTGAGAAATTGAGAGATTTGGGTAAATACCATGTGACAACCCCTTGTCTCGCAATGTTTCACTCACCTTTAGGCTTTTTGACTGCCTCCTAAAAGCACGTGTGTGACAATATATATACACACACATATACATACATAGATATATCTTTACAGTATGTATGTATACTGGACGACCATATCAATACTACCAGTGAAAAGTGTGGCTGCACCCAGAAATTTATGTCTTTTTGACAGAGATTGATATTTTTTTTCATCAAGATACCATTAAATTGATTTACAGATGCAGCCAAGACCATACTAGTACTGTATTTCTATTGGCTGTTTTCAGCAGCCATTCCTTCAGTGTCCTAATGGTCAACTCCCTTACCTTATCCGTAATCAGTTGTGTTTAAATGTTAATCAGTTATTAGAGAAGCCTTTGTAATTACATTAACTCCACTACACCTGTTACTCTGCTCACTTGGGTTACAAGGTGCTGGCATTCCTAATCGGTTCTGGGCTAAAAAATGGCCAAAATGAAACGTCTACCTCAAGAAACAGATAGATAGATAGATAGATAGATAGATAGATAGATAGATAGATAGATAGATAGATAGATAGATAGATAGATAGATAGATAGATAGATAGATAGATAGATAGATACTTTATTAATCCCAATGGGAAATTCACATTCTCCAGCAGCAGCATATCGATACAATAAATAATATTAAATTAAAGATTGATAATAATGCAGGTGAAAAACAGTTTACCCCCCCGGGTGGAATTGAAGAGTCGCATAGTTTGGGGGAGGAACGATCTCCTCAATCTGTCAGTGGAGCAGGACAGTGACAGCAGTCTGTCGCTGAAGCTGCTCTTCTGTCTGGAGATGATACTGTTCAGTGGATGCAGTGGATTCTCCATAATTGATAGGAGCCTGCTGAGCGTCCGTCGCTCTGCCACAGATGTTAAACTGTCCAGCTCCATGCCAACAATAGAGCCTGCCTTCCTCACAAGTTTGTCCAGGCGTGAGGCGTCTTTCTTCTTAATGCTGCCTCCCCAGCACACCACCGCGTAGAAGAGGGTGCTTGCCACAACTGTCTGATAGAACATCTGCAGCATCTTATTGCATGTCAGTCTGTTGATTTTCAAGCAAAGTCCCATGGAAGGGACTGCCATGAAAGTGAAGATTTCCTACAGTGGTGTCCATTACTGTCTTGAGAGAAGACAGAAAACAGGATCTGACCAGGATAGAGAAAGAGGGAGAAGGTTCAGATGAACAACTGCAGATAAGAAGATAAGGACATCAGAAATTAGCACCTTACAGGTCCTCAGTTGGCTTCTTCATTAAATACTCACCAAATGTTTGCCACAAAGATAAATTGTTTCCAGGATGCTGACCATAATACAAATTTCCAGTTATCTTCTGTCCAAAGTCTTTGTTCTTTTGCCCATTTTAACCTTTTTTGAAACATTTTTCTAGTTTGAAATAAGACTTTTTCTTTGAACCTCTGCCTCTTAGGCCAGCATGTCAAGACAGTAACTGGCACCTTTGTATGAACCCTTCAATTTCTTGGTGATCAATCACATGGAATAACTTACATTACCCAAAAAAGAAATGTTTTTTGAGATAGCTGTTTCATTTTGGCCATTTTTGAACCCAGAACTCAACTTTAGGAATGTGATCCAAAGGAACAGAATAAGAGGTGTCAGCTGTGCCAGTGCAATTTCCCTAATAACCAATTCACTTTTAAACCCAACTGATTAAGGATTAGCTAAGGGAGTTGAACCACTGGGAAGTTGAAGGAATGGCTGCTGAAAATGAGGCTTTACAGTTAAATTAAAAATCAGGCATTTCAAGCAGTTCCAGCCATTATACACACTAGCAATATCTTGACTGCATTTTTTAATCAATTTAAAGGTATCTTGACTACATAAGGTATTAATTTCTATCAAAATCATGAATATTTCTGCATCCAGTGTTTTGACTGGTTCTGCACCTGGATAAGGACCACCGAGTAGTCTTAGTAACAGCACTAGTATGACATAGATGGGGGTTAAGGCTGCCATCATATGCAGTTCATGTTGTAACTAATATCTACCTTGACTTGGTTGGGGGGGGTCTTCAGTAAAAAAAATCTCTAGTTTAAAATCACAAGTATTGCTGTGTAGATACTACTGAATCTTCTTTATAGGAATGAGTGATATGCTGACTGAAATATCCAGTGGCCAGAATTAGAGGATCTCAATACGCAGATTTTATAATAGAGTCATAGTGGTGATGAAAAGCTGTTAGCTAAGAAACACCAACAAGAAAAAGTCGAGCAGATGGCTTACTGGCTCCACTTGTTTCACTCCATCTCTGTCTCTTCCTCACAGGTCCTCTTTGTCTGCTTGATTACAGCATATCCCCCCAGCCCACTCAGTCTGTCTCGTTCTCATGGATTCTCTGGCAGACTCCATCCCCTTCTATTTCACATGATTGCTCACTCCTTCCCGTTGCCACTCTCTGTTCCTTTCTCTGAGGGCCATGTCACATTACACGACTGTGACAGCGATTTTCAGTCACAGATTTAATTTAGTTAACTTTAGTGAGTTGGAGGTAGATGAAACTGCCAGGTGTGAAGTCTGACTGTAGTGGTCTGGGTTGTCTCCATGCTCCAAGGTTGCTTGTGGGAGCCACTTAAACCCAGAACCACCAATAAAACACAGGAAGATTCAGTGTTCCTTTAAAACAGTCATAAGCTCCTATGCCTCTTCTGAAATTTGCATCTCCTCATCCTGCAAGGTTCTGATGGGATAAGCTGAGGAGACACCAGATGCCCACTGACAGGTGCATCCATCTATTAATCTTGGGTTTGGGTTCCCACCTCCAGTCCCTCAGCGTCTTTAGAACTCCACTCTCAACCCTATTCACGAGCCAGTCCTTTGTCATCTAAAGGGTGATGCTGTACAGCGGGGTCGCTCCTACTCCCCTGTGAGGCCCAATAGGGGCTCCCCTTCTCCAGCCTTGCTTTCTGCCTTTCACTTTAACAGGACATACTGTACTCCTGACCACCTGCCTCCTTTCCTTCAAGCACAGGCTGTCTCAACCATAGCTCTTTCTCCTTTAACCTCCATTCCTTCTATTTTCCTTTTCTCTTCTCCCTGTGCTGTGCAGACTCCCTCCATAGCCCTGATTGGGTGCAGGAGGTGCTGCCCTCTACCTGCTCCGAGGTGTGAATGAAGCACTTGACTGACCCGCTCGCATTTGCACATAAATGTTCATGTTTTTGATAGAAATTGATACCTTATTTAGTCGAGATACCTTTAAATTTATTTAAATTTGCACCCCAATCAACCTCAGAATGACACTTGCTCAGGCCTGGAGCCTGCACACTCCGGACCTCCCGTTTATTTAAAAAAATCGCGCACTTCTTATCACATGGACTTATCCAGCCCCTCAGTCCAACCAGCTTGCAAACAATTTAGAGACAGCATCTCCATTTGAAATATGAATTAACCCAAATCAAAACTGTACACTGCACATGCTTCTTCTCAGAATATCTAAAATGTATTTCGGTTGTTGGGCACCTGCTTTAATGGGGCAAATGTTTTGTAAATGTCCCCCTGCTCAGACTCTGCTTCTTTAATCCTCTAACAGCTCTGTTTGTAAGGTCACACGTTAAAGGACATTACTGTTTACTACATGAATTACAGTCATAACTTTCATTTACATAATCTTAGTTTATACCTACGGCCCCCCATGTCATGCAATATGACATCCCCTGTGACTCAGTCACGTCACTCAATGACTCACCACAACAAAAACAAGCAGGTTTGATTTTTGCCTTTAGTCGTAGGAATGGACTCGGTGTAAATGAGAGCTGACAACCAATGAGCGCTCGCTCGGAAGTACAACGTGTACAATGCAACGAGGAGGTGTTTTGGACCTTGCAAACATTAGAAAGGCTCGTCTGTCTGATGTCTCAGGTTAAAATTGGAAAAAAGGGCAGAAAGAGCGTGGCTGAATTCACCAAATCTGCTAGGCCTTTGCAGGAGAAGTACGTTATTGGCCATCAGAAGGAGTGAGCTGGTGATACTTTGGCACTGTGAAACTGCTGGGAAGTAATCACAGTGTCACACAATCGGACACCAACAGCAATTTCTAGTCTTGTAAATTGACCTGATCTGTAAGTTACAACAGTCATTAAGTCTGACATCCCCTCCGACTAGAAATCGGCTTTGTACACACTGTTGTAGCTGCGAAACATTATGTTGGCTGTCTTATGATGCGACATCTGCCTTCTAACCTGATTTGTGTGCACTTAGGTCAGGGCAAGGTGAACAATAATCAGAGCTTAATAATTCTGAGTCTTCACCTTCTTCACCAAGCATGTGCTGTCACCTAATGGTCTGACGTGCCACAGCCCTCTCTGGGACCTCATTTGAAGCCACTCGGCACATATATTGGATTATAACAGAAATGTGGTGAATGTTACCTGTGATCAACTGGCTACCTATCCAGGCTGGCTTCTTCTTTTTTTCAGCTTGCCGGCTTAGGCTCAAATTCCTCACGACCCTAAGCTAAATGAAGAGCGTTGGCATGTTACAAATTATTAAATATGACGAAGATTATTTTAAAGCTGTGTAGAGAGCCACTTAGCGCTGTAATATATGTAGATCATCCTTTTATCTGTGTCTGCCATCCCCCTGGTATTTCTAACATACTGCAATGCATTAGCCACTTTATCATTTATATACTGTAGAAAAACAAAGAAACACCTCTGCTTATCATCACACACAAACCCGTGATAAAGATCCTTCAACTATTATGCTATAGAGAAAAAAAATGGCCATTGCCTTGAAAGGACATTAAAAAATAAGGATCAGGAGATGAATAGAAAAGACAAAAGGGGTAATCAGGGGAATAGGTCTAAATTCAAGGGGCACCCTGAACAAAAGCAAAACAAGAGACACAAATCAGAGTCAGGAATTCTGAAAAACTACAAAAGGTCAAAAGGCAACATAAACGCAAACAAAGACTCAAGTTGTGTTAAGCTAGGATAGCATTTACACCCCAGTGCCATGGCTCCTATCTACGACATCGTGCAACAGGCCTCAGGTCACTGGTGGTAGTCATGGCAATTAGTAAACAAAAAATAACATCAAAATAGTGGCACCCAGGGATTTCCAAACATAAATGCCAACATTCATAACAATACCTAACAATAATGCTGCATGTCAAAATAACCCTGAAAATCACAACACTGATTGACTCTTTTATTCTCCTACATTCCTGTACTTCAATTGGTTGGTTCTGTCTTCTGTGTTTCTCCATATACCAATACCATTTCTTGGTGCTTTTTGGGTTATGGTCTGGACGCAATAGAACAGGAGCTCAAGCATCTGAACCCCATCAGGTGCCATTGGTTATAAACTCTGCTGTGGTCACTTAAGCTTTTTTTGACTTGTGGTTTGACAGAAGAATGAAAAAATCTGTTACAGACTCGGGAGGTGGAAAATAAAATAAAAGAACTTACTCTGTACCAAAATATGTCCAAGCAGGGTCTGAAGTGTTAGAACAGAATTGCCTGAACAGAGCAGAGATTTTACTCTCTGGATTTATCGACATTAGATCAGAGAGCTAGGAGAGCTGGTGAGGAGTTGTCTCTTGCAGTTTTGAACATCAAGATTTACCAACTTTAAGTCTGAGGCACTGGACCTCCACTGAGTTTCGAACGTCTAAATTTAATAACATTAGATCGGGGGCCTAGCCCCCTTGGAGTTTTGGGTGTCCAGTCAGTCAGTCAGTCAGTCATCGTCCAACCAGATGTATTATAATTCGATCAGAGAGTGGAACTTCTTATGTCCAGGCAAACATGGTGTAAATGTCGTTACAAATGTTATCTGAAATGTGTTCACATTGACTATACGGTATTACATAACATGGACCACCAAAAATATAGTTCATGGACCAGCAAAACAATTCTATGGATCAGAGGTTAGGAAGCAGTGACTTAAACCATAGCTCTGTAGTGAACAAGAGGTGCTGCCATCCTTGGTGTCTCCTCCTTGGTTTTATGCTATGTAGAGTAGAAGACATCCCTTCCAGGATTCCTCGTTACTTACCCCCTAGTGTCTATGGTGAGCATTGTGAGACCCTTCCCTGAAATCTTTAACCCAGGCCCTTGCCTCAACTGCTCCCATTCCAGGGCACTTAGCACACCTATAAGGTTACTCCCATTCCTGTCAGGACAACACAATTCACCTTTACTAGGACTCGCGATCTTGAACCCCCTGCACAGGTTAAACCCTGGGTATCTTGTAGGTCGTGGCTAATTGGAAACCAGCAGTATATAAGAAACTCCGAGGTGCAACAACAAAAGCTGTCCTTTATGGCAGAAAGTGTCAATTTATAACAGTGATCAAAATTCTGTACATACAGTATACCAAACACAGTGAATTGGCAATGACACACTTTGGGGAAAATGCAAAAATGAAAAATAAAGACTATTTACAATATCACTGTAAAAAATGTCAGTAAATTTAATGGTAAAAATACTGTAAATGGTGAAAGTAAAATACCTTTTCCAAAAAAAAGGAAAGTTACCTTATGTTCTACTGAAAATAACCTGCATAGCTTAAACAATTCATTTTATTATGTAATAATAATACAATTATTCTGGAATTGTGTTATTTTAGTTCTGTAAATCAATATTTTTCTACCTTCAAAATATGCTACATACCATTTACTGAAACATTATAGTTACAATGAAAAAATCGCTGTTAATTTTACAGTGTAAAACTGTTAAATAGTGAAGCTACACAACTGTAAAATGTAAAGTGCTGTTTCAGAAACACCAAAGTTCCGATATTTGCTTAAGGACACGCCCCCTTTTACCATATTGTTCTTGGTGAGCCGCATACCTTTGAACAGTAAGGAAAAAAACTTACACAAAGATAGCAGACTTATTTTTTCCTGCGTGCTGAAGGTTAATTGAGGTTATGGAAGCTGATTTATGGTGGATCGCATTCGATAAGCTGGCACACCCGTAGGACACCATACACCACAAAAGCAAACTTTACTTCTCCACCAGACAATGTGCCATAACTTCCTTAAACACTGAATTCTTTTCAATGCATATAGTTAAATGATACATGTTTGCTATTGGTTGTTGTTACTTTACTGATGCAAACTGTGTTTTGGGATTTGATCCTCATAATAATGTATGTTCTAATGGTTTTTTGATTGGAATATTTATTATAATGCATGGATATCAGATGTGAAAATAACCAGCCTCAACACAAGAAAAATGTTTGGAGCAGCCACCCATATATTGTCTCTGGCTACAAGAGGGTATTTGTAGAATAGCACTCATGTGCACTGGTTGAGTTCCAAACTGAACTGAATTACTGTGGTAAACATGGCGGCTTTAAAGGCCAGGACCGGATGTGATCTGTCGAAACTGGAAGTGATGTGCTTTTGGCACCGGAAGTGAAGTGTTTCTGGGCGCCGGAACCAGAAGTGACATCTTCAAGGTTGAATCAGGTAGGTTTTCCCAGGTTCGGTCTGCAGAGACAACAGAAGAAGGTTTAGTGCACCCCTCCACCCCCTTGCCTGGCGTGGAATTACCCTCACTTGGTCCATACAGCTTCCTCCTACTTGCACATGTGTCACACAGGTTAAGGTTAAATGTTCACTTCTATTGGAATGTATTGAAAAAGAAAAAACAGTTATTTACTACAAAGTTATACTGTAGACCTAAAATACTGTCACCTTATTTTTTACGGTAAAATTCTGGCAACCACAGATGCCAGTTTTTTACTGTAAATATATTTTTTTTAAAGTGTACAGTAGACCTAAAAATATTGTCACCTTCTTTTTTATGGTAAAAGTCTGGTCACCACAGCTGCCAGTTTTTTACCGTAAATATAATTTTTTTAAAGTGTACAGTAGACCTAAAAATATTGTCACCTTCTTTTTTATGGTAAAAGTCTGGCCACCACAGCTGCCAGTACTTTACCATAAATTCAACATTCTTTTTTTACAGTATACAGCTGTAAATCAAACGAACAAAATTGTTTCCTCAAAAGAATGTTAACACAATTCCAGGAAGTTATTCAAAAAAAATTTAAAAAGAAGCAAAAGAATCAAAAAGAATCCAAGAAGCACACAGCTCACCAGCTTCCTCCCAACATTCACCTCCACTCCTACAAATGACCCAGAGGTCTAAAGCAAAGCACACCTTACACACTCCTCACTGCTGCTCAAATGATCAGTAGATTAGAACGGCCAAAGCATGACCCCCTAGCATCATTGCAGCCATTTTATACAGGGTGTTCTTGTCCAATCACCAGGGATCTTCTTAGGAATCTCCCAATTATCATCTTCGTCACAGTGCTGGTTGTAATGGAAAATAATATCTAGCACACAGATTAATATTTATATTTTTTAATGTGTGTATAGCCATGTGAATCCTTGCTTGAACACATTTATGACCTAACAGATCATATAAGTCCTTTTGCTAGCGGGAGAGTTCCCCAGGTGAGCAGGACATTCTATGAGGCAAAGTAAGTAAGGGACCAGTGTAAGGTATCCTGAGAAAGTGGCCGTGTAGCCTTGTGGATGAGCTGTGTCTGAGCTGTTTCACTGCTGAATGCTCCAGGAATTGTCCAGCAGGTGACGCCAGAGTCACAGAGCCCCAATTATGCAGAGGCTAGCATGTGGCAGATTCTCTCTCTGCCGTTTTTCATCTTTCACTGGACAGACAGGAGAAGACATCAAAGAGATCAGGCCAGAAATGATCTGGAAAGAGAGAATCGAGTACAACCAGAGGATTATGTGCCACCTGAAACTACACACCCAGCACTATGAGGTTGTATAGTTTGGAATGCCACATTCTATTTGCTTTTGGTTTATGACACTTGTTCTCACATCTGAAGATTAAAACTACTATTGTATATACTGGCCTGTAAGTTCTCCCGCGGATAAGTTGGGGCTTGATTTTGCCATATAATTATAATGTTGGTTGTATAAGTCGAATGCAGAAAACTCACACTATTGGTCCAATTATGATATGCTAACGCCCACCTGAGAGAGTAACCACGGAGCACACGGCCTTTTTTTCTTTGTATTGTGCCTACGTGACACCACGGTAATACCCAAACTATTCCGAAGCGACGTTTGCACTGTTTTGTGTTTTTTGTATCTCACACCCTCATACACCTTTATCATAAGAGCATCCCTTATCTATGATGGTGCGTTAGATCGGTATAAAATATGAAGCTGGTTTGAAGTATGAAGTTGTCGAAGTGGCGAAAGAAATTGGTAACTGCGCTGTTGTAACAAAATTCGATGTGTCTGAGAAACTGGTGTGAGATTGGAGGAGGCAAGAAGATGTAAAAAAAAAAAAAAAGTGTCGTATTTTTAACGGGCATATAAGTCGGGGTCTGATTTATGAACGACTTTTCGGGTTTCAAGACCCGACTTATGCGTGAGTATATGCAGTATCTATAATCCAGAAATAAATGTGTAACCTTTCTCCTGCCTGTCCTGGTTCTCTATCTAATTCCCTGGGGTTACAGATGTAAAATGAAGAGAGAAGTACTGAACTACAAGAGCAGTTAATCTTGACAGTGTGGTAAGAGTAAGGGATTTGGTGGCATTATGTTAAGGTCTAAATAGTAAAGGGCAAAAAGGGGAAAACAGGGTCACCCTAGGACCCTAATACGACAAAACACTTTCTAGGTGGTGTGCCCTACTCTGGTAAGAAATCACTATAACTCTTCAAACATACTCATGATCTTGTGCAGGCAGGTGTGACTACGAGATCTCCCTCTTCATCTTCTTACTAGAGACTTCCTCAGCTATTCCTATTTCTCTGCATGGTTGACATGGTCCACACTCCTGCTCCACCTTGACAGGATGACGGTCTAACTGAAGGCATGTGTTCATCTGTAGGCCTCTGACCTGAACGTACACTTCAGGTGAGCCTTTACTGAAGTGCGTATGTACGCCACCATAAAGTTGCTGCCATTGAAATGGGACTCCTTGCACTAAGGAGTCTCGACAGGTAGGTGCACCTTTAACTGCTGTCACAAGAAATACATGAGTACATCAAAAAAGGTTTGGGGCAGCCACCCATATATTGTGCCATGGCTGGACAAAGGATAATTTTTGTGAGTTGTGTTCAGGTTGAAATTCAAAACAGAACTGATTTTGGTTTGATAAGATGGAGGCTGTAAAGGTCGTGACAGGAAATTACATCATCTGGACTGGAACCGGAAGTGATGTCATCGAGAACGGAAGTGACATCATCCAAATAGCCAGAAGTGGCGTCTTCGTGGACTGGAAGTGACATCATCAATAGCGCTGGCACCTAGTGGGATTTCCCAGGGATAGTTTGCAGAGGATGGAGAGAGAACATATGTGCAGATCGCCACCCCCTGGTCTGGCATGGTACTATTATTATTTAGGCCCTCTAACTGCCTCCCAATTGCACATATGTGACACTAGTTATAAACAGTTCAACTCCATAAACTCAATTGAAAACTGCTTACAGTATCTCTTGGATGTGACCTGTCACAGCCCATCTCACTTTCTTGCCTATCCACTTCTCCTCTTCTTAACTCCCTGCCTCCCCTTCAATCCTGTTGCCAGCCATCACCCCCCGTGTGACTGATCATTCTGCGCAGTGCACCTTAGCAGCTAAACGGACACCAAACAAATCATCTTATAATAAACTGCTTCCAAGAATAAGACTCTAATCCTTTGCGTAACCTGCTCTCTCAGTGCCAGTTGGCAGGTGATGACAGGATGAGACGAAAAGAGTATAGGCAGCAAATGACAGTTCATGTTGGCTCCAGCTCTTGGAACATCTTTGCAGCGAGCAGTCATGCTTGTCGAAAGGCTTCCATGCACAGCTGTCCAAGCTTGCCTGCTCTGTCTGTGAAGTTGGGCAGTGTGCCCACCCTTTCACCCACCTTATTAGCCCTCGGAGGCTGCTCAAATGTCATTCAGAGCCATGCCTTTGTGGTGGCTAATGAAATAAGAAGGAAGTTGGAAGCGCTCTAAGAAAAGCCTGCCTTTGAAGTCACTGATGCCATTTAACAAACTTTTCTTTTTGATATGCCATCTATAATGAATGAAGAAAATGAGGATTTTAACTTAACATCTCACCCAAAAGGCAGCCCCGGAGGTCCTCAGATTCAGGGCTGATGGGGTCAATGTGTCGGCTAATTGTTATTCCAACAAACTCCTTAAACAGACGTGAACACTTCTCTACACATTGACTCCCATCTTAATCAAACACTTCACGCTTTGACTGTTTCTTTGTTTAGTGATGAAATAATCAACAGGGGCCTGTTTAATATTTCACAGGAATTTAAGTTCAAGTTCAAGATTTGTAAACACTTCTGAGGTTTGGCTTGCCTAGGCTTTCATGAACAGTCTATGTTTTTCAAAGACATCTACAGTATGCTCTTTCATTCATTTCTTTCTTTTCCAATCATATTTACTTCCGCACAAGCCCCAATGTCAAACACAAACCCACCAACATCTGAGACAAGGTAGGCAACAACTCTAGGAAGCCATCTTGAGAAGAGAAGATGGCATTCATACCAGAACTGTCCACCAAGTGTGCTGACATTAGCTTACCTAACCTATCATGTCTGTCCCTCTTGTCCCTCTCCCTGGCTTATGCTCAGATTTATTTTTTATATATTTTTTGTTCATTTTTAATTCTAACTTATTATTATTATTATTTGCCTCATTATGTATTTTATATCATGCTATGTTTTCCTACGTTCCTTGTATTTTGTGGGTGGTTCCCCACCCTTACCTTACTTTTAAAGGACCGCCCCCAGCAAAAAAACATCAGGCTGGCAACTGCAGTCCCTTGCGGTTCATTTGAATGCATTAAGATGACAGTATCTCTGTCTTTCCTGTGAATATTATTGCTGCATTCATGTTATCACATTCACGTGCACTTCTGGTTGAACTATTTGGAGAAACACAAGGTAACTGTTGATTTGTAACTTGGTCTGCTAAGAAAAAAAAAAGAAATGAAAGATAAATGTTTTTTTTTGTGAAAATAAAGAGCACAAAAAGTGTTACATATTACTTACTTCACTCCTAATACAATTTGTCCCAACAATGGCATTTCTGGCTGAGCAGATTATGTGCTTCATTTTCTACAATTGACTAAGTTGTAAGGTCAGCATTACAACACATCTTGGACAATTCCGGTACCTTTGTTTTGTCTGAGTTGTCAGAGCTCCATGTTCATAATATGTTCATGTGGAATTTGAAATTCGGATTTACGCTCTGTGAACACAGCATATGCTCTTATGCTCTTTAAGTTCTCTGGATTCATTAGGTTTCTTATTTCTTTGCTTATATTTATTGGATTATGCTTGGACTTCATCATCTTGGCAATATCCTTCAGGCAAATCCTTTCTGCCGCTGTGGAACAAAGTGACTTGCATTGTCCCAAAAATAGTTGGAGTGCCAACCTGGCCACCCCAGTTAATGAATACATAAAAGTAATAAACTTCCAAAGACAATAAACAGGGGTCACAATAACACAAATTAACTGAATAGATAACGGTTCCATTTCAGTAGGTCTGATTGGGAGCGCCATTCAGTTTAAGGCTGGGGTACAAGTGACACGTCTCCTTCTGGGGGTGGCCATTTTAATATGTTTTGGACTGAAAGGGGTGGGGCTTTTGAGGGGCGTGGCCACTTGGCCTCCTCTGAAGTGTGGAGGGAAGAGACAAGTCATTCAGTGACAGTGACCCCACGTACCTCGGCTTTGCTGGTCATCATCATCATCAGCATTCCTGATCAAAACTGGCAAGGTGATCCTCAGACGTGCACGCATGACACCTCTTGTTTTACTTAAGAGTTTTTCTTATGCATTTTTTATTTTTTCCTTTAATGACAGTTCCTTTTTTACCATGCTGTTTACAAGCCTGGGTTTGACGGTTACCTCTCCATTGTTGAGCATTTTGATTATTTTTTTAAGACAATCCTATTATTGAATATTTTGAAGCCAAAGTGCCATTTCAGGAGGTATAGGCTGAAGCCAGACTTCTGAGTGATGACTCGGGCTGCTGGAACACAAGTTTTATCTGGGCAGGCTTGATTTCATGCTGGCCTGTTTTTTGCCCTATTTAATAGGACTCACGCCTTGCCATTGTTGGGTTCTGTGGGAATGACAACTCCTCTTTTGCTAATGACTAAGGAAACACAGAAGTTCACACATCTTTCAGAATGAAATAATTCAAACAATGGGTTGCTAGTACCTGGTCTGTCTCGATGGGCATCAAATTATCACAATATCCTCTGAAATCATCATCTGATAAAATTCCACCATAAAGATTTAAACATAAGTAAACCGAGAGCCTCAAATACTACGGTGGCCCAGAAGGGCAAGTGATAAAAAATGTAAAGGTGTGATGCGCACAATTAAACAAGGTGACGTGCACACTTAAAGTGACACGCACATTCAAACAAGGTGACACGCAGAATTAAATGTGGTGCCGCACAATTAAAAAAGGTGATGCACACATTCAAACGGGGTGACAAAATTAGAGATGACATGCTCACAATCAGAGGGCTAAACGTAAAAGTGTACAGAAAAGGCAGGTACCTTAGCAAAAAAAAAAGAAAAAGAAAACACTGATTGGTGACAAGGTTTGCTTGTCAGTCCACAGGGGAAGTTTCCGGATTAAGCGGTGTGCTGAGTGAGGGAAAGATAATATAGCATTCTTTTTTCAGTGAAATTGCTGGTGATCACAGTTTGTATGTACATTATGGTGTACATTAGCAGGCGGACATCCATTTCTTTTTTCCCATGCAACAGTTATAAAAAAAAAACGGATCCCAAAGTAAACTGGCGGTGCTCCCTGTCCTTTTATTTGCCTGCAGTGCAGTGCTTGATAGTTTGTTCCAGTTTGATTCTACATACCATTTTATTGTAATAGCAATTACTAAAGGAATTATTTGTAATCTAACGTGGTGCTCCGTGGTGATTTTACGTTCAATCAGGTGCTGTATCATTGGAGAGGTATAGCAGCAAAAGAGACAAAAAAACAACCCTCACGTTCATGATTTACATGTGCTCCGAGTGTCCGTATGTTTGAGAGTTCTGGATATTGCACAGTATTACTTGTTCCAGACAACAAGGCATTCCTTTAAGTACTGCAATGACATAACGAAATTGCAATGTTTAAAATTAAGCCCTAATTAGTAAAAAAAAAATCTAATGATCTATTGTTTATGAGGCACTCATCTTTACAATTCTTTTTACAATTGTTGCTTTCAGTCCTGCAATTGAATGTATTGTAAATGATTTCTTTCAAATAAGACTAAATAAAATGTTATTAATTTAAAAAAAGACCCCGAAGTAAATTGGGGTACTCCCTGTATATATATATATATATATATATATATATATATATATATATATATATATCATCATATATATCCATCCATCTATCCATTTTCCAACCTGCTGAATCCGAACAGGGTCACGGGGGTCTGCTGGAGCCAATCCCAGCCAACACAGGGCACAAGGCAGGAACCAATCCCGGGCAGGGTGCCAACCCACCGCAGCATCATATATATATTTGTTTATTTTATTACTGGGACCCCAGGAACACACCCAGCTTTGACCCGGCATGCACACACTCACACACAGAGACAAGTATAAAGGGGCTCCATGAATCAATAATAAAGTACAGTCAACCCCCACAAACTCACGGTTCAGAGGTCGTGGCCTCAGTCGTTCATGGATTTTTCCTTAGAACCTAGCTAATACTTGTTTGCGGAAACCGCAAATATCCTCTGCAATTTTTTTATGTCTTTTTCGTTGCAATATATAATTGTTCATGCGTTTTAATGCTAAATTATTAAGAACAATATAATTTACATTAATATTAACGTAAATTCAGCTAAATTTCCATATAAAATATTATACTGTATAATTTTTTTAGTACTGTAGAGAGAACACAAGCAACCGTAGAGGAAAACGTGGCTTGGGATGGTGAAATACTGTACGCCTGTAGTCAGAGGCGGGAGGTTTGAAAGTAGCCAATCTGAGAGCATTATGCATTTCTCCTTGCTGCTGATTAGCTGCTGCTCTGTGACGCATCTCCAGCAGATGCAGCCCAGCATTCCTGCATCATAACAGTTTACCGTGTGTAGCTATCTCGAGTGTTTGGCTGAGTGTTCTCGTGTTTTTCATTTTGTTCTTCTTAAAGCCTTAAGATGCCGCCCAAATACCTTGCACCTCCTAAGGCTTCTGGCAATGAACCTAAACATGTGATCCCTATATGGTTTGGGCTCTCAAAGTTAATAAAGGCATTAATGCTGCCATTCAGACATATAAACCCTCCTTGCCACAATGAAGAAACAATGACAGCAACTTCCCATCACAATGTTCTTCAAACCTATAAAGAAATGCCAGCACAAAACCCCACCAGAAGAAGGCCCATCAGAACATACAACTCCTCCTGAAGAAGAGGTGCCACCCGAGGAGCTGTAAATCCTCTGCTTTGCTGTGCAGTCATTATCTTCATTATATACTTTCATCGTACTGCACCGCTGATTCATCATCATTATCTTCAACCAATATAATTCATTATTGGTGAGTACCTGTACATTTTACTGTATTTTTATTAAATTAAATTATTACTGTATTTATCCTACTTATACCAATGAAAGCGATAGAGCATACCAAAGAAAATGCGCTTGTGTGAATTACAGTACATATAGCGGTAACATCGGTATTTTACATTCTAGCACTGCGGGAGACATAGCAGTACAGTATTGTGCAGTATTACAGGTTCACCTAACATTCTTTTTTTAGGGTAATTTATTAAGCTGAGTTTGAAATTAAAGTAAAGTGTTTTGGGGGCATATTTAGGGTTTAAACTATGAAAATAGGCATTCATAGGCATTTTTTGGACCACATCCAAAATTCACGGTTTTTCAAAATTCACGGGTGCTCTAGGAACGTAAACCCTGCAATTTTTAGGGGTTGACTATATATATTAAACAACTAAAGAAGGCAAAAAAAACAAAACAATTAAACAAATAACGGTAATACAGAAGCCCTTCCCAATTACCCGAGGACGATAATTATTCACAAACACTGCACAAATTAAACCAACAAAACACCAGGCAGTACACAGTAAACATTTAAAAATTAAATTAAAATCCACATGTAGTCTACTACAGCAGGTAACAGATGATGATTGTGTGTGGAATGAAAACACCTGTGAACAGCCCGCTGAATGAAATGTAAAGTTTTGTCCTACCAGGTTCCAGTTGTAAGGTGAAGATTTACTGCGATTGGTGGCACTCCTCTGATGAAGATGTGTCCAACCAAAACAAAATCATATGGACCAGCAGGCACAGGACAAGCACCTTCATTCAGATAGAAACCATAATTAATTGTGGTTGAAGTTGTAATCTAACAGAGTGTGAATCGTAGAAACAAATTAACATAGATGATCACGATTTTTCTCAGTGTCTTTTTTGGTTCCATTTTAAAGAGAGCACCAAGTTGTCTTTTTTTCCCCAGCAATCCCCCCACCATTCTGAAGCCGCTCAATGGTGTAACACTACTGGGGCTGCTGGGAGATGTAGGAAATTTAAGGAATGCAGCTACACCTATATTTTTTGGTTGTAAAAAATGTGGAGGTAGACACAGTATTTGTTGATAGAGAATATTCTGGCCCGCATTGAGTATGTAAAGTGTTATTCAGTGTAGTAATGTTACATACTTCATTGTTGTAGGTTTGTGTAAGCTTCACTCTGCCTGTACTCAGCGAAGAATGCTATACAAAGATGTGTTGAATTTGAATTGAGAAACAGGTTCAGAACATCAGAATTAACTTCTTCTTCTTCCTCTTCATCTTCATCTTTTCCCAGTTCTATGTGAGGCTGATGTACTTGATTAATCTTCTCCATACCTCCTCCCCAGTCAGACCCTTTTCCTTCAGATCTTCTTTTACTTTATCCCTCCATCTCAGTTTTGGCCTCCCTATTTTCTCTACCCCATTTCCATCTCATTTTTGCCCACATATTCATTGTTTCTCCAAAGCACATGTCCATACCACTTCCACTTACTTTCTTAGACATCGCTCTCACTTTTATTGTTCCTCTGTTGATCTAATTTCTTATTCTATCCCATTTTGCAGCTCCACACATTCTCACTTCTTACACATCCAAATTCTTCTCCTGCGCTCCCTTTACCGCCCATGTCTCAACTCCATACATCACTGCTGGTCTTATGACTTTCTTAAACGCCTGACCTTTAACCTTCGGCTTAATTCATTGATCACATAATACACTACGCTTGCTCAGAATAAACTGATTTATATTACACTAGATGTGTAAGCCCGTGCTGTAAAAAGCCTGGGCTCCTACAAACTTTTGAAATCATTAGAAAAAAAATTGAAATGCAGAGTGGGCGGTTTCGTTTTTTACCTTACCTTGTCGGGTAAGCGAGTTTCTCTCTCGTTTGTCTCTCCTCGGCAGTTTCACTTAGGCAACGGAGTCATTTCCACACATAGATGTTTATATAGAAGACTAGCTGATACCTGCCGCTTCACCGGCTTCATAATAATTTCACTAAAAAGTTGTCACATTAAGTTTATAAAATAAAATGTATAACAAAAAAGAAAACAGGACTTTTTCCTGATGTTTTATTTCAAATAAAAAAGGTAATTTTTTTAAATCAATTTCATACTAAGAAGTCACCCCTTCTCGGATTACTTCACAACAAACTGCAGTATCAATTATCACTAATTTTAAATAGATTGTAGATATCTGCTTATCAATGTGAATAAAACTTTTTAGACCTGGGGACCTGGGTTCGCTTCCCAGGTCCTCCCTGCGTGGAGTTTGCATGTTCTCCCCGTGTCTGCGTGGGTTTCCTCCGGGCGCTCCGGTTTCCTCCCACAATCCAAAGACATGCAGGTTAGGTGGATTGGCGATTCTAAATTGGCCCTAGTGTGTGCTGGATGTGTGGGTGTGTTTGTGTGTGTCCTGCGGTGGGTTGGCACCCTGCCCGGGATTGGTTCCCTGCCTTGTGTCCTGTGTTGGCTGGGATTGGCTCCAGCAGACCCCCGTGACCCTGTGTTCGGATTCAGCGGGTTGGAAAATGGATGGATGGATAAAACTTTTTATCAAAACACACCCTTATTTATTAACATCTGCTTTTATATCTCATTTAAGCATTCATGAGACACATCTCTCATAATAACTCAACAATGGTAATATTAATTAATTGCTATTTGCTATATCTTTATCATTTTAAGTTGAATTTCTTTAAAATACTTATTTTTTAAAAAGTTATTAAATAAATATTCACATAGTATATTTTTAACATTTTAAAATATATCAGGTCTTTATATTTCTGGTTATATGCGCTAAATCACATATTTGATTGCAACTTTTCCATAAGGGCGCTTTTATACTTTTAATTATGAAGATTAATTTTTTTAATGGAATTTTTCATGTCTCAAATTTCATCAATAATTGTTTATTAAAGTTGCTTCTGATATTTTCTTCTCCAAAAATTGTAATTACTTTATTATGTATGATGATCAAATTTATAAAAAAAAATATACTTTTCCCTTTTCACGTCCTCAGGGGCAGAATGGGGGAAAATCCTTTCTTGGTGGGTGCCTACGTCATAAAAGGAACAGATCCTCCAAATTTCATGTTTCCAGGACCAATGGTTGAGGCTGGGCATTGATAAGTCAGCAAGTCACCTTACATTTTATATTATACAATATATATAGATTGTATGTTTTAAAACATTTACAGTATCTTGGGTTTCTGTCCACTAACTTGCTGTGTGTTTTTTCAGAACGGATCCAACATTAGGATATCAATACTTGTGAGCTTATACAAGTGGCTATGATATCGGTGTCACTTGATTTACCAGTTCTACTTGATGAAATAAATGATGCCGTAGCTTTAGTGGAGCCGGAGAAAATTTTATTAGTTTCATCTTAGTCAAAAAAATCTGGGTTAGCCATTACACACACTAATTAGAAAATTAAAATCCCAGCTCTAGTAGGTGTACACACATTGCTCCTGCTCTAATTGAATGACTCACTTTGCCATTAAGAATGTCTACAGGGGTTTAGGGAACAAATATCCTTTCTAGTGGCTGAATCGTCAATCCCCAAGGTAATATTATCTTAATATTAATATTCTCTTGGCTCAGACGATATATTTCATCTTTAAAATGGAGCTCCGGTGGTTTAGAAACATGGGCAAAGAGATGTTTTCCGAACTGTCTGGTTAGGTTTAACAAACCCTGTACGTGTTATAACTGTCTATGCCCATCCAGTACAGCCAAGTACAGATTGTACGCAATATGAGACCTTTGATAGGAAAACAATGGACAGATATGTCCAGAAAAATTTACCTGCTTTGTTGGGTGGCACAGTGGCAGTGCTGCTGCCCAGCAGTAAGGAGACCAGGGTTCATATTCTGGATTCTCTTTATAAGGAGCTTGCATGTTCTTCCCATGTCTACATTGATTACCTCCAAAATTCTAAAGACATGCAGGTGAATGGACTGGTAACACTAAATTGGCCCTAGAATGTGTATAGTACTGTATGCACTTGCGTGTGTTCATCCTCTGATGAACTGGCACCCTGTCCAGGGATTGTCCCTGCCTTGTGTCCTATGCTTGCCTGGATATGGGTTGTTTTGTTGTGGTGGTGTCCTAAGGTGACCTTATCCTTCCCCTTTACACACTTTATTATGTAGATATGAACAAAATACCTCAAATCTCCGTCTAAAGCCCTCATATGTTACCTACCTACACTTTGACCTCAGGCAGCAAGATAGAGCACTAAAACAGGCAGGAGAGAAAGATACACTTAAATTCATGTACAAATTAATTATTCTCAAACTGTAAATATACAAAGGAAAATTAGTGTTAGCAAAATATTACACCATAAGTATCCATTTATCTTGTGTCCATATGCTTACTACCAGGTGGCTCTCTGTCTTAATATGTTGAGTGGTCTCTGTTCCAGCTGGGTCTTTGCTACTGCAAGGCCTTTCAATAATGGAGAAAGTTATGGCCTCCTTGGCCTCCTCATGAACAGAAAAGTGAAGAGACACAGAAGGAGATGGTCTCATCTCAGGAATGCCACCCTTTTGGTTTCCTCAACGACCAATGTAGTGTCATGATACGGGGTGACTCTCCTGATTTTGACGCAAATCCTGTGTAGCCATAACGCAGTCCTCTAGTCCAGTTCATGTTTTGTTCCTGCATATAAGAATCCTCTCTAATATCAGACAGAGGAGAAGGAAAGGATGCACCGATAGCTAAATCACAGTCTGCCACCACAAACCGGCTTCTGGTCAAGGCTTTCTCTCTGGAGGACTGGACTTACAGAATGTAAAGTGTCCCAGCACACCTGGCTAACTCTACCTTTACCCACCACAAATGGCTCAAAGCACCACTTAGCATTCCTAAAACCTTTAGGAGGTTATGGCTTGTAACACCATCAAACACAACTGTTCATACCAGTGGAAATTGCATTCTGTAAAACTCTGAAATGTACAATACCTCTTTCTCTAAAATATATCTATATATATATATATATATAGTAAAAAGGACGCCATATAGTGCCCGACCCGGTATAGTCTTACAAAGAGCCATGTGTAAAAACACAAAGACTTTATTTCTTTCTTCAGCTGGAAGGCATGTCCTCCCCGTGAACCCCCCAGCCACAACACAGTCCCAAGTACTAAGCACAACACATATCACAACGCTTCTTCTGGCACCACCACTTCTCCCAGGCAACCTCATCCTCTTCCTCTCCATTCTGGTCCTGAGTGGTGGTTGCCAGTCCTTTTTATAGCCCACCCGGAAGTGCTCCAGGTGCTTGATCACCTGTTCCTGATTGCATTTCCGGGTGGGGCTGTAGAGTTGTCCAGGCTGGCTCCGGGATCCATGTAGCAGTGCGTGGTGGCCACCCCAAATCCCCACAGGGTTGTGGAGAACTCCATCTCCCATGGAACCCTGAGGGAAACTGAGGCACCATCGTCAGCCAGGGAGGCTGCCACCAAGCGTCCTGGGGGAGGTACTGAGGAGTCCATGGCTGCTCCCCCAGAACATAAGTAGAAGGGATGTCCAGGCATGGGACCCGGTCGCCTGCCACAAAATATATATATATATATATATATATATATATATATATATATACTAGCTGTCCCCCAAGGCTCCACCCTTATAGTAGTGAAACAGGAGAAACTTTAAAATAATTTATATTGAGGATAATTTATATTGATAGCATTTGTATCCAAGGGCCTCTTGATATTATAATATTTTTGGTTTCACTATCAGGGGCAAGAATGTAGCTGTGGTCTCTTTGCCAAAAATGTAAAAAGTTGGCAAGGTATGTCTGGCCAAGTGGAAGGTAGGTACAGTCCAGTGTCAAACGTTCTGATCGTGTTCAGCTATGATGGGAGAGCGTCCCTCGCGTAGGGAGAAAAGCATGTGGCCGTGATATCTCTGCCAATCAGCAGTTACCCTCTAAAACACACTTAGCTCTGATCTCTTACTCAGAAACATCTAACGTTACTCCTTAACAATCTGTTGGACAAACAGGTATCGCTAGCTATGTGGAGGCAAGGTACCCTCCAACATGTGGCATGAAGTAGACTGACTAGAATGGAGGCTGGAGCAGGAGTGAGGAGGGCCCCACTCCCCTCTCCTTGGCCAACAGCCTCTGTTGCAGTTTCATGCAAATAAATCAGTATCGCAAGCAAACTATGATACTTAGCACAATGAGAGAAGTCACAAAATCATCTGAAATGTTCAAGCAAATTATAGAAAAAGTAGTTCTCTCATGAAAAGCGGACAGACATAGAAACAAAGAGATAGACGCTGGATATATATATTGTTACACACATGAGAATAGGGGATAACTTCAAGAATCTCAAATCATAAGTTATACTACACCAAGCAGACAGGGGGCACCCTCACTGACACCTTCTCATTTTCCATCCCAGTTCAGATGCTCACCAGCTGGGAGATGAGTGACCCAGCTTCTGCCATAAAACTCCATCCCCTTTGGGTGAGCAATATTAAAATCCACAGCCATCAGAAGTCGGCATTTATTAAAGGACCATCACTGAAGGTGAACAGATTGATCCCTAATTTTGTTTTGTGTGGCTTTATGCCAGACCTTTTTCCACTTTCATGTGCTCTTTATTTTGCTTTAAACAGGGTTACCAGCTGGTACCCCAACTATTTCTTATCCTCTGTCTATTTTCATTACAATACTATATAAAGATTTTTTCTTTTTTCTTGCAAATAATAAATTCAAACAAGCAGGTTTATTAAATTTGTAGTGCTATTATTTTCATGGAGAACAATGGTAATTCCTTGAGACCATGCACTGACTATAGAAAATTGAATCAATTACTGTAAAAATAATTATAGCCATTCTTTAATTTCACCTTTATTAAATTAAATCAGTAAGTCTACTATACATACAATGAATGAATGAATGGAAAAAACAGCCTTTAACACTCCCTTGGGCCACCATGAATATCTGGTCATGCTTCATGGATTAGCCAACACGCTTGTAATTCCATCATTGTGAATGATTTATTTTTCGTGATGTTTTGGGAAATATTTTGATGACATTCTTTTTTTACTCTGTAGATTTAAAAACTCACATACTTCATATTCAAGAAGTGTCAAGAAATGTTAGCATAGCTTAGAGAGATAATAAAAAACAACGATGGATGTGTGGTTGTGGTTTCTGTCATGGAAATTGATGCAAAGTGATATATTGGCCCCTTAAGGATCACTAAACAGAGAGGTGTGGTAATTTATAAGGTGGCTCCACCTGTGCATTATTGTGTACATTAATCGTTTTATGTTATGCCTTCAAAGCCCAGTAAATGAGAAATTGTTCTCTTCCTAATACTGTGCCTCCTGACATTTTAGTAGATAGCAAAACTGAATATGCCACTCTGAAAATATTAAACTCTCGTCAAGTCGTATCTTTAGTTCAGGTACACTGGTGGGCTTATGGTCCTGGAGACTGTTCTTGGTTTCCAGAAAAAGATGTATGTATTCCTGTGTTACATGTCAGGTTCACACAAAACACCCCACCAACCCATTTGGGCACCTTCTGACGAGATTATTATGGATGTTTTGTAACAAATATGCCTTAAAACGACTGAAGAATAAATCCACCTATAACACCACCTATTTTTTCCATTTCAGGCTATGTTTGGCCTGCTAATGGCCTTTCATCTCAGCCCACCTCCCTCAGGCTAGTAGACCACTCAGATTTTTATCTGTACTAGTTTTACTCTGTTGTAAGTACAAGTGATTTTAATGTATTCTTTTTCTAAATACATATTTTATTGTAATACTATTATAATGTCCTCATGTCAGTAGTATATTCAATGTCCACATTTGACTACTTCAAGTGCTATTTGAAGTGTTTCAGTTTTTGAACTCATGGCAACGATTTTACTGACTTTGATTTTTGATCATGATCAGCGTTAAGACGTTTTCTTTAGATTTAATTTTCTGGTTTTGACCCTGCTTATTTCTCGAGTCACGTTTCATCTTCTGATTTGTTTTCATTTTTGCCCCTGTGGCCTGTTGATTTCCACTTCTTAGTAGAACATTAAGGTCTAAGAATATAACCAGGAAATGGAGAGGTCAAAAGAGATGGGCAGAGAGGATTATTTGTACTGAACTCGCTGAGGGTCAAAGTATAGAAATAAGCAACAGAATAAAACCAACCTCTAAATATTCATTGCAAAATGTCTTTAAACTAATAAGTATTTGTTTCTCCCACCTGTCACTAATATTCTTCTTTTTCAATTTGATCCAATATTTAAAAATGAAATGCAGATCCCTGCCATCTTAAATAGGCGCCAATTATATTCTGTGTTCTTTGTGACATTTGACTGGCAAAAGGCACGCCAGCTGTTTATTACATGGCCATGGCTTTGCACAGATAGTCACAAAATGGTGGTCACTTTCCAAAACAATGAAACAGTCGGTCCTAAGCTGCAGAAACCAAGATTAATCACAGATGAAAAATGGAAGCAATTGACCTTCCACAAAATGAAGATAAAGTTATGGCTGACATTCTGAACATCAGTTGTTTAGAATAAAATACAAGTGTGGGTGACTGTGCCCTGTGATATACTGGCAAACCCATCCACGGCTGGTTCCTGTCTTGTTCTCAGTGCTGCTGGTATTGCTATTGGCTCTTCTTGAACCTCCATGATAAGCAGGTTAAAAAAATGAATGAATGAACATAAAAACGTAATCTGACCAACGAGAGAAGACCATTTAGTTCATCGAGTTTCATTTGATTAATAGCTAAGCTGTCTCAGTATCTCTTCTTAAAGGTTGTCAAGTCTCTGTTTCATCTCCATGTCTCGGTAGTTTGTTCCAGATTCCCACAACTCTTGGCTTAAAGAAGAGCTTCCTGGCTTCAGTTATAAGCACTCTTCCCAATGATTTTCACTTGTATTGTTAAATTAAGCCGAAAGAATTCTTCTGAATCTTCTTAACTGAGGCCTTTGAGGATTTTGAATATATGGATTAGGTCCCCATGCAGTCTCCTCTGCTCAAGACTAAACAGGTTTAACTTTCTCGGTCTGTCACAGTAGGACATGTCCATTAAATCCTGGGATGCACTTGGTTGCTCTCCTCTGCACAGCTTCAAGTGCTGTGTGGAAGTTGAGACCAAGAACTCGTCTTTTGGACACCTCAGAGACCAGGCAGGAGAAAGCATCATCACAGAAATCTTTGTTACTCTTCAAAGAGGGAGGTCTTCGTACAGCAGCATGCACATAAAGACTCACCTCTCCCTTTGCTTCCTTACTATTTATAGAAGTTCCTGTTTACATAGCAAAGTACTGGCGTTTAATATGATTGGTTCTGTAATACAGCGGTGTATGTGATTATCAGCACATTCACCATCACACAACACAGCTTCTCACAGCATTATTCCTAGACAATTGGCAAGTCATTGGACAACAGGCTGTCAGCTTTGTACAACACCTTACTTAAGAGCAGCATCAATTATCAGGAAATTACCAAGGTCAGGTCAGGTTGGGGAGCATGTACTGGTACAGTGCATTTCTGCACCCACAACACGACAAAACAGCGTGGGATCCTGGTTGGCAACCTTCCAAGTAGACACGCGGTCCAGTCCCACAGTCCGGAAATGACCCTCTATTTGCCACAGCCAGGTGTTACGTAGGCGTCCCCTTGGTTTGGTCCAGCCACTTGGGTCCTCAACACTGAAGATCCTGTGAATCAGATCACCCTCGGGGAATCGTGTCACATGGCCGTAGTGCTGTAATTGATGCTGCCTCACAATGCAGGTAATGCGCCTCATTCGAGACTCTGTGTGCAACAGCTCATTCAACACAAAGTCAAACCAAACAGCCTAACAATCTCAATGCTTTATACTCACAATTCAGACTCCATAGCTGCTGTGTCTTTTTTTAAACTGTAGTGGCCAAACTTGCACCCAGTACTCCAGATGTGGTCTCATTAGTGTATTGTAAAGTCCTAGAAACACTGAAGAATGACTTAAGAACATTCTTGGTAGGTTGAATGCCCAGTGGGGGCTGGGTGGTCTTTTGGCATTGGAACCCCTGCAGACTTTGTTTTGTTTTTTCTCTCCAGGTTATCCTGGAGATTTTTTTACATTTTCTTCTGTCCTCCTGGCCATCTGACCTTATCATCGTACTCATCTTTAGAGACGTACAACAGGGTATTATATATAAGGACTCTACTTTTCTACCAACTCTAAACAGTATCTGTGTAATGTAAGCTTGGATTGACTTTTTTTGTTACTTATCCATTATTGTTCTTGCCTAAATTAATTTGCTTTTCTTTTCTTGTTACTACAGGGAGATTCTAATAGGTGGTGCCCCGAGTTATGATGTGTTACTCACGTAATAATGAAGCGATAGAAACTAAATAGACACAGTGCATACCTTGACAGATGTCTAAACGATCCAATCACATTCGGTGTTGGAAATGATCGCCTTCTTCTCACAAACACAGATCGACACGGTGCTCCATATTGGCAAAGGTATCTGCAAGCATTGTAGGGGCGATGGCAGCGATTTCCTGTTCAGTGTTTCGCTGTAATTGTTCCAGTGTATGAGGCTTGTTCTTGTATCCTTTTACCTTTCAGCACTCCCCTCAAAGGAAGAAATTCGGATTCAACAGGTCCAGGGAACGAGGTGGCCATAGCCCCTTTGAAATTACCCGATTGTCAATGTGTGCCATGCTGCGAGCGGACATGTGACAGGTTGTCCCATCTTGCTGGAAATAACCTTCACAGATCTCTCGGTCATCCAGTTCATTAGCAGATCAAATCAAAAACAGTGCCATGCCTCACTTGTTCGTACATTTATCCAGGTATACTGTGATCTTTATTTCGTTTGGATTGCTTCACAACTCGGGGCCTTGCCCTTTAGAAACGCTTTGTATTTCTTTGACATCTTGTAAAACACTTTTAGCTACGCCGTGTGTATGAAAATGTGCTGTAGAAATAAAAGTTGTTGAGTATAACGTCTCTTGATTCGTATTCAGCAGTGTTTTACGATATAACCTAACATTTTATTTGCCTTTTTAATCGCTTCTGCTTGAATGAATGAAAAGCAGCAGGAGCTCCTGCTAACTCTACGCAGAAGTGATGGATTTCATTTCCAAAGGTTATTCCTCCATTTATCTGATGTCTCACCCTTGACCTACACGCCAGGGTGGTCCTCCCCTCCTTGAACTTGTGCTTATCTTCATGTACTTGCTGGTGTTACCCGTAGAGTGTGGCAGCAGTGAGATTTCAAGCCGTATTCGTCTAATATTTAGACGTTCTTGTGAATTAATTTTTAATACCGAATGTTCCAAACTAAAGGCAAGAACAATAGAAAGCATGAAGCGCCAACTTTATATGAAAGACAAGCATAGTGTTCAGTATAGAGTGGCAGGAGTGGGTGTAGCGCATCACCCAGATGAACACGAAATGCACGGCCCATCTGGCAGCCACCCAGAGTATTCTTTCATGCACTTTGTTTTATGTGCCGATCACTCGCTGTTGTGCCTTGTTTCTTCCATATTTGTGCAAAAACAGAAAACAGATGGAATGCTGAATCATTTTGCATTTTATTAATCTTCTCTGGGGGAGTGTAGTGTAGCAGCAATAAGTTTCAGCTTACAGTAGAAAAGCGCCTGCAGAAAAGGACCCTGCCACCTCTGCCTGCTTCAGAGTAGACTTCTATTGTGTGTGTGTGTGTGTTTTTTAAAATTTTTTTATCCCTAGCTCTAAAAATAACTTTTGATGAAATATCCATCTCGGTGCTCCAGGTGTCCAGTATATTAACAGGATCCTGTTCTCTCTCCTTCAGGTGGTGAATGGCGTCATTATATTTCTTTGACACTCTTCATGCAGAGGTGTGTATTGGAAAATAGCTCATTACACATTGGACTCACCTTTGGAGATGCATGATGTTGGCGTCCACCTCTTCGAGTCTCACAGGGCACACGAGATATGGCAGAGGCAGGGCTGTGGAGGGATCTAGAAAAGGACAAACACGTCGGTGGCATTGTGTCGAATTGACGCCTCATGCCTGCTTCACTGGTGTAAATTAAAGGAAGGTGTTGGCCTGAAGTGTCCACTGATGGACTGATGTCCTTTCTCGTTCAGGATTAGCACTGCTTCCTTACGACCCTGAACTCCACAAGCAGGATGGTAACATGATGGATGAATGGTTCGCCTGAATTTTAAGTCAAGGACCTCATTCATCCGTTCTAGCAGCTTTCTTTCTTTTTCTTTTGGAACTTCTTAAGCACTTCATGTGGAAGCTCTTTAGAGTCAAATGTAAAACATCTCCACCGCACGTGCTCTGACTCGGGTCACGTAATCACACATATCATTGATATTAAGTTTACAGGACTGTAATTTCCTGACTTTGTTCAATTTTCTCCTCCTTACTGCTATGTCACCCAGCTTCTGAATGAATGGCATTTCCTCAAGTTTGCAGATTAAAGAGAAAGAGAAGTGAAAGGATTTTATATACGACTTCATTAAATTCTTTGACGACATGGGGGAAATGTTATCCAGGCCCAGTGACTTATTTGATTTTAATTTCCTCCCTCTGATCTTTGGGTCTTTCAGATTTTTCTGTGTGTGTGTTCTGAAGCTACTGGCTCACCAGTAAAGACATCTGAGTAAGAAGTCATTAAAGCACCTGCCATTTCCCTCTCATTATATTTATTTCCCTCTTAAAGAGTCGTTTCTCAACCCCCCCCCCCTTCCCTTTCATTGCTTAAAATTTGCTAAATTCTTTGTTGGATCCAGCTGTGTAAGTGCTTTTTATAATTACAATTTTACATTTTGTTCTGATGACCTTCTGATTTCGGAGAACTCTATATATACTCCTTAGCAAGCGTGCATTTCTGAACTTGCTGGTTTTGGACTCGGTTATTTTACGAAAATCTAAATGGTTCAGAGATTTGTTGTTGTTACCCCAGGGTTTTACAACTGCTGACTCACAGATCCAGTACTTTGGGTTTAAATCCCACTGACTGCTGACTGTCTATGTGCTTCCTGTGCGTCTGCAGAATTTTTTTGCATGGTTGTGATTTTCCTTTCATATCCCCAAGACATGCGTCAAGTTAACTTCTTCTTCTTCTTTCGGCTGCTCCCATTAGGTGTTGCCACAGCGGATCATCTTTTTCCATATCTTCCTGTCCTCTGCATCTTGCTCTGTTATGCGTCAGGTTAACTAACGAATCTAAAATTTGCCAGCTATGAGTGTGAGCTTTGGGGTGTGCATGAGTGTGCCCCTGCAATGGGCGAGACCCCTGCAGGCTTAAGGGCAGTTTCTTGCCTTATGTCATCCTGTGTGAAACCTTCACTACACAAAGGCCGATCTTTGATGGCTCACAAGACTTTAAAGAGCTGCTCATTTATGTTTTGTTTAAGAATCAACATCACAGATGTTGAAAATAAAATTCATTAGGAGACATAGCTTCAGATGAAAAGGAGGTAAAAGGGGACAAAACTGAGAATTTGGTTTTGTGAGATCTCTTGCTAGTCTTGCTTTCATCTCTGTTAAGACTTCTGTTTCGTTATTAATGGACTGATTAGATGGGTTGGACACGGTGGCACTGACCAGAAAGCAAGAGACAGAGCTGGAGGTCGCAGAGTTAAAGTGTGACGAGGATGGACAGGATTAGAAATGAGGACATTAGAGGGTTAGCTCAGATGGGACGGTTGCAAGACAATGTCAGAGAGGCGAGATTGCGTTGTGTAGAAGAGAGATACTGGGTATAATGAGAGAAGGGTGCTAAGGATAGAGCTGCCAGGTAAGAGGAGAAGAGGAAGGCCTAAGAGAAGGTTTATGGATGTGGTGTGAGAGGACATGCAGAGTGGTGAGTGTAACAGAGCAAGATGTAGAAGACAGGAAGATATGGAAGAAGATGATCCGCTGTGGCAACCCCTAACAGGAGCAGCCGAAAGAAGAAGAAGAAGAAGCCTTCATCTGAGGTGACTTACAACATTCAAGATGTGATCAGTTCCATCCATCCATCCATCCATTTTCCAACCCTCTGAATCCGAACACAGGGTCACGGGGGTCTGCTGGAGCCAATCCCAGCCAACACAGGGCACAAGGCAGGAACCAATCCAGGGCAGGGTGCCAACCCACTGCATGTGATCAGTTCCATTTCTTTTATTTTTTTCTAGTTGGAGCACAATGCAGATGAAGTGACTTGCTCGTGGTCACACAGTGGTGTCAGTAGTGGGATTTGAAACCACAACCTCAGGGTTTGAAGCTGTCTGTCTGTCTGCCTTTTTTCCCCAGAATGATTATGATCTAATTGGAGCACAGCAATACAAATGAGACCAACTAGAAGTATGTAGCGGTCCTGTGCCGCAAAGATTCACATCATCGAAAAGACAGTGATTTATTTATTTTTTTGGTGGAGATTCCAAAGACGCACCCAGCCTTGACCCGACCCTCACGCACTCACAAGCAGAGACAAAAAAGCCACCAGGAATAAAATAACAAATAAAGAGTGTATTAAACAATAATAAATGAAAACAACGATCCCACCCCAGTTCCCCTTTCAGCGATGTACAATAAATAGGAAAACAAACCACAACCATAAACACTCACTATAAAGTCCATGGAAAAGGGCAAAGGATGAAATGCAACGATGGAGGTAGATAGTCGAAAAATCAGCATGTTGAATGGGAATGTAAAGATAGTCCTACCAGTATTTCCTGATGAAATGAAGACAGGTGAATGGGATCAGGAGCGCTCCTTTCTTTACAGGATGGCAACAAATCCTTGGACAGTCCTCACGTACAGGAAGACACCAGACAGACCATAACCCAAAACAAGAGACGATCCTGGACAAAACCAGAATCCACAGGTATCAGAACGGAAGGTAGACAGACAGGAACTTCAGACACGAAACACAAAATACTTCTCCCTTTTTTTTGGAAACACTAGCCCCCTTTTAAATGTTGTTCTGGCCTCCTTGTACCTTGTTAGTCAGAAGCCAGGACTACAGTTTTGTAATCATAGTAAAGTGTTTTATTACCGCAAACAGCTGTCCATGTGTTTCGCCAGATGTTACTGAACACACAAGGCAAATCTCTCTATTATAAAAAAAAAACTTGGGACAAGACTTTTTTCCTGCAACAAGACTTGAACTTTTCAAGACAGACAGAGAGACACTTTCATGTCCCACGAGATATGCAAGTCACGTCATACTTACATCCTTCGGAAGCAAGTCCCGTGATACACATGCAGAGCAGGTTAGAGATAATGGAAGTAGGAAAATTTGAAAGTCTCAAAAAAAAATGATAGTAAAGATCACATTAGCGCAATCAAACGGAAAATATTACTCAGTGAAATAACGGAACAGCGAAAAGAGATTGAATAGTGTTTGAGGATGTCTGAGGGAGAAGAGAGACAAGGCAGTGACTTTAAAACATTTGAAGCGCTGCACGAAATGCAGATCATGCTGCACAGGAGCAACAGCAATCCAGCAGCTGATCGCGCAAAGAGGAGGTAAAAAAAACAACTATGATTTGATTCCCATTATATCAGCATTAAAGAGGGGTTTCGGAGGAGTGACCACGTCTTCTTGGGGTGCATTCAGGTCCCCTCTTCACAACAGCGCATAGCGCTGGTGGGGGGTTAGGGGTAGGCAGGCGAAGTACAGATCACATGTCACGGCAGCAGCAGCAAGCCAGCAGCTGATCGAGCAAAGAGGAGGTAAAAAAAAGGAATTTGTTTCCCATTGTATCACCGTTTAGGAGGGGTCTCGGAGGAGCAGCCGCGTCTCCTTGGGGTGCGTTCAGCACCCCCTCTTCACAACGGCGTGAAGCCCTTGGCAGGAGTGAGAGCAAAGCCCCTTAGTACTTTCAAATTTTTAAAAAAAGACACAACTTGGAAGATCTGAGCCCCTCAGGTGACTTTGTGGAGGTCTCTGCTGAAACTGAAGAGGAGACTCTAGTGAGGATACCGAGGTATTTATTTTTCTCAGGACAAAAAAATTTCCAATATGTCTCCATTTTATTTCGTTCTGATCTCACTGTTGCCTAGAAGAAACCAAAGAGTTATTAAGGAGATCCCTTTTTTGATTTTTCATTCCTATGGGAGATGCTTCCAAGTTAGACTAAGATCTCATCACCCTGAATTCAATGAAGAGGATTTGAAAATGGCAGTTAACAGTGTTACACTCTTCATGTATGGCACTATAAACCTAAGCTTCTGAACTCCTAAAACGTAGCCGGCTTTTCCTTTGACAAAGACTGTCAGATGTTCTTATCAAATTGGCCTCTTAAGTTTAGCAGATACTTGTCTACCTCAGTTACAGTGGGCCAGTAGTTATGAAGTGACTAACAGCAACTGTCAGAGTTACACACTCCTCACAGAGGTTTCTTCAGCTACCTCTTGTGCCATATGAGACTGAATAAATGAATAATTTTCCTATCCTGAAGCTCCTAATTTACCTAATGACTACAGATTGTAATTTATCAAGTACTGTGCTAGTGAATACTAACGGAAAGATATGCAATGACCAGAATATAAGATGTAGTCAAAAAACAAAGCTAGAGCTATAACCGCAAAAACAAAAATTCAAATTAACAAAACCAGAGCATTAAGCCAAAAATCAGAATCAAAAGTACAAAGCAAAGGATCAAAACCAGTTGGATATTTAAGAAGGCATTTCGCAAACAAAGATTTGGGTTATCCACAATCTCGGATGAGGAAATGATGTTTACTGCTGACCTTCTAACTTGCCGTGTCATAACGTCTTGGTGCAATGTGAACTGCTGTGTACAAAATGGTGGCAACCAAAACCAGAACAAAATGGCATTTTACAAAACCCTGAACACCTGATTGTGGGAAACAACAAAGCCTTCATTAGAATCCTTGATCTGAAAATTATAATTGGGTAGAAAATAAATCCATCAAAATTAAACTAACAAGCCAGTAAAAAAAATGAATGAAGATCATAACACCAAGAAGGTCAGTTCTGTTAGTGCTAATTAGATGTTTAGCCTGATCCAAGTTGGCATGGATTCTGTTGGCTTTTCCTGAACAGGCACAAGCTTTTCTCCCAGTGCTGCCATTGGTGCAGGTGTCCACAGCTGATGATTCTAACTTGGCTCAGGTTTATGCATAAGTGTGCCTCCTGGCAGGACAAAGAAGAACGATACAAAACATTGATCCGCTCTGTCAGCCTTCTTGTTTGTTAAAGGATCCCCCACTACAGAAGATGGCAGTGTGATGACCCACGGGGAAGGTGGGACAGGTTCTCTGACTGAAAAAAAGAGCAATAAGGGGTGCAGATCAGGCCTTATTAGCTTTCATGCCTTTGTATCTCAGAACAAATCCTTCCAATACATGGTGGCGTCGACTGCATCCCCAAATATTTTATTTACAAATTAAAATGGAATGGCCTCCAAATGGCCTGCAACTGCTCTGCAGCTTCCAAGAAGCTTACAGCGCTGGCTCTAGGGTGACCATTCAAGAGTATGACATGGCGAACGTGTACATGAGCCCCCATGGGCACCTGTGCCCACCTTTCTGAGTAAACATCATGTCAAGACAAGTTTCTGGCTACACACCTAAAGTTTTCATGCACCCACATGAACCAAAAAGTAAGAGTGCTATTAGCAGCGTGCTGCGCGATTCTGACAGCATTGTGAAACTGAAAATTTATCATGCAAAGTGCAACTGCTGCGCAGGGTTTATCAGCACCTCAGGGAGTGCACACAACATTTTTGATGTTTAAAAAGATTGATCAGCCTGAGGATAAGAGTGTGGCTTTTCATCTCTAGGGCCTCACAACTGACACTGACTCCACAAAAAGGAATCTCTCTCTTCTTCGCTTTGGTGTATGCATGGCGAGCGCGGGTGCAAACCAACAGCTTCTCCTTTTATGTTTCTTAACTCTTCTGTGGTGAGTACAGCTGTGAGGGGAAGCTCTTTCTAAACTGTTTGAGGTGTCTCACTTCCCATTGCATTGTGGGTAATGATGCAAAGAGGAAGAACTTGAAATGTCCTTCTTTGCCAACAACTATATATTACGCTGGAATCAATTTTAATCTTTGAATATCTTTTAGAGTGCAAGAGCATTTTCACAGTGCTAGAAATCATCAGTATAAATAGGTCTCACGGTGGTCTGCCTCACTCGTCATCTTCTTGCACCATCACTCCATTTTTTGGCCTGCACTATGCAGATTTACAGCTCCGCCATACTCTGTCCATTTCTTCATGACTGATCTAAGTGGATGTTCGAGGAGATTTTCTTGTCTCCATACCCTTTTCACAGAGTTGCTTGTTGTGTTCTTAGGTCTCCATTGTGTAGGTCAGACCACCCTACTGACTTGCCACAAGCTGGACCTTCCAGATAACAACAAGAACAACAACATTTATTCTAGGGCACGTTTTCATACAAATGGTGTAGCTCAAAGTGTTTTACAAGATGAAGAAAGAAAAAAGAAAGGATATAAAAATAAGATTAGGCAATACTAAATAACAAAGAATAAAGTAAAGTCCGATTGGCAGAAGGACAGAAAAAAAAAACTCCAAAGGGCTGGAGAAAAAAAAAAAACAAAATCTGCAGGGGTTTTGAGGCCACGGGACCACCCAGAACCCCCTGGGCATCAAATGCACACTGATGGTCTTCATTGATCTAATTCTGTGATCTCTAAAACCAAATGGGCTGCCCTGGTGATGATTTAAAAGGGATGAATAATTATGTGAGTAATTATTTTTGTGTTTTATATTTGTAATTGCAGAGATGGTTTTTCACGTTGACATTGAAGAGTCTTTTTCTGTCGATCAGTGTGAAAAAAGGCAAATTAAATCCACTGTGATTCGATGTTGTATAACAATAGACTGTGAAAACCGCCAAGGTGAATAGATTATCATTAGTCTCTTTATTAGGTTTTAGTGCTGGGTAGCACCCCCTTTTTGCCCCCACAACGCCACCCCAGAAAGAAACTGAAAATATCTTTTTGGGATTTTGATCCACACAGACTCAAATATTATTCCACTTTTCTAGTCCTGTGGCTTCCAAACCTTTGTTTTGCTTTCTTTGTCTGCTGTTGACCATACGACTGTCCTAAAACTGCCCCTAACGTGCATCAAATGGCCAGAACGTCACCACACAAAGGACCTGAAAATGTCTCTGAGGGGTTTTGGTCCATGCCTACTCAAATATTACTCCACTTTTCTAGTACCTTTCTAGTTCTAAGCACATGTCTCCAGTCTCTCCAGTTTTGATGTCATTACGTGAATAATAATCTGCCTTAAATATTCTCGCGCCATCCTCTATTGTGGGATGCCTGTCTCCTTAGACTCCAAGTCTCAACCTTAGATCTTCAAACAAGTGTCACTTTATAATTCCAAAAGCTAAACTTAAAAGAAGTGGTGAGGTGGCCTTCTGCTGTTATGCACCTAAAATCTGCAATAGAACTAATAACGGTGGAGCATTTTAAAACAACTGCTTAAAACCCGTAATTTTAACATGGCTTTCTCATAGCTACATTTTAGTGTATATGTGCATTGGAATATCATTTTCATCCAGCCTCCACAATCTGTGCCAATCCCTACTATTCTCTATTCTCTGGTTTTATTGTGGTGTGGCGATCTGTGCCACCACCACCTGATCAAGACACTTTGCAGTCCCTACGTTGATGGATTGAAGGCAGTACTCCAGACGCCCACATGACCATCATCATCAAATTCTTTCACGTGAAGCCTGAAAACCATGATGCCTGATTGAGATCTTTGATGTTAGGTAAAATGCCCAGTGGGGGCTGGGTGGTCTCTTGGCCTTGGAGCCCCTGCAGATTTTGTTTTTTTTTTCTGTCCTCCTGGCCATCTGACTTCACTTTATTCTTTATTACTTAGTATTGCCTAATCTTATTTTTGTTTCATATAAACTTTTCTTGTAAAGCACTTTGAGCTACACCATTTGTATGATAATGTGCTATAGAAATAAATGTTGTTGTTCTTGTTGCTGTTGCTTTGTTTTGCTTTCTATATTTGCTGTTGATCACACGACTGTCCTCAATCTGCCCCTAACAATATCAATTGGCCAGCAGGACCAGTGGCCAGGTCTTGCGTCATCAACGACAACAGATAAAGTGAAGGAACGAATTAAAAAAGAAGTGTCAGGAGTTTAAACATCGCTGGATAACAGTCATCCATATTACTTATGCAAGGCTGAAATGACCAAATTTAGTTTCATTAAAAAGGGCTGAACTGAAGCTCTAAGTCAAGAAGACGTTTCTTGTTTGGAAGGTGTAGAGACAAGCGGGTAGTTGGCAGCACTACCTCACACGTAGTTTAATATAAATGTATGGCGGCAACCAGGAGGGAATTTTGCTTAAAGGTGGGTGGTGTGAAGTCAATCCCGACACAAACAGATGCAGGAGGCACAAGTGCAAGCACACAGGACTTTTGTTTTCTTTCTACCTGGTGGGAAGCGTTTTCCCCGTCTCCCATAAGCACAACACAGTCCTAAAACACAGCACAACACACAATAAACAATTCTTTTCTTTTTTCTCTCTCTCTTTCTCTTTCTCTTTCTTCCTCCTCCACTCCACCGGTCATGCTTCGTCTCCCTCTTTCTGACTCTGGATCTCTGAGTAGTGTCAGCTGGCTCCTTTTATAAGGCACCTGGAAGTGGTCCAGGTGCTCGACGCACTTCCGAGTGTGGTGGAAGAACCACTCATATGGACTCAGCAGCAACTGCAGCACCCCCTGGCTGCACCCCTAGATTCCAACAGAGCTGTATCCAACTCCAACTCCCATGGAGCCCTGTGGGGGTGCAAGGCACCGCTGCAACCCAGGGGGGCTGCAATCTAGCACTCCAGAGGAGGTAATTGTCTGGCCACACTTCCTCCCCCGGTCCTTTTTGATCGTGAAAGCATCCCGGCCGTCCGCCACAGTGGGAACAATTAGATGGCTCACTGAGTGTCCCAAAACCAATCCAACACTTCATGAAGGCAGGGCTTAAAGTAGGGGTGGTGATTTTGAGCTGCAAAGGGTAATGGTGCTCACCTTAACCCAACTGAATGGAGAGCAAGCCTCTGATTATGATAAACTATCTACAGCCTGTGGCCTGCAGGGGGCGTACCAGATCCCCAAACCCGACACAAATAGACGCAGACACAAGTTCTACAAGCACAACATTGGATTTATTCAGTGGGAAACGCTTTTCAGCCATTTCCCACAGCACAGTACCATGGCATGCAACAATGCCTTTTCTTCTTTCTCTCTTTCCGCCTCCACTCCTCCTCCAGCAAGCTTCATCTTCAGTGGTGGTGGGCTCCTTTTATTATCCTGCACTCAGGAGTACTTCCAGTGGCCCGGAAGCAGTTTAGGGTGAGGTGGGAGCCCAATAAAGCAGGGCTCCACAGTCCCTACAGACACCCCCTGGCAGCAGCCACGGAACCCAACAGGGCGGGTGCTGAACTCCAACTCCCATAAAGCCCTGTGGGAATCCAAGGCACCACTGCAACCCGGGGGGCTAAAATCTAACATTCCAGGGGAGATAATGCTCTGTGTATATCCTCTTTCCCAGTCCTTCCACTACGGAGGCGTCCTGGCTGGGTTAGGGCCCCGGCTGTCCACCACAGGCCAAAGCGTCCCTAAAATTAACCCCTATTAAAGATATAAATTTCTGGAGAGAACAATGAATGTGTTAAAAATAAATATAACCTGTTGGAACGGAACAAACAATTCTGTAAATTTAGATTATACTTTAGCATTTAAAAGCATCAGTGGTAAAAGTTGAATGATATGTCCTCGCTGTTGTTGATGGTGCTGGTGTCAGTGTAAGGTTGGAAGAATTGGCAGCTATGTTTGAAAAAGTATGAATTGCACAATATGTATTCCAAGTTAATGATGTGTCACATCCCGTTAAAAGGACTGTTGTTAAGGGAGTGGATAACGAAGAGCCACAGGAGATGCAAATTTTGGTACTCAAAACACCCAAATCAGTAAATGTGCCTAACGACACACACGGCTCCAGCACAACACCCACCCTCTGACTGCACATCTAAATAAGTAATAAAGGAAGTTAATTTTACTGCCTAATAGGAAATGGCATAACTGAATACAGCCCCAGTGGTTAAACATGTCGTATATGCATGGACCAACACATCTCTAAATTCTGCTAGCTGTCAAACAGTGATGCAATAGTTAAAATGACAGAAAGATCTCGTAGCAGACTGAGGCACTTCTCAAACACGTGGGGACAAGTACCTGCAGTGGTCTACATTTGTGTGTTTTTTCTGTCTTCCCGCTCATTGTAATATTCAAATTATTCCTCCTTTACATGTTCTACCCATGCTTCTTTTTTAAATTGGTGTGCTGTGACTTGAGTGTAGGTGTTTGTATGTGAGTGTGCCCACCAATGGACTGGTACCTCTTTCAGGGCTGGTTTATTCTTTCCTTGCACCCCATTAGGCCTGAGCTCACCTAATGGACATGTGGATGTGTGATGGGCTGAAGCTGTGGAGTGAGACAAACCAACCTGATGAGAATTCATTTAGTGTTTCTGGGAAAGGCACAGGACTGCTGCCTCTAGCAGGTGAGAAGATATCTGCCAATAAACATCTAGCTTTTGGTAGGGGATGCCAATATTTTGGGATTCTCCCATCGTATGTAAGCAGATACATGTCTGTAGTATGTGCATCTCCAAGACAAGCTAGTAATAAAGGAAAGATTGCTGCTTTTGTGGCACCATAGGTGAACAATCGATTTCTTCAATTCACCTTTTTGCCAGGTGCCACTTCCATGCCCTCTCTTTTAGTGCTGACAGGTTTAGCACTTCATACAATGAAAGGAATGAATATCTGAGGGCACCTTAAAGTGTGACACTTTCACCTTAAATCAAGCAGGGCATTGTGCTTGTCACTGCACAAGCAGCTCATGCATTTTCAAGGAATGGCATTGTAGTGACATTGGCCCAAGAGTCACGAGCAGTGTGACCGTACAAGCCTATGCGCAGATGAACACGTCCATTCGCGTTACGTTGCTGTCAATAGAAAGGCTAATATCTGCATTCAGTGACTCGGGGCTCTAATCTTTGATTGATTTTCAGTCACTCTGACCCATTCTTCGAGATGATTATACGGACTGATCCTGGCACTCATGGCCTAATTAGACTTGTTCGTGCCTCTCAAGAATCCATGTGACAGTACAAAAGCACAAAAGCAAAAAAATAAAATAAAATAAATAAATCAAAGAGCTGGTGCTCCCCAAGGGTCATAATTCTCTATCTAATTTATTAATTACTGCTTCAACTACAAAGACGGTGGATTATAATGAGTGTTTGGTTTCAATGCAATAGTGTCGTATTAAAGGCAAACGGGTTCATTTAACTTCAAGCACATCCCTGAGCACAAGGAATAGATTGCTCTTTTCCCAAGTGTGCTCATCCATAGTATTTAATATCTTTAGATTAAAATTCTGCTGGAGACTTTTAAATTGGAGTTGATAGCATGGTGAGGCCTCTTCACTTCTGTAGATGTTCCCCTTTGCTCTCTCATGTGTACAACTTCACACACTTCGCACTTTCCCTTATTTCGTTGCCCCCCACTTGCCATTAGAATTCATTTGGGCCCACACACAACAAGATGCTGCGCACATGCCTAGCCTAATGTGTCCCATAGCTTTTGAAAATTAGTTAGTGGTGGACCTCTACTCCTAACAGCTCAATCGAAAGATGCCCGACTGGAGATTCTGGTGTTCTCAGCTGTTAGTCTCTCTGGGACTCTAAACCAGGGGTTTGCAAAGTCAGTCCCGGAGGGCCGCAGTGGCTGAAGGTTTTAGAGACCAGTCCTTTTATCGCTTATTAGTATTTTCATTCTGCCATGTCAGCTCATTCTTATATTGTAGATTTTTTTTCCTTTCCAGGGATATCATCCAAATGATTTGTAGCCTGAAGCAGATCAGCAATTCTCAGTCCTTCACTTTTTTTTTTCTTCGGTTTTCTTTCAAATATTTTATTAAACTAGTGTCACACATTTGCATTGGAGGGTCACCTTCTGGGCTTAACCGAGGTAAGCAATACCATTCCAGAACCCCAGAGGTCGCGATTGGTGACTCTTCTGTCTCCTTTTACACCAGCAGCACCAGAAAGAGGCCAACTGACTCCACCCCTTCGGGTTCTCTGAACTATAAAAGCAGGGTGTTCCCAGAAGGAGGTGTCTCATTCGGGAGATGAGCCAATCGCCTGACGGAGCTCCGACCCTAAGCCTTCTAACTGCAGCCAATGGCTGAGCACAGCTTTTGTTCATTATTGCACCATTATGCGCACTGGCGTAGCAATGGATTGTGCAGACTGTGCAAAGCACAAGGGCCTATGAGTTTGGGGTGCCCACTTGGGGCCATATAGATTTAAAAAAAATATTTCATTTCACAGTCTCGATGCAGTGGCTTCAACGTTCAATGTCTTCTTACCATCAACTCCGACCTCGATGGCTGACGATGAATTGTATGGTGCTGTCGATCTTCTCATTGAATGCTATAGCACTGACATTTCACCCGCGTTTTTAGCTCAATTGTTGTCATGTCGTGCATGTTTTAAATCCATCCTGACAACCAAGTCGACTGTTTTCAAAGTAGCTGAACTGTTGCTGATAGACCACTGTGCACTGTCATCTACTTTCAGTGACATTTGCATAGCTTTTTTGTTCACCCATAATTGTTATAATTTGAACCTAACACTTTCAAAAGAGGCCTGAATCCATAAAGAATGGCATAAGGCCATTAAGTTCCAAAATGTCCAAAACATATTACATAAAGGTTGAGAAAAAGGCAAAGTCCAAAAAAGGGAAAGGGAACCATCAAACCCCTAACCCCAATAAACAAGACTTATTATTCATTTTATGTATTAAATTAAATAAATAATATTCAAAGCAAACAGGTAGTTCCAAAGTAAAAAAAAATCAAAATATGACACAAATGATCAAAAATAAAAAATAATTTCAAAAACAAAAAAGAGAATTGACTAACAGCAAGTCAAAAAAAAAACAAAGATCAATAACCAAAAAAATCAAACCGAAAAGCAAAAATTATCAAAAGGCCAAAAGGCATACAAGAACAGATAAGGAGAGCAGAACAACCCAGATGAAGGTTAGCTAATGCCTCATCCCTACCTGATACAGTGAGTGTTATGTATTTACGTGCATTAGTGTGTTTCATTGATCTTTTGGTTGCCTTTGCATTATCACCTTTTATATTTTTATGTTATTTTTAATTCACCATTGGTTAATTGTGTACCATGCCTTTAAATTTACTTCTGTTTCTTGTTTTTTGTGGATAGAGCCTGAGGAGGTGAGACCCCTCTGATTTCATCAGTCCTGAACCCTCCCTCTTTATTTCATGGCCACTCCACTCTCCGTTTGCACTCAAGAAGAGCCGCAAGCAATGATCTGCTTTTAATGGGCTGAAGGTGTACCGGGGCTGAGGTCCTCGTCGGTTCATCAGACCTACTCAGTGCTGTTGTCATTAGTGTTCTTCATAGTGAACACTTGTCTTGTCATTTTTTAACTTTTCACTCTATTCGTAAGCACTCCGTCTTCATAAAACACTCTCTCCATGTTATTTGGAAAGCCTTTTATGAATTTTAGCCTCTGTCACACCTTTGGCCCATGAAATGCAGATCATTGAATTCAAGAAGGTTTTAGTGTCAGGTTTGTGCTTATTGTTTCAAGTTCTTTTTGCTCTAGACGTCTGATCCATGTCTTGCCCCTTTTTGTTTTTTGATTGATTCTGTTCTCATGGTTTTGGCCCCCTGCTTTGCCACGTCTTTGTTCTTGGGTAACTACTTAACTATCACTTGGTCAACCTGTTTCATACAAGAATCCTTGAACATGTCTTGTGTCTGTTTCTCTCTGTCATTTTGTTGATATTATAGCTACCTCACCATGACAGGTTCAAAAAGGAAGAAATACAGCAGGACAAAGAAGGGATTGCAGAACAGTTTACTATAAGAAATGCCCCTTCAGTCTCAGCTTTCAAATCCCAGCTGAAGACTCACTAGCATACCCTGACTAGAGCTGTAGATTAACTGTGTATACTGCATTTCTGCACTAAAACATAAGTAATATGATAGTTATAATTTGTTACCTATTCTGTTTCTCTTCTCCGTACTGAAATGTGAAACTTGTGCCAACTGCTCTAATGCCAAGTTGTTTGTCTTCCTAAGAAAACGTCATCTCTGACAGAAGAGCACTGGAATCATCAAGTAGAAGGGTCCTTTCATCAAAATGGCTGGCCCAGCACTGAGTCAGCTGTGGAATGGCCAATAGGGGGCAGGATGCTTGATGGCCGAGCTCTCCAGGACTTGTCTTATGTGGTATCATCTACTCTTGTATTTTTCTGTGTACTTGTACTATTACTCCTGTGCTATTGTATTGTATTGAGGATTACTTGTGTTCTGTTCTGTTTTGTATGATGTATTTACCCCATTTATTGATACCCACTGCACGTCCAATCTACTTGGAAAGTGGTCTCTCTCTGAATTTCTTCCATTTTTTCCATATTAGTGTTTTTTTGGGGAGTTTTTTCTTGTCTTCTTAAAGAGTCAGGGTTGGGGGGCTGTCAAAAAACTGGTGGGATTTTGGGCTATAAAAAAATAAATTGTATTGTAATTGTACTTGAACAGGCAAAAAAAAAAAAAATACATGAATGTAAAAGCAAAACAAATGACTTTGAACTTTGAACTATTTTGCAATTATCTATGACTCTCTTATTGTTATGGCCCTGAGAGATGCCATCAATGGACGAAAAAAATAAAAAAACTCTCCATAACCCACCTCAGATATCCAACTCAACTCCCCCTCTCTCTCTCTGTCTACACCTTCACAGCTGTTCTTTAAACCATCCAGAAATCTCCGCCTCCATTCCCCGCCCCTCCATTCAGAGTGCCACCCCTTTTCTTCCCTTTACTGTCAATCATATCCCTTTTGGCCCAACAGTCACTTTCCCTCTGGGCTTCAACCTGGCTGGGACACTGCAATAATATGTAAATTAAATCAATATAGCAGGAAGGGGTCCGAGGGCGGTTTAGAGTTGACCTGCTAATTGACTCAAATACACCACCAAAAGCATTGTAATGTATAGTGACATTGTCCAGGAAAAGAAGAAGTGTTATTTTTTCTGCAAATTGTGTTTTACTAAAGAATTTACTAATGGACAAGTTTAAAGCTCAATTTAGGAGAGGAACACCTGTCCATATCTTCTACCAATGTCAACACTGAGCAAGTCTATACAATGATTGTGACAAACTGAAGATGGTTTCAACCACTGGTAAACCTTCAGCACCTACAAAGCAGAACACTGCTTGCTGCTCTTCTTTGGTGCTAATGGAGAGTGGAGCGGCCATATTTAGTCCAGAACAAAACAAAAGAAGCTGATTGATCAAGGCAGAGGCTTAGCTACTGTAACACACATTGTTTCAGCAACGCCTTCCCCATTCCCACAGGCACAACACAGACCCAATAAGCACTATCCCAATCACAATCACAATGCTTCTCTTTTTTCTTCTCCATTCCTCTCCAGCCAGCTTAGTCCCTCTCCTCCCGACTCTGGCTCCCCGAGTAGTGTCTGCTGACTCCTTATATAAAGCACCCGGAAGTTCTCTAGGTGCGTGAAGACATAATTCCGGCAGCACTTCCAAGTGTGGCGGAAGAGCTGCTCTGCCCACGGATCCCAACAGGGCTGCACCAAACTCTAACTCACATGAAGCCCTGCGGGGGTCCAAGGCACCATTGCAATCCAGGGAGGCTGCCATCTAGCATTCCGGGGGAGTTACTGTCCTGGCCAGGATTGCTACCCCGGTCGATACTGTGAAGAGGCATCCCAGCTGGACAAGGACCCCGGCCATCTGTGACACCTTGTATATCTATTATTTAAGGTGAATTATATTAACAGTACTTTACGTTAGAATAAGTTACAACAGTTCACAGAGCACAGGTAGGTTAAGAGACTCACTCAGAGTCGTACATGGTGGTTCAAAGTGACCGCCACTACCCTGCACTGCCCTCTCGTTTATTACACCTTTGCTTATTTGTCACATTGCGCGTTAGTAGGCCACACTGTCACAAAATCCATTAATCTGAATGGAGAAGGACATTGCATCAATGAATACAAATAACTAAACGCTACTGTAAAACACACGGTGCTGTCTACGCCAACGGTACCAAAGAAGCTGTGCCTCCTGAGGGTTTAGCTTCTACAGCTTCTGGCTAAACAAAGGGAGTTCAAAGCAAACCAACGTGAGTTTCAAAGACCCCCATGAAGTTATGTAACGCAGAGTGGAGTGCGCGGCAGTGTGCTGCACGTTTGTTATTGCTCTCCATTAACTGAGTGCTGCAATTTTGCCTTCCAAGAATCCTCTCATCTCCCACAGTTCTGACCCTGGTGGGACGATACAAGACAGCCTACTGCGGCACTCAGGTGAATTACCATATTAATAGCATATGACGCTTAATTATTTATTTTAACTTATTTTAACTCTGCCACTTCCTCTAAATTGCACAGTGCGTAGAAAAGGCATATTAAAAAATAGGCACTTGTTGTTTTCTCTGCAATTTATGTCTTGGTGGGCTCTATTTTCAATATGATGCCTTTTACAGGTACCACTGCTAATAAAAGAAAAATGAAATACTGTATTATGCAAAATATCCATATCTCATGACTGAAATTTCCTACCCAGATTCCATCTATCAAACAAGCACGGAAACCATAGCAACACATAAGACTGCTGCCACACAGTGAGTGTGGACGGCACACGGGCCGTAGGCAGAGCAGTCGGCTCGTTCAGTATAGCACGGGGAATCTGTTCATTTATGTCTATTTCTTTGGTGGATTCTTCTTTCCAAAGCAACTTACACATCAGATCTCCGGGAGTTTAGGGACTCATGATGACAAAGTGACCTGTGGAAGGGGGGTTTCCTGCCAAGCTCTTCCAAGCACCGTCTTATAAGTGCACTCTGTGGTCACCTTAGCTTTTACGTATGCTGGCTTGGGAATCTCACTATAAAGAGCAGAAATTGCCTCAACAACATTGTTGTTAAAATTAGTGATAAAACTTGTGATGCATCACAAGCTGTAAAGAAGGCCGACTCTGTCAGACTGACACCTTCCTCTGCTTCCAAGGTGTCATTTCCTGCAGCAGTTTTGGTTTCCCAATGGTGAAGAGCAAAAGATTGAAGAACTTTGTTTGTCCTTAGAGCTATACGCATTTTGAATTCTTGTAGCTGTAAGTATCCTGCTGAGTTCTGAATTATTTCCTGGTAGAGTTCATTCTTCTTACTGGTAGGCACTTCATGGGTTGCTGTGTATGTACTGGTTGTGGCAGTGCCTGTCACTTCTTGCCTGTTGGCTTCTTTTCTTGTATCTTTCTAACAATTACCCCATGTTCTCTACTTTCCTGATGCAAACAAATTTCTATCTCCGATAATAAAAGTTTATCTAAACCCTAACCCTAACCCAACTTGAGGACACCATCTTACCTTTTAAGTCTTTGCTTTCATTTTCCAAGATTGAGCAATAATCAGTGAATGTGAATGTCCTTTCATATCTTTATTGAGATGGCTTTGGTCTTCTTACATTTACGGTCAAAAGATAAGGACAAGATCTATTAAACCGTACCAAATAATGCCACCAAATGTTTAATACTGTAAGTATAGTACAATAGTTATTAAAGAAATACTCCAACCAAAAATGGCATTTCTTTTTTAGGTAACGCACCTCATGTGGCTTGTAGTGATGACTGGAATAACGTTTTTAATCTCATGATTTTGTGGCGAACTGTCATAACAAAGTTTCTGACACCCAATCGTGTCTAACGCTGGTTTATAGAACTTATCTGCTTTGAAATTTAAATTTGTCTTACATTATTTTTCCTTCTTTTTGAAATGTTTTTTCTGTTTAGGGTTTGTTATCCATAGCATATTATGGTGGGATGAGTGGGGCTCAAAACATTTGTTATTGGTTGGCTCTTGCAACCTAAGCTTCACACACACACACAAACACACACACACACACACACACACACACACACACACACACACACACACACACACACACACAGATCCCATCCACACAAGTACATATTATGTGATGCCCACTCACCAGCCACTCTTTAGTACTCCACTTAGGGGCTTGATAGCTTTGGTACGACCAAATTTCATGGGTGTCCCTTAGACATTTGTAGGCTGGCACACTTTGGCTAAATCCGCTTAGCGACCAACGATGTGTTTACTTTCACCGTCAGGTCCATTTCCTTTGGGAATTGTCGACCTGCTAAACCCTGTGAGAAAGACAATTCTCCCCACACTAGGTGTCCATGCTATTTATTTTAATACTTCTGGGACCAGTAGGGGGCACCCCAAACACAATCACATCAGCTCAAGCCCCGGGTTTAAACAATTGATTTATTCTCCAAAACACCTTGTTCAAACTCACAAGACACAATTCTTCCTTTTCTCACTTCCTTCCTTCCTTCCTTCTTTCCTTCCTTCCTTCCTTCCTTCCTCCAGGCGAGGGTTGTCCAGCTCCTCTCCCGACTCCGACTCTCCTGTGCTGAATCAGAGTGGCTTCCTTTATTCAGGACCCAGAAGTACTTCCAGTTTCATGAGACTGTCTGTCGGAAGCACTTCCAGGTTAGGTGGAAGTCCCATAAAGTAGGGACCATTAATTAATTCAGTGCCCCCTGGTGGTACCCATGGAACCCAACAGTTCCCATCATACCCTGTGGGTCCCAGTAGAGGTACTGTAACCCATAGATGCTGCCACCTAGTGTTTTGGGAGGAATAAATAAGTTATCTTCCCCTGTCTTTCCATTGTACTGGCCTCTCAGCTGGGTAAGGATCCTTGTTCAGTCCTGGCCGGGATGCCAGTCCATGCATGCCATCCATTACACTTCATTCACTCTAGATATAAAGACAAAGTATGCAAATTTGAAACCAGTGTTTAAAATAGAATAATACCAAGAGAAGAAAATGTAAGAGAAAAATTTGGTAATTAGTAGCTATGCCAAAAAGGATGTTTTCCTGGGAAGCTTTTAGATTCATCAGTTGCACTGCCGCATGAGTCTCTTTCTCTGTTATCCAAAATAATGTGGGGTCTTTGTTGCTGACGTTGCTCTTGGAGAGGCCGTTATTTATGCTGGAAATTGACACAGGGTTCTGGACTTTGTGATGTTACAGACATATGATTGGTTAGCTATCCTGGTGATGGATAGCTCTGCCTAAAAGCTTTGATCCTTGTAGTAACTATATGCCCAACATCCTTTTAGCCTTCCTGATTGTGTTTGAACACAGTCTAGATATAGATAGCGATGAGTCCACTATGGCTTCTCATAAGGGGTACTTTCAAACGTTAGATGTCCCATTCTGTATTTAAACCTAACATTTTTACTTCCTACTTGTAAAACTTTACTTACATTAAATGTCATCTGCCATACATCTGTCCAAGCCTGTATGCTGTCCAAGACCCCCTGTAATGATTCAATGGATTTGAGATTATCTGACAATCCTCCCACCTTGGTATCATCTGCACACTTAACCTGCTTATTGATCAAATTCTTGTCCCGATCGTTTATGTGTATGAAAAAGAGCAGAGGCCAGCACTGACACCTCAGGGACGTCACTTTTAACATCATCTAATGCCCATAACCTTCCCCTCACCATCGTCCTTTGCTTTATGAATTTCAGGCATCTTTGTGCCCACCTACAGACCATGTCCTAAATTCCTACTTCTTTTTAGTTTGATCACTAACCCTTCTTGTGGTACTTTGTCAGAAGCCTTCTGAAAATCAAGACAATCATCATATGACTTCTCTGATCAGATGATTTTTCATTAGAACATGCATATTGCACTGCAGCGTAAGCTGTCATTGAAAATGCTCTTTACATGGAGGAGGCTATGGGGTGCCAGAGAGCCTCAAACCCCAACACGAACACACCAAGACAATCCAGTTTTCAAATAAATAGGTGTTTATTACATAAATACCTCACAAAAAAGTACCAAGCACAATTATACTTCTCCTCCAAACACCTCTCCCCTATCCACTGCACTGCCCTCCTCCAGTTGAGTTTTGCTCATCCTCCTCCCAGCTCCGACCCACCTGGACAAGGGAGTGCTGTCCTGTTAATTGAGGACCCTGGAGTCATTCCAGTGCCAGGGCTGTTGCATGAAGGTCACACGGAAATCCCACGTAACAGAAAGCCCTCTTGTGGCACCCACGAACCCCAGCAGGACTCTGCTGCTGGACTACAACTCCCAGCATTCCCTGCTGGTTCCCAAATGGGTGTCGATATCGAGGGCCACTGTTATCTAGTGAAATAAGTATCTCCACAGAGACAGTCCTTCTCTGTCCCCTTTTATCCCGACCAGGGAAGGTGCTATGCACAAGAACCATCATCTTCTCTGGCTGGGATGTCTGTACATCCATTAGGAAAGCCTTGTCTGGGTGAGACATCCTTCCCCGTCTCAGCCGGGATGCCTTTCTGTCTTCTTGGGGCTCCCCCATCCAAGTAAGGTATCTTACTGACTCCTTACCAGGTTGCCCATCCATCCCATGTGCCACCTACAACATGTTTGGTATGAAATGTGGCTGTAAGCCAAGCAGTCAGTGTGGAGAATGGAAAACATTTCTTGAATTTCAAATATCCCCTATAGGATTTTGTGATGAGCTTCATTTCCTACATTCTGATGCCCACTGGCAAAATGGTCATTTTGTTTGATTTTGAAATTTTTGCAAATTTGCTCTTACCGATACATTAGTGCTCATTGCACAAAGGTATACAAAAGCTGAAAGAAAATGAAATACAGATATCATTTTGCATTAGCTTGTGTCTATCTAAAGCCAATTAACTGCTGTTATAAGTTTGGTGTCTTTGGGGGTTGGTAAAATCGAGATGGAGTTATGAATACCAAATAATGTTGAGCAATATGGTGTGTCTTAAATGTACAATGTGTGCAGAAATTAATTATTTTAGCAAAAAATAAATAAATAAAAATCAACTATTGTAAGGGAAGAATAACTCACATTGTCAAGTTTTCCAGTAAATATAATCCAACTTTAGAGAAGGATGGAGTGCTATGTGGTGGCTTTGACGTACCAGAGGGATGCCTGTGATTGGCTCACTCTCCTCCTGCACCGTTTCTTTCTTTCATTATCCCAAAAATGTGCTGTAGTAATAATAATAGTGTTGTGAACTAAAGGATTCCAAAGAAAACTTCCAGTAATACCCACTAGAGGAGGATATCATCGTCAAACTGTGGCTAGTAATAAGGACAAGCACCAAATCTTTATATTAAAGGATTTATTCTTCCCAAAGGTATTTCAATTACAATGGAGTACACAGTCAAAATGGAACTGCCTGTAACAAAGGCAATCCAAGTTGAACAAAAGTCCCAAGAGTGGCCAATAAAACAGCAAGAAGGTCAATATTCCAAAATGTACAAAAGGCATGAGCACAGAAAAACACAGATAACTCACCAACTCCAGAGCACATTACTCAATGAGCTGCCAGGAGAGGGCAGAGGGCAGTTTATGGCAGTGATTGGCAGGTTGCTCTGCCTCTTGGGGGACCACCCACAAAACACATGGATCATAACAAAGACAACTTATAAACATAGATACAGCCAAAAATAAGAAATGATGCACACAAAATCAAAAAATCAAAAATGAACAAAAGAGAAATAAAACATGAATTTGAACCCCTGCTAGGGGAGGTACCCCAACTTAGACATTACACATAGTGATAGTAGTACTAGTATTAGTCATACGTCACATATGCAGACACCGGCATTAGTTGTACTGTCACATGTAGACACTGGCATAACAACAACAACAACAATATTTATTTATATAGCACATTTTCATACAAATGATGTAGCTCAAAGTGCTTTACAGGATGAAGAAAAAGAAAAAAGACAAAATATAAAAAATAAAATTAGGCACTACTAATTAACATAGACTAAAAAGTAAGGTCTGATGGTCAGGGAGGACAGAAAAAAACAAAATCTGCAGGGGTTCCGAGGCCAAGAGACCACCCAGCTCCCTCTGGGTATTCTACCTAACATAAATGATCTCAATCAGGCCTCATGGTTGATGATGATGGTCATGTGGACCTCTGGCCTTTAGTGGAGGAACAGCACGGTGCTTTGATCGGGTGGTGGGGGTGCAGATCAGAAAAAGAACAGCAGAGAAACTAGGGGTTAGTAGGGATTTCGGAGCCACCATGAATGATATTGATAATAAAAGGACTTGATGATGATGGTCATGTAGACTTCTGGCTTTTAATCCATCAATGTAGGAACATCATGGTGCTTTGATTAGGTGGTGGTGGCACAGGTCATCACCACAAAAAACTGGGGAAAAGAAACAGAAGAGAGAGTTGGGGTTAGTACGGATTCTAGCGCCACCATGAATAGTTATGATAATTAATTGAATATACAGAACATCAGGATTAAACTAACATGAGGCTATGAGAAAGCCATGTTAAAATAATGAGTTTTTAGTAGTTTTTAAAGTGCTCCACTGTATTAGCCTGGCGAATTTTTATCGGTCAACTATTCCAGATTTTAGGTGCATAACGGCAGAAGGCCGCCTGCCTCACCACTTCTTTTAAGTTTAGCTCTTGGAATTCTAAGCAGACACTCACTTGAAAATCTAAGGCTATGATTTGGAGTGTAAGGTGAAAGACATTCTGACACATAGGAGGAACAGATTATTTAAGGCTTTGTAAACCATAAGCAGTATTTTAAAGTCAAATCTAAATGACACGGTTAACCACTGCAGTGACTTCAGAACTGGAGAGATCTGCTCAGATTTTCTTTTCTTAGTTAAGATTCTAGTAGCTTCATTCTGCACGAGTTGCAATCGATTGATGTGTTTGGGTGGTCCTGAGAGGAGAGCGTTACAGTAATCTAGCCGACTAAAAACAAAAGTGTGAACTAATTTCTCAGCATCTTGCGATGTTATAAGAGGTCTAACTTTTGCTATATTTCTTAAGTGAAAAAATACTGTCCTAGCCAACCTTGCAATATTGGAGGCTGAGCCCTCATCCCAATAAAATAAAGCATTTTTATTTCAAACCTGCCTGCCTCTCCGCTGAAGTCAGGTACCATTTAAATAAATATTTTTTGTAGACCATGTTAAGTTAAATCTGCACTACACGTGGTGATAATTCCATGAAAACTGCTGTGGTGTTAACATACTGTAATGTAACAGCCGGCGGAGTGCACTGAAGATGGGTGTGGCCTGATGTTTGATTGACAGTGACCTGTCGCACAGGTCCATGGAGCACTGCATTCCACCAGCTTAGGGAAGTTTCATGCTAAAATCTACAGTAAAATCACAGGAATCTTAAGACTGGTGACATAAACTATCAGAGGAGAAAATAAACAGCCACCCCACCGCAGAGGACAGCGGTTAGTCTTTGGTGGGTTGCACAGCAAGAGTATGACAGTGGGAAGGATGATCAGGGAATCTCTCTGTGCTACATGAACTGGGAAACGGTGTGAGAAGAGCTGTGTCAAGTGTGTGCTTCTGTTGTGTGAGGCATTTCCCATGGCCTTTAACAGTGGGAATGTACAACTAGGGACATTGGGCTTCACTACATACGAGGGACGGTTTGTCATTATTAAATAATAATAAAGCCCTGTTGTTGGCCTTAACTGCTATTCAGTGTCCGCCACAGTGCATCTCGCAGTCTGTTACAGTAATAATAATGAAACATTTTGAGACACTGGTGTTTTGATGTAATTATTTCTTTTCAAATACTGCCTATTGTTATATCTACTAGGGTCTGGAGCTGGCAGGTTGCTCAGTACTTCTTTTTAATGATTATGTGCAATAGGAAGAGTTAGACATTGAGGATAAGGAGAAAGGAGCTTTTCTGCTGAGATGGTTGCAATGCTCTATTTTTCTGATGGGATCACCGGAAGACCAGGACCAGATGGAGTCAATCCTGGTGCTGACCAACTTGGTGTCATCCTCTTTTAGTTGTTTGGTGTGTCACTGAGGCTCCAGAAGGTGCTAATATTGTAAGATGAGCACCTGTTCACCTTATGACTACCGAGCTGTGGCCTTTACAAATCACATCAAGAAGACTTTCAGGAAGCTGATCCTGGACTATATGAATAAAAGACCCCTTCAGTTTGTTTGGACGAAGATCGTGGAAGATGCAATTATCTGTCAGCTCCACTACGATCTGCTCAGGCTCATTCCCACCTGGCAGCACTGCAAGGACAATGTTTTTGATTTCTCCAGTGCCTTCAATACCATCCAGGCATCCTTGTTAAGATGTAAGCTCAGAGGTGTCAAGGTGGATGAGCCTATGGTGTCCTGTTGGGCAGACCCCAGTTTGTGAGGCTTAAGGACTGTGTCAGCAACACCAGAAGCCCCACAAGGACCAGTCCTGTCACCTTTTGTGTTCATCTTTTACACCTTGGACTATAGAAATAACACCAAGTCATATCTCTTTTAGAACTTCTTACAAGTGAGGTGTTTCGACAAGGGGGATGACACAAAGTCATTAGTCAAATGGAGAACTTTGAGAACTGTCTGCTACTTAACAACAGCAAAACCAAAGGAACCTCTTCTTGACACTGACCACACCAAAGATCCTCTATGTCTGATCACTATTCAGGGAGTGTGTGGGGAGATGGTGCATTGCTACAAGTACTTGGGGGTCCACATCCGTGATAGGTTGGACTGGTCTCATAACACAGAGGACTACATAAGAAAGGGCAGAGCAGACTCTTTTTCTGTTAGGGGACTGAACTCTTTCAATGTGGGTAGGGACTTCCTTCACATCTTCTACAATTCTGTGATGGCCTGTGCAATTTATTCACTGTGATGTGCTGGCGGTAGCAGCTGAGGAGAGAAGGAACTCAAACCTGAGGGCCATTATGAACAATGCTGCACATCCCCTCTCTGTCACACCAGCAGTGAGGACTTTTACACAGTGAATTATCCGGTGGGAGTGTGTCAAGAAACGCAACTAGGGGTTCATTATACCAACAGTAATACGCCTGTAAATGTCTCACTGGGACTGTCCTGTTATTTTTTGTCAAATCATAAGTCTTTTTAGAAATTCTTATGTGTATTTGTTTGTTGCAATATTTATGTATTCATTTATTTACTTATTTTATGAGCTTCTTGAAAAATCGGTTGGGGTGGATGCTGTGAGGCTAGGGATCTGCACCACCAACTGAAAGTTTTGTGATTTGAATCCCACAAATGCCAGATGTGATTCCACTCCATTGGGCCCTTGAGTAAGGCCCTTAACCTGCAATGGCTCCGTCCTGGGGATGACGTTAACCTTCAAGAAGGTCCTCCAACTTACAGGGAGAACTTGGGTGTCGGTGACTGTAATAAGTACATAAGTTTAATATGTCACTGTGCTCTGTACAAAAACTAATTTATAAATCCACTCACATGTACAGCTAACACAAGGCCAAATTTAGCACACAGGGGCTCATCATTTAGAACTGCTAGGCAAGCATTAATGAAGAAGACAAGAAATGAACAACTGCGAAATGGGCATTGTACTATTTCTGTGTGACAGAGTCAGCATGACATTGGATCTTCTTTTCCTTGTTTGGAATGGCATGATTTACCTAAGTAGGGGCCTGCAGATGGAGAAAGAATATAAAGCCTTGGAACATTGCCCGGCACTCCTTTGAAGCAGACGGACAGATGGGAGATAACATCATCCGATCCTGAAAATCCTTCCAGCGCAGCGACGAAAATGGCAGACTCTACACAAAGGTCTTGTCATGGCTTCCCATGTGTTATGCTGCGTAAATCATCGTTAAAGAAAGCGGTTATTTTCTCATATGTGATTTCTTACCACCGTATCACTAAGGGAGGGGTAACGCCTTTTAATACTATATCTATATAGTTTCGTTTTACTTAAGATGCCGCAATTACAAAACTAACATATTTCCGGGGAGCTAGCACCTCCTATAGGAAAACAGTGACAAGATTGGCACTCCGTCCTGAGGTGGCCTGTCATATATGGGGGTACAGCAGCGTGCTGTATCAGTGCAATCCCCCCAAACTCTCTCTCGCTCTCTCTTGAAAAATCTACATTTCCAAAGTTCTGTTTCTCTATCTCCCTTCTCCGTGAACGACACTGCTTTCTACAGCTCCATTGATGCCTTAAACTCAGATTTTAGCTTTGATATAATTTGCCAATGGTGCCAGTTTCTTGCCCGCATTTTTCTGAACGCTGGTTTTTGTGTTTTTTTTCTCTTATTGTGAAGGCACTCTTCATTGTGTACTGGCTAACTCCAGCAGATTTCACGTTTTATTGCACCCACCGGTCTGTTGCCTTTTGATGTAACGTGACGTGACACACCAGTCTCTCTCTGTTTTCTTCAGCTTATAAATGCACAGAATATGTAGGTTTGCTTTCAAAAGGTTAAACCTTTATTTTTAATAGCTGGCTTTGTGAGGGTGCCCTTTGGGTCTGGAGGCCCTCACCATCATGGGGGGATTGTAGGGATGTCCCCTATGGCAGCATGTGCAGAGAACATTGAAATTCTTCCTTGAATTTTGAATGAACAAGCAAAACAGCTTTACCCTCAGGTGGCTAGACAAACAAACAAGGATGGAGTCAAATACAGAACTCCATCGTGACACAGAAGAACGTGTTTGTACTTTCACAGAATTCTGTTATCATTTGGAGAAAACATGTTACAAGTAAGTAAAGTAATTTGGCTGAAATTGTGTGATGATTCCAGGAGAACAAACAAAACTAAAGTGAACGTTAACCGACAGAAATAAGTTTTCTGAAGAAGAACAAGGATGAGAAATTCAAGGCTGGGCTGAACAAAATCGAGGTCACGGCAGAGCCATGATTAACTACATTTGGTGGAGTAGGAGACGTCAGCTAATCTGACGTTCAGTTGTTCTCCCAGTTTGTGAAACCTTCTGGAAAAAAAAAAACCCTTTGAGAAAAACTACTGAATGTAATTAAATGAAAACAGAAGAAAAAGGGCCTATCAAAACAATTCTGACATTTTAAGACAGGCTCATTATGGAGTACATCAACCAAATATGTCACATCCTGTTCTTTTCTGTCACACCGATTACTCCTGGATGCTTCATTGACGTCTCGAGTCTTATTTTGGGTTTACCGCTGTACCGTTGGTATGGTTTTCATCTTATCTGACTGGCAGGCAGGAGTTTGTGTCTATTGGCAGCCACCACTATCCACACTGGTGTCCCTTTGTGCTCAGGGCTCGGCCCACTGCTTTTTATTATTTATATCTCTTCCTTTGTTTGAGATTATAAATCAATATGGATGGGGATTTTGTTTCTCTGCAAGGTGACACTATCTTCACACCTCCCTCGGTCTTCCCACCAGATTTTCTGGTTGAATTCTTGCTTGCGTTACAACTAAAACCTAATGGAGATAAGACAGGGGTGTTGCTTATGAGTTCTAAGACCCTCCAGAAATCTGTTGGCAGAAGAATCTGTTGACATTAAGGGCTGGAACGTCCCTCCTTCTTCTGAGGTCAGGAACTGTGGTGCCATTTTAGAAGCCAGTTTGTCATTTGAGCCTTATGTGAAGAATGTAACACTTGGCGAAGTAGACCTGCTTTTACTGAATCTGCTGCTCAAACCTTGAATATGTGTGTGTGTGTCACTGGCAAAGTGCACCTTTCTCCATTCCTGATAATGGTAGAATTGCTGAATTTGTAAGGCCGGCCAATGGTACACGGGTAGGGGAGCGCCTGGCTAGGAGGGCCAATCAGACTGTACGGGGAGGAGCCAACCTTATTGAAATGTGTGGCGGGAAAAAGGTGAAGGAGGAGAAGAGAGCACCAGACTGAAGGGAGAGGCAGACGCCATAACAAAACAGGAAGAGGGAAAGCTATTCAACCTGCATGGGAATGGGTTCATTTCTGGAAGAAATATTTTCTTGTGAATGAAGTGAAGGCATTCGGGAGAGGACCTGACGGGCAAGCTCAAGGGACTGTTTAGTAATACGTTTCCCGGAACGGGAGGTATGGCTCGGCACATCATTCCCCACAACATCCCTAACAGTGAATATTTAAAGGACTCTGAATGCATTCAATTTTTCTTTACTTTTTCTCATATTTATGTATTAGTGGCGTATGTGGTTGAGTGTTTTGCGCTGTAATTTGTGTGGGGTGGGAAGCGTTGCAGCGCCATACTGTGAATATAGGGTTTTAATAATATAGGTTTAATTAGTGGTGTCCAAGTTCTTATTTTCTGAATAATAATTTTTTTGTTACTCAACTTTGCCCTTACTAGTGTGTTTCTGTACTTATGGTGGTATAGTAGGGAAGGGTTGCTAGCGCCCCGGATCATCTCTTTATTTTTTTTGTTTCTCTTTGCTAGTGCATATTATAATTGTGCCAGCTCAAGGAGCGGTACACACTTCCATCTCTCCTCCTCTATTCCATTGGTTCTCAGCCTTTATTCCTCCAGTGTACCACAAGAGCCCACATACGCCGGCCATGATGTTCATCCTCATGTACTTTTGCTGTGGTTCTGGAAAAAGACCCTTGTCTCTTAACTTCCATTTATTAACAGAAACATCTGTACTGCAAGCGTCATTTACAGAAAAGCATAACACAAAACTAATAAACTATATATTTTTATTTAATTAAATTTATTTTGCCTGAATTTCTGAATCATAACATTAAATCTGTAGGAATTTGTTAGAGGAAACATAACCAGGAATTACCAAAAGGCAACTTTGTCACTGCGTGCCGATATTATTGATAACAGCAAAAGCTGCTTATTAATCACTCAGCTTAACTTTCACTTTTTAAATTAAACATAAAATGATTGAGTATTTTGAAACAAAATCAAAAGAACTTTAAAAAATGGCAGAATTAGTTGCTGCAGACATTTTGCCATAACTTAGCTACAGAAGCTACTTCATTATCCCTTGGATTCAGCGCTGGAGGATTTTCATCATAGATACCTTTAAAAAGATCCCATAGCTGGATTCAGCCCACAGACCTTAACTTCAGGACTCATTCTGTATGTTAATTTTTAGTGATTTGTGTATTTTGCTGCTATTTTATAATTTTAAAATCATCTGGTAGCTTTCTTAAACATTTCCTGAAGTGGGCTATGCCCCCCCTTGGTTGAAAATCATTGCTTCATTCTTTGGTCCTTGAAGTAAAATAACAATAAACAGGAGTTTGCTTTGCTAGTATTGATATATTTTGTGCATTTAGTTCACCGGATTTGCCTTACATTTCTCTTTTTTTGAACGTTTTGTTGCCTTTTTTCATTGGACATTCTGGCCCTTATATTACTCTTTCATTCTTGTTGCTTCTTCTTTGTCATCCATTCCATCCCTGTTTTGTTGGGGCACAGACGTATGCCGCGTGGTTTTTCTATTTTACGCCAGCCACTTGCCTTTGTTCATCAGATAATTCCTGACAGATGGTGGGCAAGGGCATAGATGGTGGATGGACAGACATCTTTATGCTTTATATATTGTCAAGTACACTAAAGGTTTGGGGTTGCTGCCCCGTGTAATATCAGGTCTTGGTGAGTAGTCACTTTACACTGATACTGGTCTCTTCTGCAAATAGCAAATGACAACTGAATGATACAATGAATGAGCTTTTATATTGAGGTGGCAGGAAGGAAGATGAGGTAGATGAAAGAAACTGGAAGTGATGTCATCGAGAAGGGCCGGAAGTGAGGTCATCTTGGAATGAGCGGAAGTAGGAGATAAATAGTAATTCCTCTGCTGGTCTGTAGAAGGAGGGGAAAAAGGCATTAGTGCTTGTTTCTAACCCTTCTTCATCTCATGCGCTTTCACTCACGATAGGACCCTTTGGCTGTCCCCTAAGCACACTTGTGTGACAATATATGGAGAGAGTCAGTCAGACCTGTGTGAATAGGGAGCATCGACAAGGCTTTGCCAATATCGGTAATATCACTTTCGAGCATGAAGTGTCCCTGTCGGTAACTCTGTCTCCTCTTTTGCCTCCAGGACAGCCCAGCCACCGGACTTCTAATGGCATTTCCTCTGTTGCCAAAACAGAAGTCTTGTCCCTTCTGCCTCAGATGGAAAACAAAGACGGGTGAAGCTGCAGGTCAGCGTTCAGTTGTATTTGGTCATAAATGTTGTAATAAAATGCACTTCTTTTTTCATTCCAACAAATGGCGCCTCACAAGCATTAGCACGGCAAACCTTTCTGAAAGCAAGTGTTCAGTTTGTCACTACGAGATTATTGATTTATACATTGATGGGCAAAATGGCAAATTTATCCATTTAAAATCAAATCTATAAAAATGTGCAGAAAGTGAGGGGTCTCAATACTTTGTGAAGCCACTGTACGTTAAGTGATGCACTTGGACACATCATTAGCGATGTTACCAAGGTGTTGCATGTTGCGGATTTTGGCTTTGTTTTTTTCTTCACATTATTCGTCATGCAGCCAGGCTATTATATGATCAGTGGTGTCCGAAGTGCTTTCTGATTGGCCAGGTTCCTCGCCTTCATGGGTCAATCCGGGGGTCATTTCAATTACCTCAGTCCAGTGTCCTCAGTGGATTATTTCAAGTAAAAGTTTCTCTCTCTCTTTGTGTTATACTTAATGGTTACTTTTCAGATTTTTAATTTTCATTCCACTGATTTCTGCTTTGCCTTCTCGCGTTAAAATCTCCCAGATTAGGTGCTCACAATGATGGTTGGGATCATCAGGTGATGCGGGTCTTTCGAATGGCAACAAAACCTGAAGTGATCAGTTCCCAGGCTGGTGTCCAAGGAGTAGGAGAGACCAACAGTCGCCCCAGTTAATTCACAGTCATCTCATGGCTTTCTCCGCTGCCTGTGATGTTTCTCTGATGGACTTTCTTCTGTGTGCACTGAGGATGAATGAAGGCTGACTTGCAAAGCCTCTGCAACCCAATATTATGGGCACACACTGTGCACGCTGCCCCCATCTATGGCGCTCCAAAGTCTGGGTACTTATCTATCTCCCCAAGAAAAGTGACCTCCAGCACAACCACCTACCCTGATGTTTCAGAGAACAGCTCAATGTCTGGTGTGATAAATAACCAAACCTTGACACAAAAAGAGGTTTGGGGCAGCCTCCCATTTATTTGGAAATGGCTGCAAAATTGAAGAAAGAGGTTGTGTTTACAGACAAGAGTCCAAAACAGGACTGATGTTTGGCACAGGGTGAGTTTTAAAGTCGTAAGGAGAAAGTGATGTCTTCCGGGGTACAACCAGAAGTGACATTCGAGGGTCCTGCTTTTGGTCTGTGAGGAAAAAAGAGAAGGGGTCAGTGGACTCTGCCACCTCCTGGTCCGACCGGGAATTACCTTCTTTCGAGCTCTTTAGCTGCCTCCCATGCGCACGTGTGTGTGACACTGGTCATAGGATGGTCTCTGTGATGGTTTCTGGGAGCTGTTGCCCATATCTGCTTTCAGAGGCTGCTCTAAGTAGCAGCCATGCTGCTCCTGATTGAGGTTTGAGCTTCCTAATTATTAATTATCCTAAAATTAATGCAGAGTCGCCTTTCCGCTTAATCTACATGTGTGGCTTCCTGGAGAGGTGGGGCTGTGCTGCCAGCCGCTGGGCCACTGCATCCCCCTGCCCAAAGTGTATTGCGAAAGATAAAGAAGAACAATTCCTATCTTTGTCGGGTGATAAGCAAACTTTCAGCTGGCACGGAGAGCCACTGCAGCCGACTTTAATTTGCTTTTGCTTGTTCCGGGGGTCATTTTCTAATTACTGACAATCATCTGCTTTGTTTGTAAATTGCCTTTTGTGTTAATAGCCCGCTGCAGCAGTTTGGGAGCTTTTAACGTGATTACTTGAAGAACATCTAGACAAGCGGATCTTTCGCCGTGTTTTGCATCTAATTGTTATTTTTGTTTCCTTTTGTATAGAAGCAGTGAGTGTTTTCCTTCATGAATAATACAGAGGCATTCAGCAGTGAAGCAATGCTGAAAGAATAAAGACGCAGGTAATGTAGAAGCCGGCAGCATCCATTACAACTTTCCAAGTGCGTTGCGCTTAGTCGTCTGAGTGGGATACCATTGGACTGCTTGTGCTTATCCTCTTCATTTGTTTTTTGTCTGTTGTGCGTATTTTTGAACAATCATCTCCTGTTCAGCTTTCACCTGCTTCCTGAATCATGCACAGGATTATGTTGACTTTGATTTTTTAAAAATGTGTATTTCCCATCCAACAGAAAATAAGATTGCATACATTCATGTCGAACTTTTTTTTATTTTCTAATTTGACTATAAAGTCATTTATGGTATGACTGCATACAATCAAGTTTGACTTTCACACCATAAATGACTTTATAGTCAAATTAGAAAAAAAAAAAAAAAAATTAGAAAGTTAAAGAAAAGTAAGCAGGAACAAAAAGAGACAAAAACCTAACAAAACAGAATTCGACCTCCACACGAGAAACGGAGAGGAAAGCCAAGAGCTCAGTGAAACAAAAAAAGAAAAAGAAGGAAAAATGCAACCCCCCCCACCCCCTTTAGGTTGACTTTGGATGACATTCTTCACTACTGGGCACTGGCACCACCCGTGTTTAGGTGTTGAGATGGGGCCTCAGAGTGTCCTTGAGCAAGTCACCTCCCCTGCCACAAGGCCCATGGCACTCAGCCCAGTGGTCATGCAGTGAAGCGGGCGTCTGTTGTGCTACGAGAGAAAGCTAGCAGGACACATAAAGTGGAGGTCTTTTTCGACAGGAGTATCTTCATCAACAATCACACACACACCCTTCGTTGATTTTTTAATGACAGTCTCAGATGAGAAGGGGATGCCGATGCTGCCCTTCTACTGGCATTGCTGCTGTGATGTCACGAGACATGGGACTTGTTTACCCAGCCACAATGAAACAAATACCTGTGAATATACTAGAATTATTAGCAGCAGCTCAAATCGTGTCTCTCTATTATAAAAAATAAATGTTGGGACGAGATGAGACTTTTTTTTCCTGCGATGAGACGTAATCTTTTGAAGAGAGACAGAGAGACACTTTCATGTCCCGCGAGACGGTCAAGTCACGTCATACTTACAACCTTTGGAAGCAAGTTCCGTGAGACGATGACTTTTGCAAGTCACACCCTGCTTACAACCATTTTCAAACAGGACCACGGCCATCTAACCTCTCAGTTGTTGGAATGCTTTTGGCAGACACACTTCCTGTGCTCTCAGCTCCTAAAAAGTTTATACGTTTTAGATGACATGTCAACGACTAAGCGAAGAAGAAAGAGCAGCGTGTCAAAAACTGACCCAAAAGCGTTGGAGAGAAAAAAATGCAAAAAAGAAAGCAAAAAAGAACAAAAATAATCTATGTGCAAATTCTGAAAATAAGGAAAGTAATAATCAGCATGTCCCACGAGACTAGACTTTGGACTAAGAGATTCAACCACGCCCAGGGCCGGAAAAAGACAAAGTAGGATGTCAAAAACAATTCAAAAATGTTGGCGTGATACACATGCAAAGCAGGTTAGAGATAATGGAAGTAGGAAAATTCGAAACTCTCAAAAAAATGATAGTAAAGATGGCATTAGCACAAACAAACGGAAAATATTACTCGATGAAATAACAGAACAGCGAAAAGAGATCGAATAGTGTTTGAGAATGTCTGAGAGACAAGGCAGTGAGACAAAAAGACAGCTGCTGTACAGGCTTTTAAATGTTCGAAGTGCCGCGTGAAACGCAGATCACACGGCACGGCAACAGCAGCAGCAGCAGCAAGCCAGCAGCTGATCAAGCAAAGAGGAGGTAAAAAACTATTTGTTTCCCATTGTATCACCGTTTAAGAGGGGTATCGGAGGAGCGACCACGTCTTCTAGGGGTGCATTCAGCCCCCCTCTGGGAGGGTTTGGTGAGCGAAGCGAGCAGGGGGCAAAGTCCCCTAATTTAATTTAAAATAATCAATACAAAACATGAACTCAACATGTGAGTGAAAATGGCTCAACAACACAGAAATCTAGAAAAACAAATTAAAATACAAACTACTTCATGACAGAGCCTTCTGTTGATATGCCAGTCTCCGGCCCAAGTACAAAGATGTACACCTTAGTATTGGCCTGTGCAGACAGAGAGAGTGAGGGAAGAGGGTGGAGGAGAGAATCAGTGAGTGAACAAGGGAGTGAAGGAGTGAGTAAGTGGGTGAGAGAGAGCCAGGGACTGAGCCAGCAAATGGCTGACTGAGTGAGGATGAGGTGAAAGAAAGAGTGAGGGAGAGAATGGACAAGTAATGAAATGAATGAATGAATGAATGAATGAATGAATGAATGAATGAATGAATGAATTACAAAAAGACTCAATAAGGTGTTTGAGTTAATGTGTTAGAGCATGAAGGAGAGAATCACTGAGTAAATTTAGTGAACGAGGGAGTGAAGGAGTGAGTCAGTGAGTGAGTGAGAAATGGACTGAGTGAGGATGAGGTGAAAGAGAGTGAGGGAGAGAATGGACAAGTAATGGAATGAATGAATAAATGACTCAATAAGGCGTTTGAGTTAATGTGTTAGAGCGTGAAGGAGAGAATCACTGGAGTGAATTTAGTGAATGAGGGAGTGAAGGAGTGAGTCAGTGAATGAGTGAGAAATGGACTGAGTGAGGATGAGGTGAAAGAAAGAGTGAGGGAGAGAATGCACAAGTAATTGAATGAATGAATGAATGAATGAATGAATGAAAAATGCAGTCAGTAAGTGATTGAATTAAGTGAGTCTATAAGATGAGTGAATTAATTGGAGTGTGTGAGAGAGGGAGCAACTGAGAGAGTGAAGGAGAGAATCAGTGAGTGAGCGAGTGAGACAGAGAGCCTGGGACAGAGTGAGCAAATGGTTGAGTGAGTGAGGATGAGGTGAAAGAAAGAGTGAAGGAGAGAATGGACAAGTAGAGGAATGAATGAAGTTATGAGAAATTGGACCAGTAAGGAGACTAATTGAACTAAGTGAGTCAATAGTCAATAAGATGAGTGAGTTAATTGTGTGTTTGAAAGAGGGAGCAACTGAGAGAGTGAAGGAGAGAATTAGTTAGCAATTAAGAGTGGGAGTGAAGAGTGAGTGACAGAATGAATAAAAGTTTGAAAGGTGACTCAGTTAACTGTAAGGAAGAGTGAGTGAGTGAGTGAGTGAGTGAGTGAGTGAGTGAGTGAGTGAGTGAGGTGGAAGATGGAGAAAGGTAGAGAATGATTGAGTAATTGATGAGTGAATGAAAAATGGAGCCAACATGGTGACTGAGTGAGTGAGAGAGTCAGGGTCTGTGGGAGTGGATGATTAAGTGAGTGAGGATAAGGTGAAATAAAGTGTGAAGGAGAGAATGGACAAGTTATTGTAACTGAGTAAATGAATGAAAGAAAAATGGAGTCAATAAGGTGACTAATTGAATTAAATGAGTCAGTAAGGTGAGTGAGCTGTTTTTCTCAAAGGTGTTTATTAATTCATTTTCAGACATTTTTATCCTATATATATGTTTTTCAACATGGACTCCTTTATTTATTTATTTGCTCTCCTATTCTTCTCATACCCCTATGCCCACATATTCACTTGTGCTCTTCAGTAATGCGGCCGTCATGTTCACCTGTCAGGACCTCTGCTGTTGTCTTTGGATTTGCTGGTCCTCAAGGTATTTCAACATGCAAGACTCAAAACTCCAAACATGAAGAGGGTCACATTAAAAAAAAAAAATCAAATCAGGCTCTTCCTTCCTCATCACGAGTTTTTGTTTCTTTGCTTATTTTTCACACTCAGTAAATGCGCAGGGAACTGGATTGAGAGAACATCATAAATAATTTCAATGACTATAAGAATAAAGAGTATGGACAGATAACATTCATCCACTCCTTTGCTTTATCCAGTAAAGGAGTACGGGGAGCTGAAGCCTATCAGAGCAGCAGCAGGTTCTGGTTAGCAGGATCTTCTCAAAGCTGTTCCTCTCAGCAGGGCAAGCTCAATGTTTTGTTAAATTTAATAATCCAGTGCAGAAGATATGGCAAGATAAAAAGCAAGGAGACCTTGGGAGTCATCAGTAGACTCTCTTCTGTAAACTGAATCGAGGTCCCTGCACCTGAGAAGCAACAGGGCCATACAAGTTGTGATCTTCAGGGGGCATAGCGGCACCCCATACCCTGATACAACTGACACAACCACAGTCACGGGTTCAAATACAATCATTTTTTTTTTTCCATTACCTTTACAGGCCCTTCTAGAATCATCCCACAGAGCACAGCACAACAATAAGAATGAAAGTTGTCCTCCTTCTCTGTCCTACTTCTCTTCCTCCAAGCAAGTGTTGTCTTCTACCTCCCGACTGTGACCCCCATGAGGTGAGGTGGAAAGACCCCTTTTATTTTGGACCCAGCAGTACTTCTGGTGTTAGGGCATGGTCCATTGGAAGCATTTCTTGGTCATGAGGAAGTCTCACAAGGCCATCCTACCAGACTACAGATCCCAGCATGCCCTGCTGGTGTCCGTAAGGGTGCCAAACACCAGAGATGCTGCCATCTCATGTCTCAGGGGAGCAAATAGTTCATATATTTTATATCTCCACCATGTCCTTCCAGAAGAATGACCTCCTGGCCTGGCAAGGGTCCTTAACTAAGCCCTTCCTGGATATCAGAAACTTTCTGCCAATCTATTGCTTGTTGGCCTCCTTTTCTGCCCCAGTATTGGCTTGGTTTCCCAGCTGGGTAAGGAACATTGAACCATCCCAGCCAGGCTGCAAGCCCATGCTTGCCATCCTTTACAAAGGTATCGCCATGTTGCCTCACAATCACAATTGTAAATCAATCTTAACATAACAATGATGTTAGATTAAGATAAATTCTATGCATATTATTAACAGCTGAACAAGACAAGTTAGTCAGTCAAATCATCTCAACTGTGTAGTCTGTCTATCTTATATGGAGAGCCCAGCCACAAAGCAGCCCCCTAACAGAGGTGGATTAAGACAGCGGCAGCTCATTAAAATATAAGAATTGACGCGTGGGGGTCCCTAGTCACATTACCAATAAACAGGCTGCCTATGTGACACGGTAATGAGACAGCGCTGCGACTTGCCGCCATTCCCTTTGAGGGTTTAGACTTCAGAGTCCTAAAGTGGTGCTGCATTAGCCAGGTAAGCCAGGCATTTGAAAGGCTTAGGCTGAAGAGTCCTTTAAAAGAAATAAAAATAGTGAACGTGGTAAATGAGAAAATCGGAATTCTTTCAGAAAAGTTGACAAATGCCTTCCTGAAGAGGCTCTGATGAGTACAGCAGTGCCATGCCAGAGGCGGCTCAGCAGGCAAGTGAGGTAACACGCTGGCAGCATCATTGGGTATAAGCGTCATCATTTGTGGCGACATCCTGATTTGAAATAACTGAATTCTCACTCAAAAGCAAACTCCGGCAGAACAGAATTAACCCCCACGAAGTCTACTTTGAGCAGCGAGGCCTAGAGATATTTTGGTAGTAGCTGAATTTTCAGATTTCAGTTACCCTTACTGGGTTGAGAGGAAAATCTTATCGACATGCAATGTATGCAGGTCTACAAAATGCACACTAGCGTCACTATGTCTCTTTCATTGTACTGTACGTAATACGGCCGCTCCCGGAGATGTTTTCACTTCCCTCATAACCACCCTGTTCAGTCAGCTCAATTTGTATAAGTGGGTCCTACTGGCACACCGCGTGAAGCTGAATGTGACTCTGCACGTGTCTGCCGGCTGTGCGCTCCCTTGATCACATTAGGTTAATATTCTGGAATGTAAAGGGCTCTCTCACCGGACTTAAATGGTCAACAGCCTTGTGTTCACAAGAATTACTTATGGAAGCTTTGAAATCTCTTCGGTTTTTTCCAATTCGACATCTCCTGACTCACCTTTATGAGAAGACCCGCACATATTGTATACTTTTCTACTCATCTACTCATGCCCCCTATTTTTGGTCCTCTAGATTCACAAAGCTCTCACTGTTAAGTCATTTTGGACCTTATTTTGTGCAGGAAATTACACTCTTAGGATAAACAGTAAACCAACAGGTTGTCTTCAGTGAAAATGATCGGAAGGACTTGAAGTTGTGAGTGCCACATCAACCGACACCAGGGAGTCATCTCCTAATGGATACGAGGGGTCAAAGTTACTCCACTTCACAAAACTTCAAAAAATTGAGGATCGGTAATATGGGCAAGTGGAGTGTCGTTCTATGCTATTTTGAGCTTGCTGACCACTAATCTGATAACATTTTGATATCTGATTCTTTACTGGTGGTCCTAGCACTCTAATTTCAAGCATAAGCATGAGGGGTATCGTTTTAGGCCATTTCAAGGTCAGTGATAATAAACGTGGTCGTCTTCCGGGCTTGTCAGAGATAAGCACTACCACCTTGGGACATGAGGGGGTGCAATCGCTTTCTGTCTTGTCTCTTTTTCCACACACAGACCTGAGAAGACTCCCTAGTGAGGACTCTGCCCCTTCCGGTCCACGAGCTATAAGAGCTGGATGCTCCCAGAAGGAGGCGTCTCTTTTGGATATGAGCAACCCGCCGGACGGTGCTCCATCCTGAAGCCTGACTTCTCTTCCAAGCCATTGTGCACCTGTTATTTTGGTTCAAATGATCATTTCAGAAATATAATGAGATTTTATTTGGATTTGTGCATTCATCTCAGTTGAGGACAACCTCTATGGATCACAATCAGACGGTGAAGAATTTCGATTACAATCGAGAAGGCTTAGACTTTAAACTTTTCAATTGAAACACAAATGTTAATATTTCAAATATCTGATGAAACTATTCTGGTTTATTATGTACTTCTACCTATGCAATTCTACCCTCTATGGGCAGAGTGATGGTTCTGAGGTTAGGGATCCGCGCCAGCAATCGGAAGGTTGCTGGTTCAAATCCCATAAAACGCCAGGAGTGACTCTACTCCACTGGGCCCTTGAGTACGGTCCTTAACCTGCAATTGCTCTGTCCTGGGGATGACGCTAATCTGCATCCAGCCCTGCAAGCAGGTCCTTCAACCTGCAGGGAAAAAACCAGGGGGCTGGTCACAGAATTAGCACTTCAGCCACCATAAAAAACCTCACAGTATTCCAGTGTGATGCTGGGGTGTCACCCACTGGACTCGGGTCCCAATCCTGGTGATGTGGTGGGTGCGCCAACACGCTATCAGCTCATGCTCCCAACCTCTCTCTACCTCGTGAATCCTTACATTTCTCGTGAACACCCCAATTTAGGGCAGCTTACACCAATTCAGACTTTTTATTGATTGTTTACATGATTGATTTCCTTGTTTTTCACTGAGCAACAGGCTTTTGCAGGTGCCACCCTTTCATGCACACAGTGTCTTTCATAAAAACAAATACATCTTATTCTTTTTTAGTTCTTATGTTTCAGTTGATCACTTTCCTTTCTTTAAAGTTCAACATTCATTTTTACCGGACAAGACAGTCACCTAAATTAAAATTAAAGTTGCCGGAATATTCACATTTGTCCAAAGAAATTTCTTGATGCATGAGGTGATGCCCTCTGTTTTTATGCAACTCGACTTACCACTTTGTTTGCTCTGCTTGTATGGAATAAACAGACCATGAAAAGGCATTAAGGAACCAGGAGATGGACACAGTAAAATTGCTGTCAAGGACAAGCTAAAGGCCATGTCACATCATTGGACTTTTCCAGCGATTTTCAGTCGCAGTATTTATTTAAATAATCTTAGTGAGTCAGAGGCAGTCGGCTGTTTGATCCCATGAAGGGCAGTCATCTAGTCTGATATACCCAGTGACTTAATCCGTCTAGTCCACAACTCACCCTAATAAAATCTAGTCGGAATGGTGGCTCTGCATCCATGAGAGCTTCCAACCTTCTGGAAGTACAAAGCATATAATGCAGTAACGAAGAATAAGGAATGCAGGTGTTCTGGACCTTACACACAGAACAGACGCTCATCTATCTGACGTTTTGTGTTTTATTTACCACGCCAGAATGGAAAAAGAAAAAAACGGGAGTACTCTCCCCTAGACTTTCTTGTATACTCAGATATGGGGATGGATATTTGAGGAATAAACCACAGGACAATGATTATATTTTTATATTATGTACATTAAAGAACCATCAACATCAAATCAAATTAATAACACATTGAACAATTATTATAAAAGTAAAGTTGAATAAATCAAACTCTGCAGCTGCATGAATAAAAAAAATTTCCATGATAATTCTATTTTGGCAAACAATTCAAGTAAATTACCACTTTGAGTAAGCAGAAGTGGGTCAAAAGTTGCAAGAGATTTAATAATGCATGTAATGTAACACCTGTACACAAAATATCGTTTACGTAAAGCAAAAACGTTCTCAAATATATATGTACGAGGGACGTTCAAAAAGTTTCTACACTTTTTATAAACTCTATTTATTAAGAATTTCAAAAACAAATGACCTCACTTTTGTATGTAGTCACCTTCCTTTGCAATGCAATTTTCCCAGTGTCGTACCAACTTTTTAATGCCCAATTACTACACCTCCCGCCTTCACCGTTTCCAACGAAAATATAAAAGTGCAGAAACTTTTTGAATGTCGCTCATATTACCATTTGAACATCAAACAGAAAATTGAGATTATCTCAAAAACCGGTTGTTTTTGGAAAAAATGCAAAACGACATTGTAAAAGAATAGACTCGACCCACTTAAAAAGGTTTGGGGCAGCCACCCGTATATTATTCCTGGCTGCAAAAGATTCTTGCAATAGTACAGAGATGTTCTCAATACCGAGTCCAAAACAGAACTGTCAATGGTTTGTCAAGATGCCGGTTTTAAGGGATTGGACAGGAAGTGACATAAGGGAACCGGAAATGATGTTCTTCAGTTGTCAGAGTAGGTGCCGGAAGTGATATTCTTCTGGGCACCGGAACCGGAAATGACATTATCTGTTCTAAATCAGACAGGTTTTCACGCGGCTGGTCTGTAGAGATAACAGGAGAAGGTTTAGTGCACCCCGCCACCCCCTCGCCTGGCGTGGAATTACCTTTGCTTGGTCCATACAACGTCTTCCTAGTCGCACGTGTGTGACACATAAAATGCTTAGGATGTGGAGCTTTACCATAACATGATATGAAATTATCACATTTTTTATATTTTTGGGGAAACTTTTCAGGTAAAGTACCACTTCCGGTTACCAGAAATAGCTCAAAAGTTGATAGATATCTATGTTTTATTCCTAATACTTGTATGCAAAAGTTGGTTGACCAAAGTGAAAGCGTACTCAAGTTATCATGTTTACATACACACACACAGACAGACAAACACACAGACATAATTCCAAACATGGTATTTTCAGACTCAAGGAGGTCTGAAACATTGAGATTCATTAAAAACTCAAAATCGAATTTTTGGGACAATTCCAATGCTTTCCCTACGAGAATGTAAATTGGACTCAGGGAGGATTAAAACGTCAAGATTCATCAAAATCTCGAGGCCAGATTTTTGGATGATTCCAATACTTTATCTATACTTCATGTACAAGAAAGTAAAAAAACGCAGAGATTGCAGCTGAACTCACCATACCTGCTAACACTTCACACCTCATGCTGTTGGTTGTCAGAAAAATGAAAACCTGCAAACTCTACAAAGTCAAGCCCAGGTTCCTAAAGCCATGAGGCAGCTGTGTTAACTACCGTGCCACCTCTTGTAATTTACTCCACAGAGTTATTAAACCTGCTCACTCCAGTTCAAGGCCTGAAGCCATTCTTTAAGGTGGCGGGCACAGAGCAGGACTGAATATTGCATGGGTGCCACTCAGACACAAGTATTGTTCAGATATATTAGTCCACCTAATGTGCAAAAATTTCCAATGTAGCCTGGGGAGACGGAGCAGACTCATCTGTCTGACGTTTTGTGTTTTATGTGCCATGTCAGAATAGACAAATTAAAAAAAAGGCTGAGATTGCAGCTGAACTCGCCACACATGCTAACTCTTCATACAGCACGCTGTTGGTTGACAGAAGAAGGGGCGAGCATGAATGTGCTGGAAAGTCATTACCCAGGTGCTAAAATCATTTCAATTTTTCTGGTCCGGTGACAAGATCTGAAACAGCAGCTGCCAAGTCTGACAGACCCCACAATTAAAAATTACTTCATGTAATGTGACATTGGCTTAAGCTCAAAACCAATAGTCAATAGTCTCAGTAAAGAAAGCCCAATACTTAATCTGAAATAGCACCTAAAGAAATATTACATTTTATAAACATTAAACTACCACTAAACACCCCAAGAAGGTTGTGTTGCAATCCGGAATCTTGGACAACTTGAAAGTGCATGACTCTGAACTTTTTTCTGCCATGATTGTGATGTTACACACCGTGATTTCTGGGCACCCCACAATAGCAATGAAGGTAGCAACAGTAAATACAACTATGCTCAAAAAGGCAGAGGTTCCCAGCCTGGGGTGCCCTGAGATGTGAGATGGCATTTCAGGGGGAGCGACAAAGAGGAAGGCTGCATCATGATTTGCCAAAATTGAGCGACTTTATCCTGGAGCAATCGGTGTCTTGCAGTGTGCTGGCATTTGTAGAGCATTTAGTATTTGGTGCTCCTATTCTCTGATATGAAAAGAATCAAACATTGCGCGGGCCATTGTCACCTGTGAATGAGCCACGGAAATGCATGTCCTTGTCGGTTCCCTTGCTGTGGGCAGAGCATTCGCAAAGGCGAATAGTATTTTTACTTTCTCGTATACAAAGTATAGGGAAAGTATTGCAATTGTCCAAAAATTTGATTTGACTTTGTAGAGTTTGCAGGTTTTGATTTTCCTGACAACTAACAGCACGTTGTGTGAAGTGTTAGCAGGTATGGTGAGTTCAGCTGCAATCGCAACCTTTTTTTTTTACTTTCTTTTAGGGAAAGTATTAGAATCGTCCAAAAATCTGATTTCAAGATTTTGATGAATCTCGACATTTTAGACCTCCTCGAGTCCGAAAATACCATTTTTGGAATTATGTCTGTGTGTCTGTCTGTGTGTTTGTGTATGTAAACACAATAACTTGAGTACGTTTTCACTTTGGTCAACCAAATTTTCGGTACAAAACGTAGATTTTCATCAACTTTTGGGCTATTTCCACTAACTGGAAATGGTACTTTACCTTTTATTCATGCAGCTGCAGAGTCCAGTATATTTAACTTTACTTTTAGAATAATTGTTCAATATATTATTAATTTAATTTGATTTGTTGTTGATGGTTCTTTAATGTGCATAATATAAACATATAATCATTGTCTTGTGGTTTACTCCTCAAATATTTATCCTCCTATCTGAGTAGACGAGAAAGTCTAGGGGAAAGAACTCCCGATTTTTTTTTTAAAGAGAATGGAATATGGACGTTGTAATAATCCATAGAGAAGAGCTGATTTATGTGCAAGTCCTAATCATGAAACCTCACTGATGTTGAGGTTTGATTGACGTTTTTGCAAGGAGGAATCAATTGGACGCAACACCCGCTGCTTACACTCAGTCCATCTCTCCTGCTGGCGGTCCTGGCAGTAGCGCAGCAATTTTAACTGTGAGGTGCATCTGTTTTTTAAACTGCTATGCTGGTGTTATCGGGGGACAAAACTTGTCGACTGAGTTTCATTGCTTAGTGGCATGCTGGCACCTGTTGCTTCACAGGGGTCTCCATTCCCCCAGACCCATCGATCATTGATCATTGGTTATTTCCTTGTGGCGCTTGATGCTTCACCGGATACCCCAGCCTCTGGATCATCATTTAAGCTTCTAAGTTTCACAGTGGACCCGTTTCCAAGGTTATTGACATTTATAAAGGTAAATTGCTTAATATGCACTGAGTTAAAAGCTTATTGTTTTGATTTCAATTTGTTCATCTGCTGTACTATTTGTGGTTCTAATATTAAAAATTTGAGTTCTTCACCTTCAAATGTTTGGTTACTTTTGTAGGGGGTGGCAACATAAACAGTTTCATAGAAGAGGTTGGGGACCACTGGTTTAAGTTGTCATACTTGGCATTTCAAGTATCACAACTATAACATTTTTAAAAAACTGGCTGGTCATTAAATTTTAATATGTCTTTTATATATTAGGGTGTTGCCACATGCTAGAGCTCATCTCAGATACATTAGGAAAAAGGTAGGATGTAACTCTGGGTGGGCACTCAGCCTGTCACAGGGACACCCACAACAGAGGACTTTTGAGCGTCCATTTAAATTTGTTTTGTATGTGTTTCAGGCATATCTCTCTATTATAAAAGAAAATCTTTAGACAAAACTATTGCCAAGAGATTTTTTCAAGTCCTGCCCTTCTCTCAACCATTTCTGGTTAACGGCCCACACCCACGGTCCTCTCACCTCTCATTCGTGTGAATGCTTTTGTCAGACTCTGTTCCTGAGCATCTCTTAAAAATTTTTACGTGTTCCTCACTTTAAGTTCCCAATAAAAGAAGACTTACTATGTTCAAATCTTATTGAAGAATTTCATCCCGAAGGATTATCAACAGAAGAAATGAGCACACTGGCAATCCTAATACCGAGAAACGATGAAGTCAAACGAATCAATGTGAAAATTGTCGATTGGCTGTACGGCAAATTGGTTAAAAGCGTATCAATAGACTGAGCTGAAACAGTTGGTGGTGATGGTGCAGAAGATGAAAACAATAATTTCTAATATCCCGTAGAATATCTACAACCGTTAAAACTGTCTGGTCTTCCACTGGCAGAATTACTGTTGAAAGGAGGATGTATCGTAATGTTATTACATAATTTATGTCTGAGTAACGGGCAGTGCAATGGGACAAGATTAGTTGTATTCAAAATTGGTTGAACAATTCTGACATGTAAAATTTTAACAGGTGACAAGAAAGGTGATGTAGTATATCTTCAGGGGATAACATTAGACCCCAAAGGAGATCTCGATATGCCATTCGTATTAAAACGTTTCCAGATTCCCGTTAGAATAGCTTTGCTGTGACAATTAACAAATCACAGGGACCAACATTCGAAACAGTCGTCTTACTTATTAGAGATAAAGAAACGATATTCACTCATGGGCAGTTAGGCGTTGTGTTGTCACGATGTAACTCCAAACACGAAATCAAAATTCAATGCGCTATTGATGAAAAATTCATTCTAAATATTGTTTTACTGAAGTTTTACAGTAAAAGTGTAAGTTTAAAAAGTATTCGCATGCTAATTTTAAAGCCAAACACAACGAAAATGTATAACGCAATGAATACCTCTAACGCAACAATAAACATAATTTTCTTTCAATTTATTACATTTTACTATTTTTTAAAATGATTAATTACTCACTGTAATGTAAAATAGTTAGGTCTATTATGCATGTGTAACAATTCCCATGAAAATAACAATCTGTTTAAATTGTGCATCCGCTTCCCCACACACGAACGGCAGAGCTGTGAAGTGGGTAGCACGTAACACCCGCCTTGGGGTTGGTGAGCAAAGCAAGCAGGCAGCAGAGCTTCTTAGTCTGAAAGAAAAAGAAGATGGCACCAAAGAGACCCCAGAACAGGAGGGGAGGGTGAAACCTTCATAGAGACCCTGACCAAAGGCAGCAGCAGCAGCAGCTTCACAGATTCCTGCCACTTCATTTACAGAGCTGTGCACAGAGGCCATGGACCAGGATTTGGTTTTGTGGCGGTCTTTCAGTTTTTCTTTTCTTGTCTTTTTATTTCTTCCTCTGATGTTAAACCAATCAAAGCATTTGAAGATGTTACCTTCACACTTGCCTGTTAATTTTTACCATACAGGAGGAGTTTCACCTCCACCGGTGCCAGCTTTGTGCAGAGACACGACTGAAATCCAAAGTACAGAAAAAAGAAATTAAAAACAACGCAGCTGTCACAAGCAAAGAACGAAGGTGGCACTGAAATGCATGGACGTCTTTTGACATTTTTTACCCTTTATTTTAAGATTAAAGCATTATTTAAACATTGTTTTGTGATGCGATGCAGAAACCTGACTTGGAGAACCTGAAAGCTGTCAGCATCAAGAAATAAAAAAAGAATTAGAAAGGAAACACGGATCCTAACAGAACTGTTCTTTTTTAACTGAATGGCCCCTTGGTGCTGGGGATCCTGGAGGCTTTTCTTCTCCTCTTCAGAAGTTTTCTTTCTCCTCATGAACTGTTGGTCACAAATCAGGTTAATAAAAATAAAATCAGGACATGAAATCTGAGGAGCCCCTCATAGAGATGTATATATATGATGACCGACTGGCTCAGAGTGACCAAACTTCTGGTGAAGAGTTACAGACAGTAAATCAATGGTGGGACACAGCATCCTTAGTGCCACACTTACACACACTGGAAATGACTGACTTCTAACATCACATCAACTGCAGGGTGTTCCACTTCTGGTGTTAGGAGTACCACCAGGTCCCCCGGCACACTTTACCCACAAAACTCACTCAGGTGTTCACCTGCATTGTGGGGCTCCCCTCACTTTGTGTGGCATATGGCCCCTCTCATACCCAAAATCTCTTGGAGATTCTGTGAGCCCAAACCCTTGGTGGTCCCCGTGTAGTGAACACAGGCATGTTAGTTTTGGTTTGTCCTTCTTTATGTGGAGCCCTGTGATGCTCTTCACCTGCCTAATGCCATGCTCTTACCCCTTATTCACACATATTAACGTTCTTCCATTTCCAGAAACTGCATTTTCTATCACAGGGTTGTGAAGAGCTGCCACCTGCCCAAGCAGCTTTGTGCACAACTAACGCCGGGTGAGGTGCCAACTTATTGCAGTGCATGCATACATGAGTGGTGTTGTCAATCAAAGTAAAATGTCCATGTCTGGGATGTGGGCAGTGCCCAGAGGAGACTGACAAGGGCACAGCGCAAAGTCAAGCCCAGGTTGCTAAAGCCGTGCGGCAGACATGTTAACCACCATTCCAACTCCTGTAATTTACTGCCAACTCCTGTAATTTAAACCTGCTCACTCCAATGCATGGCCTGAAGCCATTTTTGAAAGCACAGAGCAGGACTGAATATTGCATGGATGCCAGTCCACTGAAGGGCACACTGCGACACAAGTTCTGTTCCAATCTGCTGGTCCACCTAATGTGCAAATATGTGTAATGTAGCCTGGGAGAAGACTTGGATTCAATGCCGGGTTGTATGTAGGGGCCACCTAAAGTCTAATACTCCTGATTGGCCACTTGTTACATCTTAAATGTCCAGAGCCAGCAGCCATGTCAGATGGCACAGGTGTCAGGCCCACATAGGGTTGCACAAGCCCACCTCCATTTATTAAATCTGATCCTAATAATCAGCAAGGCATTAATAATAAAATAATACATTTTATTTATATAGTGCCTTTCCCTTATTATTTATTAAATCTGACACTCATACTCAGAGAACCATTCACTTTGAGATGACCCTCTCAATCCTTTTTATTGGCTTGCTTTGAAACAAAAAATAAAAATGTATCTGCATTAACTCACAAAAATGACAAAAATCAAGTAATTGAATGGAGAACATCTTTATTGAAAAAAAAAAAAACTTCATTTTGAGCCCACCGGGAGGTGGATGTGTGATGGCTGCCTGAGCCCAGATGACCCCTGGTCCACATGCAGCTCTCTCCGTTAAACATGGCAGTGACTTCTATAGTATTGATGGGAAAGAAAATGAAGAAGGATCGATCTGTCGTTACTTCCACAGCCTTCCTGGCACCTTTTTGTGTTTGTTATTTTGTTAGCATCGAGGTGTGCGCACTGTAAATGGCTTCATATTAGATCAATATTGATGGGTGCTGATTGGTTGGCATTCTGTGCAAAGAAGAGTTCAGTTTACAGAAATAAAGTGGGAAGGCTTTGTGTCAATCTGGTGTTCAAATGAACCAATGACCATTCGAGATTCTAAAGAGGGGCAGGGCTTCTATTTCACAGAGGCTACACTCACATTACTACACTTTCATTTAAAAACACTGACATCAGTCTCATTTTTGTCTTTAGTTCAAAGTACCTCACAAATTTTAAACCCCCAAATACTTCAAAGCACTGTCCAGAGCTGTATATTTCTGCATTGTAATGTGGAGGGGTAAAAACATAGACTTTTAAAAATACAGACTCTAATGTCTAATGTGCTTATTATGTAGCCCTTCCCTGATTGGATCCTGCTCATTACCTGTCATTCTCTGATTGGTCACCCTTCACGGAATAATGCCATATTCCAATAAAGCTGACCTAGATGAGTTGCATTCCATGGTGTTTGTTGTGTTGATTACCTGTATGCATCTAAATTGCATTTTGCATAATTTGAATGCTGCATACACGTGCAAAAGGCAAATAATTTAGAACATTAGAACACTGTACACGAGAACAGGCCATTCAGCCCAACAAAGCTTGCCAGTCCTATCTACTTATTTCTTCCAAAAAAACATCAAGACAAGTTTTGAAAGTCCCTAAAGTCTTACTGTCTACCACACTACTTGGTAGCTTATTCCAAGTTTCTATCGTTCTTTGTGTAAAGAAAAACTTCCTAAAGTTTGTGTAAAATTTACCCTTAACAAGTTTCCAACTGTGTCCCTGTGTTCTTGATGAGCTCATTTTAAAATAACAGTCTTGATCTGCTGTACTAATTCCCTTCATAATTTTAAACACTTCAATCAGGTCACCTCTTAATCTTCTTTTGCTTAAACTGAAAAGGCTCAACTCTTTTACTCTTTCCTCATAATTCAACCCCTGTAGCCCTGGAATCAGCCTAGTCGCACTTCTCTGGACCTATTCTAGTGCTGCTATGTCCTTTTTGTAGCCTGGAGACCAAAATTGCACACAGAACTTCAGATGAGGCCTCACCAGTGAGTTATAAAGGTTGAGCAGAACTTCCTACCAGTAGCTACAGATTTTGTGATAAATCCATTGGCCAGAGGCTTTACCAACCCTTCAAGGATTGTTTTCGCCAATGCGCATATTTCCAGTGTAGGCAAATGTCTATATCATGTGTTTTTTTGGTCATTTTAGTTTGAATGGAGATCACCATTTTTAAATGAAACATCATAATATGGATATAGCTATGGACGGCTCTTGTGCGGTGTGAGTGATTACTGTTGAAACTGAGTGAGTCTGGAAACGGACCACTCCGTAGCTTTGTAAACATCGACTTTTGTAACATTTATGATGTGTTGCATATTGTGGATGAGGTCTTGGTAAGGTTAACACATCACAGTTGTTACATGTGAGGAATCAAGCTGAACAAAACACCGACGGCACTCCTCTAACAGAATGGTTATCATGTGGTCAGAACTTTTAAGGATAATGTCTCGATGCATGCTCAATAATCCAGGTAAGGAAATTCTAGAAAGTTGATTCTGTTCATCTGGACATAGTTTTTTTCCAAGGGAGATACGTTACATCACTCATCCAAGTGACTTCCTCAGTCTCAGTTGACTGCAGGTTTCTCCAACCTTATGAACAGTACCTTTGCATAATGATCGAAACTAGCACCATTGACTAACAATGGGCAGTGCAATCAATGATATGCAAATTGTCCATTGATCAATGGCCATGAGTACCATTCACAGAGAGTTGAGGAATGGCTGCAATCACAAAAAAAGCTTGTACGTGAGTATGAGCAAACAGCGCGTAAGATGGCAGACTACAGGAACCACCTGAGATTCAGCCTCAGATGTAGACAGAGCGGAATTATACCTAAGAGTCTACAGATGAAATCATCAGTGAAGGGTCTCCGAGCTACAAAAATCCTATAGAAGGCACAGAGTCAGCTGCTAAACGAATGGGAGAGACAAACTAACTTTACTATTGATGTTTTGAAATCTAAAGAGGAGCAGATCTGACAAAGGCTTTCATCGCTTTTAGATGAGAAAATGCTTCAACAGGTGATTGAATTCACAGAGAAGGCTTGTCTAGCACAGCACGAGAAGTCTAAGACCAGGCAGCAGAGGAAGTTTGATCTACTTGTGGTGCGCCAGAAACATCAGTATACGATAGGGAGTGTCCTCTACAGCCAACAGAGAGAAGAATGCCAGACACAAACAGAGGATGTGGACAAGTGGGTGAAGAATCTGTCTGACAGACAACTCATCCAAGCAGAGAAAAACGTCCTTGCTAAAGGGTTAAACTTTGCTGTCACACCGAAACAAATCCCTCTAGTGGAACTGATCACAGCCACAGAGTCAGCAATCAGAAGTAACAACATTGCAGATGTGGAAGCGGAGCGACTGAGGATAAATGTTTCGTCATGTCTCAGCAATGCTAAGCCCCCTGCACCCAATATCAGTATTGAGGAGTGAAAGGCTCTCATGGCACTCAGTAAAGACGACAACATCATCATCCTTCCGGCAGACAAGGGGAGGTGCACAGTGTTGCTAAACCAGACGGACTATCATGAGAAAATTTTCTCTCTGCTTAGTGACAAAAACACTTATGAACCCCTAAAACGAGATCCAGGTAGTGGTTACGTTAAAAAGGTGATAGATTGTCTCAAGCAGTTAGTGCATGACAACGCTATTGACTGGATCTCATACCACAGATTATACCCAGGGGAAGCTACACCAAGTCTGTATGGTTTACCGAAGATACATAAACAGGATGCACTGTTAAGACCCATTGTCTGCATGATCAATTTGGTTACATATAACATCTCAAAGTTCCTGGCCGTTGTTCTCAACCTGTTGGTAGGCAGCTCAAAACACCATATTCAGAACACTTTGGATTTTATGGAGAAGGTGAGAGATGTCATTATGGAGGCAGATGAAACTATGGTCCCATATGATATTACATCTCTATTCACTTGCGTTCCAGCTACAGAAGCAGTGGAGGTGGTCCATAAGAGATTACAGGATGACCCCACACTCAGTAAAAGGATCACTCTCAGCACCGACCAAGCATGTCTGCTCTTGGAACTATGTTTTCAATCCACATATTTCATATACAAAGGCCAGTACTACATGCAGAAACATGGGTGCACCATGGGTTCCCTAGTTTCACCTATTGTGGCTAGTCTGTATATGGAAGAAGTGGAAAAGAGGGCGCTATTATCCTATCCTGGAACACCACCAAGCCATTGGTTCAGGTATGTAGATGACACCTGGGTGAAAATCAAATCTCAGGAGGTACCACAATTCACTGACCACATCAACTCAGTGGACAACACATCCAGTTCACCAGGGAGGACATGAAACGTGACAGGCTAGCTTTCTTAGATTGTGAAATTTCCATCAGCAATGGGGGACATTTGAAAGTTGATGTGTTCTGTAAACCAATGCATACGGATCAGTATTTAAGGATTGACTCTCACCATCCACTAAATCACAAAATAGGTGTCATCAGGACTCTACAACACAGAGCAAACACCATACCCACAGACACAGCGGCCAGGGAAGAAGAACATCATATCAAAAAGGCCCTGAGTAAATGTGGTTATCCCAGCTGGACTTTTGTCAAAGCATGGAAGGCACCGAAAGAATGCTCTAAGCAATCCAGGTGATCCTTTGGTGATCCCTTATATGTCAGGAGTATCGGAACAGCAGAGACGCATTTTTTCAAAACACCAGGTCTCTGTGGCTTTCAAACCCCAAAACACGCTATGGCAAAAATTGGTCCACCCCAAGGATTGGGTGCCCCGGCACAGACAGAGTAATAAAGTTTATGCAGTTAAGTGCCAAGAGGATTGCCGTGAATCATACATCAGGGAAACCAAACAACCACTGGCGAAGTGGATAGAACAACACACCTCGTCAGGCCAGGACTCCACAGTCTATTTACATCTACAGGACTGTGGTCACTCTTTCAGTGATGAAGATGTGCACATCCTGGACAGGGAGGAACGCTGGTTTGAGCGAGGAGTCAAGGAGGCCATTTACGTGAAAAAGGAACAACCGTCTCTGAACCAAGGACGGGGCCTAAGGGTACATCTTTCACCATCTTACAATGCTGTGATTGCAGCCATTCCCCAACTCTCTGTGAATGGTACTCATGGACAATGATTAATGGACAATTTGCATATCACTGATCACACGGCCAATCATTAATCAATGGTGCTAGTTTCAGTCATTAAGGTTCATGTTTATAAGGTTCGAGAAACCTGCACTCAACTGAGACTGAGGAAGTCACTTGGATGAGTGATGTAACGTATCTCCCTCGGAAAAAAACTATGTCCAGATGAGCAGAATCAACTTTTAGAATTTTAAGGATAATATTAACCCTAGGAATGGCTTGAGCGCCCCCTGGTGGCTCCTGGTGTCCCTGAACTGGAGATAGTTCCAAGAGGACTGAAAGTGATCCCAAAAGTGGTCAGGTGTTGAGACCTGAAAGGTCAATCTGGTCACAGAAACGAGAGAAGTGCTAGTTGGAAGTGGGAAAAAGGTGCTGGATGTCAGAAGAGAGTTTGTGGTGGCAAAGTGTAGCGAGCACCCCATTTGTTACACAACGGGGCAAACCCATTAATTGGTGCCCAGATGATCAGTAGGTTTATTGGCTTTCCCCTTAGTTTTTTTTTACTTTGAGTTCCTTCATTATTGTCGCTCCTTCTATTTATTATTTGTTGTTGTGTAAATGGTCGTACAGTATTTGAGTTCATGGATGACAAAACAGACCAAAGCACTTTTGATTAGCGCTATGGCTGTTCATACATTTTATTTTTGATTTCCATTAATATAATTTTACAGTTGCCACTGTAGCTCAAGTGGAATGAAATGCAGAGTAAAGACGCCCCACGGTCAGAGGCTGCATTCATCACTCAAGTCCTCTTTAGCCTTGACTGACTAAGGTGGTTACTTTCCACTGTCTGATTGTGTTCTCTCCTGAGAGAACAATGAGATGTATTGTGAATGACAGAGAGAGAAAGAAAAAGAAAGAGAGTGCCACTTGTATGAAGACATCCCGGGTACTCATCACTTAGAAAACTGGAGCAAATGTGGAGATGATGTAAAGCTGAGATGTTGCTGTCATTTGCACCCATGTATTTCCTACCCGATAACATAGTTCATTATATCCCACAATTATATTTGTGCCTAAAGTACACATGTCAGTTCAGAACAAATTCACTTGGGAAACACTACCACCCTCTCTCTCTCTGAGAATGCAGAGGTGGGACACAAACCGAGGACATTGCCAGTTCTGCTGCTCATCTTAGGAAGCGCTCCATTAGTCCATTACAGATCTGCCTCATTTAGCTTGTGACACAGCTTTTCTTACCCTGTATGTCACCACCCTAACTAGTGAATCCTAGAAGTGCCCTCAATTTGTCTCTGCTGATCAAATTTATTAACATGCTGATCTGTGGCATCTAAAAGTTTAGCACTACCTTCTGGTTGCAAACTGAGAACTGTCGGATTACAAATGAATCTTAAGGAGCTAAAGAGAGAGCCCCCTTCACTCTGTTGATGAGACAACTTCAAAACTGCAATGGTGAACCTTCATGTGTCTGTCCCAGGCCCGCACTCCTCTGTGTGTCCTGCTTGGCATTGGAACCTTTAGAGATGTGAACATTCATAATGTATTGACTCCCTTTAACAGCTAATTATGTGTAAGTTTGTGACTTTGCTAAAAGAAATCTGCCCAGCTCTTCTACCCTTCCCTCGTTACTGACGTTAGCTATGATAAAGATGCAAATAATGTGCTCTTCAGAGAGGGCATCGCTAGACAAATATGATGGCCTTGAGAGTGAGACCACTCAGTGAGATTTTCAGGTTACGCATGCAAGTCCCTTCTTGATAAAATACATTCTTTATCATTCTGTGCCAGCCAAGGTCTGACATCTTTTGCGACTCAAGACCCTAATTAGCACTGATGTCATCAGGTACCTGCTTGACTGGGTCATATGACTTGAGAGTATCGAGCAGACCTTATTGGAATGAAGACTTTGCTTATTTATCAGACCACTTCCCAAATTTTCTAACAACTCTATTTGCGGTAACTCTCAATTCTGTATTACTGAACACCACCAGTTGAAAGGTTCAATATTTAAATTAAAATATATTGCTCACATTAAAGGGATATTTACATTTTAGATAGAACTTTATTTGCCCCCAGGAAGAAATTTGACAAAACAAGAAGATAAAGGATATATTTTATCCAGAAGAGACTTGCAATTATAGCCTACAAATCTCACTGAGTGGCCCACCCCCAGTGTCGCCTCAGTTGTCCAATGATGCCCTCTCTTAAAAGCACTGGCAAGGTATGGTGGTATCACTAACATCTTTACCATTTTAACCAAGAAGAACAGTGTTTACAATACACATTTCCAAAGAGCAGAATTGCTAGGTAGGTCCGAGTCTCCTGCCTTAATAAAGCTGGATCACGTCACCACAGACAGTCAAGGTGGTCCACTCCATAGGTTTCGTTTTGCACCCTTCATTGATCTTTGTGGTTACTGCTCTCTTGGTCTGCTTAAAAAAACTCCATTAATAGGATTGCTCAATCTAACCTAAAACGTTCTTTTACAGAACTTTGGAAAAGCTTGGATGAGACGAGGCCATTCAGCCCAGTCCTATCCACCTAATTACTCCAAAATAACATCAAGTTGAGTTTTGAAGGTCCATAAAGTCCTACTCACCACTACACTACTTGGTTATTTAATTCACGTCCCTATAGTTCTCTGTGTGAAGAAAAACTTTCTAACATTCATGTGAAATCTGCCCTCAACAAGTATACAACCATGTCCCAGTGTTCATGTTGAGCACTTTAAAGTAGTGGCCTGGATCTACTGGATTAAGTCCTTTCCTAATTTTTAAATCCTTCAGTCATGTCACCTCTGTTTGCTTAAACTGAAAAGGTACAATGCCTTCCATCTCTTGTTATGGTTTCAGTCCAAATCAGCCTCGTCTGTCTCCTCTGGACATTCACTGATGCTATCTGGAGACCAAAACTGCACACAGTACTCCAGGTGTGGCCTCGCTAGTGCATTCTATAACTTAAGCAATACCTCCCTTGACTTGTACTTCACAATTCATGACATATACTGCAACTTAGCCTAACATCTGATTAAACTTCTTGATCGCTTCTGAACACTGTCTTGACGTAGATCAGCAAATTTAATCAAAATGTTATTCGCAGTGAATTTTCTGTGTTCACCTTTGTTGATTGAATTATTTACTGATAATTCGGCTGATTTAGGAGAACTTTTTTCTCCAGCGCGCTGTAATGCTACGTGAGCCCAGTGCAACATCCCCCTGAACTGTAACAGCTAACACTGAATGGGACTGCACCAGGGGGGTATATAATGCTAATCGACTGTGTTGCAGACTCTGTGGGACTTAGTTAATTGTAGCACAGATAAGTAAATAATACAGGTTCTCAAATTTTTTTTTTTTATGAAATATATACAGCATAAATAATGCGTTATCTCTGCTTGTTGCCAAATGTGCAGGATGATCTTCGAGTTTCAGTACGAGAGAAGAAGGTGTGTGCGTCCTATGCTTGCATAATTAGCCATGTGGAGATAAAAAACAAACCTTGAAGGAGCCTGACCCCCCCCCCCCCCCACCAGAAACAGGAGACTCTTTGAAATAATAATAATAACAAAAGATTTATTACTTTTTACAAGACGTTTCTATCTTTTTGATAAAAGAAAAAGTGTAAAGCATCAGCACAGACAATTGGTGAGCCTTCAACGCGACTTCAAAAAAACCAGAACGAGCCTGAGACTTCAATCATCAATCATGCCACTTTGAATTTTCTGCCTTTAAAAGACCTTTGTATTTTTTTTTTTTTACTTTGGACTACGATTTCGACATTTCTGCTTGGCTTTGAAGAAATATCTGACTGCATACTTTCTTCTTTGCTCTCACGGAGGCACAATGGTGCAGTGGTTGTTGCTGCTGCTGCACAGCTCAGGTCACCTTTCTGGTTGGCAGTGTAGTTGGTAGAGCCCTCAGGGACACTTTAAAGATGACTGCACCATTATAATCCAGTCAAATCTAATTCAGCTAGTCCTTCCCTTTGACTTAAATGCATTTCTGCAAGTTCTGCGATATTCGCAAACATTTTCGTGATTTCTCTGAACTTGAGGCGAAGCGAACACCGTGGAGTTTGCTTATCACTAGTGATGAGCCCACAATGACTCCTAGGTCCTTCTCATAAGGGCTGCTTTCATGTTTTCAGACCTCTAGTTGCGTATTCAAATCTAACATTTTTACTATCATACTTTGCATATATTTACTTTAAATATCATTTGCCACTAATCCACCCAAGCCTGTATGCTGTCCAGGTCCCTCTGTAGCTCATCTTATTTCTCTTTGACTCTGAGACTGTCCTATGTAATGTGGCCTTTGTCTCGACTGCACTCCAGTTTACTGCTCATTCCAGCTTTTCTTAGTTACTCTTAGGCCTGAGTTATACTTCACGCAACGAGACACATGCTGCAGCGGACACTCCTGCTACGCAAGCGTTGAAGTGCTTATACTTGCGTGCGTACTTTATGTAAATCTGGAGGAGTGTGAGATATTATCACGATGAGAACATGTTCGGCTTCTCTGTGTTGTGAATTGCCTAGAACACCTTACCGCAATATCTCTGAAAAGGATGTTCATTGATTAAATCCAGGGATGTGTCCATTCCAGCAAGCATTGGGCACGAGTGAGAAACAATCCCTGGATGATGCCTCGGCCTCATTGTAAGGTGAATACAAGCACACACATATACACTAGCGTCATTTTAGCGGCACCAAATCTCCAAATCTGCATATCTTTGGATGGAAACTGGAGCACACTGAGGAAACCCAGCAGGAAAACGTGTAAACTCCAGGCAGGGAATATCAGTGAGGTGACTCCCTGGAAGACAGCAGCGCTAACACTCCGCCACTGTGTCGCCACATTTGTGTAATTATCTAACAGTATTCATTATTTAAACGAAATTACCGATTTATCTGTAAAATGTAATATACATACTTTAATGCTTTTCATCATGAAAGTGATATCAAGTATAAATCTAAGGATTCTCAATGTGCAGAGAGTTGGAATATCATACATTTAATGTGCTCAGTGTGGCGATCTATTGCTGGCAATTCGCTGCTGTCAGGAGCAGAGGAAGTCCTAGACAAAAAGATAGTACAGAAGACGGTATGTGAGACTTTTAAAATGTATCGTGTCATTACGATTGGGAATATGCGACGCTTGAATATAAAAGCACCATTTATCAAATATCGAAGCGCGCACACCAATCTCGTGGGATCCGGAAAGCGGCTTTCTGTCACATGTAGATAGTAAACAGAGACTCTGACGTCACATTCCAACTTTTAGCACACTGCGTCCCCCGACTTTTTGATGGTACTGCAACTCGCGCACGCGTCGCGTTAATTTCTGAGGACCTGCTCAGAGGACGCATCAAATGAACGCTCAGAACACGTGGCGGCCATGATGCGGGCGCGTACGCGTTCTGAGCGTGAAGTATAAATGAGCCCTTAAGTTCCTTTCATATAACTTTATTGCATATTAAATGCTCTTTGTATTTTGTGTTTTTACTCTGAAAAGTGCTCTAGTTTGCATTGTGGTGGAGCACTCCATAAAGGGCACTACAGTATGTAAGACATCAGTCATTCTTTTTCTGAAAGCACACATGCCCAAGTTCTTTGGAGTTGGATCCTAGCCTGGCAGCAGTAGGCATGAGGCAGGAAAGAACCCCATGGGGGACACCAGTCTAACTTTGGGCCTGACCGGTGACTGGCAGGATGATGCCCAACCTCTTGCTGCATCGAAGCAGCGCCATCTTTACACCTGGCACCGCTGTGTTATTCTGATGTGTGACTGGACGTTTCTAGTGGGGAGGGCTTCTGTTCTCTTTCTCCGATGTAGAACCCTCAACCTCATCTGAGTTCACCTCTGTCATAACATGTCTTTATTTGAAAACTAGCAGTGTCAGATTGGGGGGAGCGTGAATGTGACTGAGAGAATAAAACTGAATAATGAAACAAAACGTGAGCTTTTACAAGTACCATAAATTTACACCAGCTGTTACAGACTCAAATACCGTATGTACTCATGTAAAAGTTGGGTCTTGAAATCCTAAAAATCAATCATAAAATCAGACCCCAACTTATATGCCTGTTCAAAAATGCGACACTTAATTTTTTTTTTTTTACATCTTCTTGCCTCCTCCAATATCACATCAGTTTCTCAGACACATTGAATTTTGTTGCAGCAGCGCAGTTACCAATTTCTTTCGCTACTTCAACGACATTTAATTAAAAACCAGCTTCATGTTTTCTTCTGATTGAATGGTCCATCATAGATAAGGGATGCTCTTATGATAAAGGTGTATGAGGGTGTGAGATACAAAAAACACAAATCAGTGCCAATGTTGCTTTGGAATAGTTCAGGTATTACCGTGTGGTCACGTAGGCACAATACAGAAATAAAGGTCTTGTGCTCTGTGGTTTACTCTCTCAGGTGGGCGTTAGCATATCATATTTCTTGGACCAATAGTGTTAGTTTTCTGCATTCGACTTATACGACCGACATTATAAAATACCAGAAATTATAGTGTAAAATCAAGTCCCGACTTATACGGTAAATCAAATGTATGTTTTTATTCTATGATGGAAGTAATTGTTCTTTTCAATTCTAGCATTGTTATACCATGGAAGACCCAAAGAGTGTCTGATCTTAAGAGAACATGCCGTAGAGCTGAGTGTAAATGGAGAAAAACTAAATTAACTATCCACTATGAGATATTGAAGGTTAAAATAACAGAATACAATAACACAGTCTGTCTTGAGAGGTGCTGCTATTTCTCTAAGATTATAAATAACAATGCTAGTAATCCCAGAAACGTATTCTCTATGATGGATCATCTGCTAAACCCAGGTAACTCAAAGGAATTTCTCCAAAATACTTCCAGTGAAACTTGTGAAGCTATTGCTGTATTTTTCAATCGAAAAATTAATGATATTAGAAATAATGTATTATATCTCCCCAACACTGCGGATCCTCTTAAGCCCCAGTACTCCATTATAAACAAATTAAATTCTTTCACCAGGATGGATTTACCTGATTTACATAAAATAATTTCTCAAGTGAGACCCTCCACCTGTGCCCTTGACCCAATACCAACAAGTTTTTTCAAAGGAGTATCGGGCGTGCTAATTGATAATATTCTTGACATAGTAAACTCGTCATTAGATACGGGGGTTTTCTCAGACTGTCTTAAGACTGCTGTAGTTAAACCCCTACTCAAGAGAAATAATCTTGACCCCTCTGCTTTTGAAAATTTTAGACCCATTTCTAGCCTACCTTTCTTAAGTAAAATTTTAGAGAAGGCAGTTATTATGCAGCTAAATGAGCACCTCAGTAAACATGCTGTTCTTGATAAGTTTCAGTTGGGTTTTAGAACAAATCACAGCACAGAAACTGCACTCGTGAAAGTAGTAAATGATTTGTGGGTAAATGCAGACAGAGGCCATTTATTTGTTCTCATCCTCCTAGATCTGAGTACCGCATTTGACACCATTGATCACAATATTCTTAGAAATCGCCTTAGTTAATGGGTGGGCCTCTCTGGCAGTGTCCTAAATTGGTTTGAATCCTACCTGGCAGGTAGAAAATTCTTTGTTAGTTGTGGTAATTACAACTCAAAGACACATGATATCCTATATGGTGTTCCACAAGGCTCTATCCTGGGTCCACTGCTCTTTTCGATCTACATGCTTCCGTTAGGTCAGATTATCTCAGGGCACAACGTGAGCTACCACAGCTATGCTGATGACACGCAGTTGTATTTAACAACAGCGCCTGACGACCCCGACTCTGTTGTTTCACTAACACAATGTCTAACTTGTGCTTCTAAATGGATGAGTAGTAATTTTCTCAAGCTAAATAAAGAGAAAACAGAAATTTTGGTGATTGGCAATAATGGATATAATGAGGTTATTAGAAATAAACTTGATGCATTAGGATTAAAAGTTAAGATCGAGGTAAAGAATTTAGTGGTAACTGTTGACTATAACCTGAATTTTAAATCTCATATTAATCAGCTCACTAGAACAGCATTTTTTCACTTAAGAAACATACCAAAGTTAGACCTCTTATATCATTGAAAGATGCTGAGAAATTAGTTCATGCTTTTGTTTTCAGTCGACTAGATTACTGTAACGCACTCCTCTCAGGTCTACCCAAAAAAGACATCAATCGTTTGCAAAGAGTGCAGAATGCAGCTGCTAGAATCCTAACTAGGAAAAGAAAATCCGAGCACATTTCTCCAGTTTTGATGTCACTACGCTGGTTATCTGTGTCATTCAGAATTGACTTTAAAATACTGCTTATTGTTTACAAAGCCTTAAATAATCTCGCTTCATCTTATATATCGGAATGTCTATCTTATATTCCAAATCGTAACCTCAGATCCTCAAATTAGTGTCTGCTTAGAATTCCAAGAGCAAAACTTAAAAGAAGTGGTGAGGCAGGCGGCCTTCTGCTGTTATGCACCTAAAATCTGGAATAGCCTGCCAGTAGGAATTCACCAGGCTAATACAGTGGACAACTTTAAAAAATGCTAAAAACACTTTACTTTAACATGGCTTTCTCATAACTTCATTTTAATTTAATCCTGATGCTCTGTATATTCAATTAATTATCATAACTATTCATGGTGGCTCTAGAATCCGTACTAACCCCAACTCTCTCTTTTGTTTCTTTTCCTGGTTTTTTGTGGTGGCGACCTACGCCATTGATGGATTAAAAGCCAGAAGTCTACATGACCATCATCATCAAGTCCCTCCATGAAAACCCTAAATGTAAAGAGGACTGTTCATTTTTGTTAGGTAGAATGCCCAGAGGGGGTTGGGTGGTCTCATGGCCTGGAACCCCTGCAGATTTTATTTTTTTTCTCCAGCCGTCTGGAGTTTTTTTGTTTTTTCTGTCCTCCCTGGCCAACGGACCTTACTCTTATTCTATGTTAATTAGTGTTGCCTTATTTTAATTCTTACTTTGTCTTTTTTTTCACTTTTCTTCATCATGTAAAGCACTTTGAGCTACATTATTTGTATGAAAACGTGCTATATAAATAAATGTTGTTGTTGTAATAAATAGCCGCTCACTACTCAGAACAGTTAATGCATGAAAGCCCTGGGATCGAACCCGCCACCTCTCAACTTGGAGACAGCAGTTCTTACCTCTATGTACTGTATATGAGGGTGTGTGTATGTCGTACCCTATCCTAATTTCCTTTACTTTGGTTTTAATTTTTGAAATAAAGCACACCTTGTTTTGTTATACGTGAAAGTGTTTATTTGATTTTTGGACTTCAGTTTTCACACATTATACACTTCACGTCAGCAATTGGCCAACTATTAGTAGAACATGAAACAAGTTTCTGTTTTAGTTATGTGTTCAACATTTCTTGCCTTGCATTTCCTGTCATCCATCATTTATCCAGATCATTGCAGACATGGAACACACATGAAATGTATGTATTCCAAATAATGATATACTGTATTATTAACCCTATACAATGCACGGCACCTCACACCCAGATAAGCAGCTATGAGAATTTTGCGACTGACTTCAGCTCCATTTGGTAGGATGAGATAGCAGGCTGCCTGCTGCTTGTGCCGATCGACACATTTGCAAAACAAAAGACGCTGATGAGGAGGTGCAAAGAAATTTAAGGTGGCCCAAGATTATGAGTTTTTTCGTAGGCTTCTAGTGTTAAAGCCTTGGGATGTGAAAGGAAGTGCCAGATGAACTGGAGCTGTCATAGAAATAATTGGTACTCATCACAATTTTATTCTCCCATTCAATTTATCTGTGTATAGCACCCTTCACTGAGTACAGCTGACATACTTATAAGCACCGTTGGATGACAGTGAGTTCTCATCCTCACCGTTGGATGACAGTGAGTTCTCATCCTCTTTGGAGCAGAGATTTTTAATTTTGGACGCTCTTCCTGACACCAACGTCCTTTAGTCACCCATTAACGACACACGATGGGGGTGGTCACCTTATTCTAACTCTGGGTCAAAGGGCTTGTGGGGGCAACTCGCTAACCTGCATAAGCCTAGACATTGGTCATTAAACCAGGGATGATTATGATATTCTGGGTGATGTGTCTCTGAGGCCACAGGGAGACAGACCCCAACATTCTGTCTGTCATTTGCTCATTTAGTAACATACAGTTAGGTCCATAAATATTTGGACAGAGACAACTTTTTTCTAATTATGGTTCTGTACATTACCACAATGAATTTTAAATGAAACAACTCTGATGCAGTCGAAGTGCAGACTTTCAGCTTTAATTCAGTGGGGTGAACAAAACGATTGCATAAAAATGTGAGGCAACTAAAGCATTTTTTAACACAATCCCTTCATTTCAGGGGCTCAAAAGTAATTGGACAAATTAAATAACTGGAAATAAAACGTTCATTTCTAATACTTGGTTGAAAACCCTTTGCTGGCAATGACAGCCTGAAGTCTTGAACTCATGAACATCACCAGATGCTGGGTTTCCTCCTTTTTAATGCTCTGCCAGGCCTTTACTGCAGCGGCTTTCAGTTGCTGTTTGTTTGTGGGCCTTTCTGTCTGAAGTTTAGTCTTCAACAAGTGAATTGCCTGCTCAATTGGGTTAAGATCAGGTGACTGACTTGGCCATTCAAGAATTTTCCACTTCTTTGTTTTAATAAACTCCTGGGTTGTTTTGGCTGTATGTTTTGGGTCATTGTCCATTTGTATCATGAATACGTCGCCCAATCAATTTGACTGCATTTAGCTGGATTTGAGCAGACAGTATGTATCTGAACACCACAGAATTCATTCGGCTGCTTCTCTCCAGTGTCACATCATCAATAAACACTAGTGTCCCAGTGCCACTGGCAGCCATGCACGCCCAAGCCATCACACTGCCTCCACCGTGTTTTACAGATGATGTGGTATGCTTTGGATAATGAGCTGTTCCACGCCTTCTCCATACTTTTTTCTTGCCATCATTCTGGTAGAGGTTGATCTTGGTTTCATCTGTCCAAAGAATGTTTTTCCAGAACTGTGCTGGCTTTTTTAGATGTTCTTTAGCAAAGTCCAATCTAGCCTTTCTATTCTTGAGGCTTATGAGTGGCTTGCACCTTGCAGTGCACCCTCTGTATTTACTTTCATGCAGTCTTCTCTTTATGGTAGACTTGGATATCGATACGCCTACCCCCTGGAGAGTGTTGTTCACTTGGTTGGCTGTTGTGAAGGAGTTTCTCTTCACCATGGAAATGATTTTGCAATCATCCACCACTGTTGTCTTCCATGGACGTCCAGGTGTTTTTGTGTTGCTGAGTTCACCAGTGCTTGCTTTCTTTCTCAGGATGTACCAAACTGTAGATTTTGCCACTCGTAATATTGTAGCAATTTCTAAGATGGGTTTTTTCTGTTTTTGCAGCTTAAGGATGGCTTCTTTCACCTGCATGGAGAGCTCCTTTGACCGCATGTTGTCTGTTCACAGCAAAATCTTCCACATGCAAGCACCACACCTCAAATCAACTCCAGGCCTTTTATCTGCTTAATTGATAATGACATAACGACGGACTTGCCCACACCTGCCCCTGAAATACCCTTTGAGTCAATTGTCCAATTACTTTTGAGCCCCTGAAATGAAGGGATTGTGTTAACAAAATGCTTTAATTGCCTCACATTTTTATGCAATTGTTTTGTTCACCCCACTGAATTAAAGCTGAAAGTCTGCACTTCAACTGCATCTGAGTTGCTTCATTTAAAATTCATTGTGGTAATGTACAGAACCAAAATTAGAAAAAGTTGTCTCTGTCCAAATATTTATATATCTGTATATGCTGCAGTTTTACAAGACAATGAAGGGCGGCAGGCATCTCAAAGAGCATTATAGTCTAAGAACTGACCATTAACACCATGCCATGGTGGTCCCACAGCACTTCAAGGCGTGCGGTTACCAGAAAGCAAATGAAAACTGCAGGCAGATGGGTCTGCATGTGAGAAAGTGTAGGGAACCCAAGAGGGCCACGTGTTGCTTTTTGAATTTTCAGCAGATTTTGTTTTTGCCATAAATAACACACCAAGCATATTTACTATAATATGTGTGGTGCACGGGGAGCCTTTGATATATTTATATATTTATTCATTGATTTTCTTTTAATTTAATTTTAGCTTATTTCTTTAAAAAAAGCATTACCTCCTGAAGAAATAGGAAACTGGTGTTGACTAAGCTTACCGAGACAAATACTTCTTCTACAGCTAATGATTTTATTTTGTAAAAACATAACGGTTCTTCGGTTTCAGAGCACAAATGTTAAAGCAATAAACACACCAAAACTGGTGTGAAGGATGTGCCTCCGGCCTTTTATTGAACCATTTTTTTCGTATATCCGCTCATTAATTCAGTGTCAGAGCTTATCCTGGGGGTACTGGGCAGAAGGTGAGCAGGGTGCCAGGCCACAGGCAAACATCTACACACACACCCACACTTACACTCACTCACTCACCCAGGGGGCAAATTACAGTCACCCACTCCTCTTAATTATAAATATTATGGCGGGGTACCCAAGTAGAAAAAGACTGACCAGATGGAAATGGGCAAAAGGAAACCTTCACACTGGCATAGGGCAAAGCACCTTTTGAAACAGGAGCCACTAGTGGATGGTGGACCCTCTCATGCATGGTGAAATGGGCTGATGCAACAATGCTGCAAACAAACAAACAGTGGTGTCCTTGGCAAATGTGAAAAGCAGCCTCTGCCATTTAGGCCAAACAGACAGTCGCATTTGGTGGCAAAATTTTGGGTGCTCTGGGGCGGCATTTTTCTTTTAAACAATATAAATTCTGAGGGTCTTCCTACTCTCTGAATTATTGCAACTACACTCTGACTTATTACAACTGTCTGCTTCCTATTAACCCAATTAAATTCCATCCATCCATTATCCAACCTGCTTTATTCCTAACTACATGGTCACGGGGGTCTGCTGGAGCCAATCCCAGCCAAAACAGGGCGCAAGGCAGGAAACAAACCCCGGGCAGAGCGCCAGCCCACCGCAGGGCACCCAATTAAATAGATTTTTATTATTTTTGTATACTAGTGATGCTTGGTCTTAACATCTGATGACTTCCATGAGCCTATTATGAGTGGTCTTCCAAATTCTGGGATGCACCACACTCAGCTTCTCAGAGGGTCTCTTTATGTGGAAGGTTCTTGATTCTTTTTTTTCTTCAGTATTGTTTTCAGGGGCACCTACTTGCCATAAACACTGGGGACAAAAATCATCGTTTACAATACATATAATAATCTAACAATAACAAGAACAGCAACAAAAAAGACAATATAATAATCATCATCAAACTGGCGTAACATAGGCCACACAGACAGCCAAAAAATTAAACGATGAAAACAGCAACCGAACTGCAACTTTCGAACGCAGTGCTAAAGGCTGATCTCATTCAAACTAAAATCATCTCCCAAAACTTGCGTTTAAATTTGGTAAATATCGTTCTCCGCTTTTCACCACCGTCTATAACATTCGCTCTCGGCACACTAAAGCAGTTCTCCATAGTCCGTCACTCAGTGGAAAACCTCTCTGAAGTTGTGCAATGATTGGATAGTTACATGTCGTTATCTGCATACGGTAGTGAGAATACAGTAAATGGGAGTCATGGTTAAATATTTAATGCTAATCATTTTGTGTCATTTTTTTAAAAATTTGTGATAATATTAAGCTTGTCGACTTATTTCAATAACCTAAATGAAATGTAAATATTTATGGAGCTGCCTTGATAAGATTATGACTAGATTGTCACAATCATTGTAAGCTACTTTTTAGTTTAGTGATTTACAGTATATAGATCACTACAGAATGAGAATTACAGTTTAAGTGATGACTTGATGAGGGTATGTAATTGTGTTTTTTTTTCATTTAGAGAAATTACAAATGCAAAATAAATAAAGTCTATTAATATGGTTCAGTCCCTACCAGTTTTCTGAAATGACGCCCCTCAATAGTGTATTATCTTTTATCTAAGACAGTCTTGCAAACAGATGTTACTCTTTTCACCCCCCTTGACGTTCTCACTTTGTAAATTCACTGTTTTCTATCCAACCATCCCCAGCCCTGGCTCCTATTCTCATCTCTCCCGGTTTCTAAGTACATGTTTGGCATTCAAAACAAAGGGGGCTGGTGGGGCACCATTTACAGCTTCGCCCAGGGCAGCAAAAATGCTTAGGCCATCTCTACCTCCATGAAAGCTGAAGGATACGTGACCCAGGAGATACTCGGATAACATGAGGCCACGCAGAGCTGGCAGAAGATCACAAGACCACCGCTAGTTCTAGGTGCTTAGCCGCAGAAGTTGGAGTTGGGTGGTTCGTGTAAGGAAGAGGACAGGGAAGAACTGCAGGAGTCAATGACTTTCCAATTCAGCACATAATGTCTGATTTAGAGGAGTGGAGCCATTGTGCCCCTTTCAAGTAATGGCCATCTGGTCAGCAGCTGTAGTGTCACTTTAAAGGCTAAGGTTTGCCAAAATACAATAATACTCTCATACGGTGTCCTTGTAGTCCTAGAAAGACCACTGCTGAGCCTGACAAGTGTTGCCGAGGTTAAGACCCTTGGAAGGATCCTAAAGCCAACAGAGTCCAGTCCAGTGCAAGAATGGAGTCTTGAGTCAAGAGGAGATTCGGGAAGATGAGGCTTGGGTCATGAGGGAGACAGGAGGCTGTCTCTCTCATTTTGGTGGCAAAGGACCAACAGCCCCAGGGTTGAGGCAATGCAGTAGAACTTCATCGTATGAAAATTCAACTTTTACGTGAGTTGGCAGCACAATTTAAAAATAAAATGGAAGGAAAAGAGTGAAAAAACTGGAAGTAATACCCCGTGCCGAGTGATGTGCTTTTTTCTTTTGCAAGAGGAGCCTCTCGTCCTGTTGACGTGTTTCAGCCCCTGCTACATGACTGTCTCCCATATATTTGAACTTTCACAAAAGATGTACTCTCAATCGCCCCACATCCCATGGCCTTGCCCTGTGATTCCTTCACTGTGATGCACTGTGGCGTGAGGGAGCCAGCTGCATGCTCTGTGCCACCCTTGTTCTCTCACACTTGATGTTGGATGCGGGCATCCTGTACACTCCCTTCATGTCATCCACTGTGGGACAAGAAGAAGCAAAATGCTCTCCTCTGTGTGCTGTCTCACCCACCCTGGAATGTGGTGGTGTTGTCTGCCCACAGTACCCTCCATCCCTCACTTTCTTTCACACCCCTGTGCAAGTTGCTGTTAGAAAGAAGGGGACGCAGGCCTCTCATGTTATCAACTGTTTCCCCCCAACGCGGCCTGTACAAATGCTCTGTCTTAGTCGCAGTGTGCATCTTCTCATGTCTAGATGTCAACTGGCTAACTGTCATTTTTGTGGAGTAATGCTCTGTTGTAAATATGGCTGTGTTGGACTGAAGCAAATGCTGTATCTGCAGTTGTAGCTTCATCTGAAAAAATAACACAATTGTATACATAATGCTGTATTTGAAACTGCAGTCATATGTGAGGTGACTGATGTATATACTGTCACCCATGGGCGCCTGAGGAGCACCTTCCAGACTCAAAAAAGGTATGCAATGCAGGGCAAAAGGGGGCTCCAATGCTAGCATACCATCGCATTTCTCCTCTGTAGCTCCGAGAAGCTGCCCAGTCAGGGCACCTAAGCCACACCCACTGTCAGCCAAGCACCGCCTCTTCCTGGTTGGGGCAATATATATTTGCGGGGTCCTGGAAGATGGGGTCTCAGTCTAAGGAACGCAGTCCCACATGACGGAGCTCCACAGGAAAGCTGATTTGTTTATGAAACCTCAGGGGATAGGAAGGTGGTTGCTTTTTGTTGTGCCACCGCACAGCCATTTTTGTTTCATCTTTTGAACACTTTCAGTAAACAGTGTGGCCTGGTTGGCACCCCACTTTTCTTTGGTTCTCCTCTCCCTCACCTCAAACTACATAATGTGCACATTAATGGGTATAAAATAAATCATGTTTGCATTTATTTTTAGTAAAGGCTTGTCTAGGAACATTTTATTATATGCAAATTGTCACTATGAGAGTGAGTTAGGAATGGAACCCTCATGTAAGATGGAAGCTTACTGTATAGATACATATTTTTTGATTTGATATTCTTTATTAATCCCTGATGGGGAAATTGTCTTTTCGAATGACAATATTTTGGGGGTTAAAAGAAGAAGTCAGCTCTGGAGCAATTTTTAGGTTAAGAGCCTTTCTCAACGGCACAACAGAGTAGGATCCCTTCTGGCAGTAACAGGATTTGAACCGGCAACCTTCTAGATGCCAGCGCAGATCCTTAGCCTCAAAGTCACCACTCTGTATATTATATATACATTCATCAGTACATAGAGGACCAGCAAGGTGGCATAGTTTCTAGTACTGCTGTCTCCTAACTTTAGAATCCTGGGCTCAAATCCCACCATGGTCACTGCCTTGACACATTCTACCCATGTTCTGCACAGGCTTATTCTCCCGAAATTCTGCTTTTTCTCCCAAATCCCAAACCCTCCAAGATGGCCTAGTCAGGGTGAGTGCAGGTGTGGGCATGAGTGTGTTGGTGATGGGCTACCTAAAGATAGACAAACCCACACTGACAAATAAAGGGCACCATTACATGGCACTGGGATTAAATAGGAGTGGTACAGGATGAGGAGATAATTCCTCAAGATGTAATGATGGATGTGACAAAAGGCCCACAAAGTGACAAATTGTTTGGAAGCCTCACTCAGGAGAGGTGGAACTCTGTGGTTGGGGATCTTTATATTAATAATAAATTGGGGTAGAGCATGCAGGAATGGCTAATTATGCTGCCCGTATAGTGTTAGTTACCATTACAAGGGTGTTCTGCCTAGTACCGATGAATAAGGTGACGTATGTGCTTCAAATCAGTCATTCCCTCGTGTGCTGATACCATTCAGTGAGTAGATGAAAAGGTTGAGGTATAAAAATTCAGGATGGTCAGACATTTTGGGAGTGAAGATACATTGTAATTTTGCACATTATAGGTTGTACGAAAGAGATCCTATATCATATACACACACGCACAAAGCATTATGCACGTGTACAAATATCCGAACAGGTATGGAATTCTACAACACAATGAAAGCCGTTGTGCTTTACTTTTGCTTGGGATCAACAAATCCACATAAAATCAACCAAACAAACTCAAAATACATTTAATAGCATCGCTTGAATCGTATAAGCTTCTGGAAGGCCTGTTTGAACTCATCGTTGAAAGCGGTATAGATCACTGGATTGATGAGCGAGTTAAGGTAGCCCAGCCAAGTAAAGAAGTCAAACAACACAGGGTGAAACCAGCAGGTCTTACAGACGGGTAACACCAGGCTAACCACAAAAAAGGGCAACCAGCAGAAGATGAAGGCTCCCAGGATGATGCCCAAGGTCTTAGTGGCTTTCTTTTCTCTGGCTGCACAGATTCGCTTCCTTTCCAACACACTGTCTGCCAGCTTTATTTTGACATGGTTCATGAAGACTGGAGAACCACCATGCTGAAGCTGTCCATCCTGGTTTGAGTTTGAATTGATGGAGCAGAGGGAGGAGCCAGCAGACCCTCCAATCAGCTGAGCAGTCGTGAAACGCTTCCCGCTTGAAGAAGGGGTTTTGAAGATCCGGGATCGTGCAGCCACATAGATCCTGCCATAAAGGATCATCAGAAGGACGGTAGGGATATAGAAAGCCCCAAAAGTAGAATAAATGGTGTACATCACTTTATCCGTGTTGACGTTGCAGTCGGTCAATTCCTCATGTGCTTTTGCCTGCCTCCAGAACAATGGGGGCATCGAGATACAGATAGAAATCACCCAGACCACAGCAATCATGATGGCTGCTCTGCACGTGGTCCTCTTTTTGGAGTACTCAAGGGCATCTGTTATGGCCCAGTATCGGTCAAGAGCGATAACGCAAAGATGCAAAATGGAAGCCGTGCAGCAGGTGATGTCCGAAGAGAGCCAGATGTCACACATGATCTGTCCAAAGGCCCAGGATTTGCTGACGGTGTAAACAATGCTAATCGGCATCACGAGGATTGACACCAGGAGATCTGTCACTGCTAAGGAGCCAATGAGAAAATTGGCGGGAGTGTGGAGCTTTCGGGTCAGAATGATGGTGATGATGACAAAAATATTGGACAGGATTGTAGCCAGAGTCAGAATTCCTAAGACAACTGACAACGAGATCTGAACTCCCAGCAGGCTTTGGTCATCCAAAGTGGTGGGCATCGTAGTATAATTCTGTGAACTGTTAGCAACAAGGAGGCGCTGGGAGTAATCAGCAGATTGGTTGATTTGGTCCATTATCAACCAAAGTTAAAAAAAAAAGGTAATTCACAGCAAAAGAAGAGGAGTTGGTTGCAAAATCATTTTAAATTAGTTGGGGAAGGACAACGCAACCTTAGTGCCTAACTTCACCCCAAGTTTCATCACCTGAGTGCTGTGTTCATAGTAAGTTGATAACCTGCTTGAGATATAATAGTTATTAACCTTAGTGTCGCTTGGACTGGAAGATGAATTCCTAATATGTCAAAAATTCTCGACCCCAAGGAATGAAAAAAATGTTCGATATCGACTAAGCATCTTGTAGCTTCACAACATGCGAAAGCTCGATTGTGGTGATGTCTAAGAAGCTTAGCCCACTTCGGTTAACAGACTCAGCTACATATCACCAAAGGTAAAGACTCCAGCCTCTCGGTCACCATGAGCTCCCTTTACTTTTAAGATCGTTTGTCCTTCTTTCCTCATTCCTGTTTCACTTCACGGTAGATCTCTTGGCTGCTCCTTTTATCTTCTGTGACAGCCCAGTGGCTTGTGCTTTTGATGCCCAATGACCTTCGTTTCACTTTGCTTCCCTTTCAGCTGTAAACCTACGTCAGACAAAAAAAAAAAGAAAAGAAAGGAAAATTCAAGTTGGATAGACAATATGAGACGTGATCAAAAGTCAACAAGGTAGCACGACGGGCAGTTCTGGAGTTGAAAAAGATTGCCTGCCAGCGGCAGCTTGCTTTTTATTTGATCCATTTAATAAGGTGTATGCCGGAAGCTGCAAGGCACCGAGACAAAGAAACTTGACAGCTAGAGGATTTTAGATCAATGCCAATTATGCGACTGTACTCGATATTAAAATCACAAACTTGCACAAAGCGGCTAATGGGGGTGACGTAGACGTAAATCAAAAAGAATGCATTACTGTCAGGCGGCGATCAGGTAGACTGATGAAATTTCTCATTACCCATTGCATATTTTCTCATAAGATTAAGCAGAGAATTTCCTTTTTTTTGTGTGTGTGTTTCTTGACCCTCTCTCAGCAGATGATAAAACAGCCAAAAATATGAAATGTTAAGTCCCAGGCTTAGTAAATAATGTGATAAGGGTGTAAATTCTCCTGAATGTGAGCACAGTTAATCTAGTGTGGTATTTTCACATTTTTTTATCTCCGCTAAGAGCAAAAAGCTTGATGTTATTTCAAAGGTCTTTCTTCAACTTAATCAAGGCTTGAAAGATATACGCACAAGGTAGACGTCCTAAAAGCACAGCGACTGCAGGCTTAGCAAGCTTTGTTACAAGATACATTGATACGCATTTTTATCCATCAAGACCAAAACTGAATTATGCATTCTCAACAACCTTGCTGTCTCCTAGTCTCTAGTAATATTTACCTGAAAGAGACATCGCCCTCAGCCCGTTTCATTTTCTAAAACCTGGAAATCTTGAAGCTTCACGTGTGCACCAGAAAAGTGTGATCCTTATCTAGCTCATATATTTTATGGCCTAGAGGCGCAAGTTGGGTAAGTAAGAACAAAGCTACGTATGTGATCACAGTGTCCACTGCTGACTTGTTGGATGACCCTTCACCTGCCTGACCACCAAATGGAACATTTCATTCGAGTTTTAGACTGGCTGATTCCATTATTGAGCAATGATGGAACTCATCATGGCAGCATTGAGCACATTATGGGGATCGGCCCCAAATGAGAGTGCATTAGGCTGCACTGACATACACACTCATAGTGTTGTGTTGCAGCTGTTTTTTCCCCTTGCTTGTTTTTATCTTCTTTTTTTGTTTTAATTATTATTTTTTCTCATTTCTATGTAATTTTTGCTATGTTTGTCTATGATTTAGTAATTGTGTACTGCTGCTGTAAATGTGCCACCGTCCTATATATTTTGTGGGTGGAGCCCCAGGAGGCGGGGGCCACTATGACATCACTGTTGCTATCATCTTCCTCGGACTTTTTATCGAACCAGTGAGAGAATCTCAGAAGTGGATCTTTGAAAGTTGTGGGAGTCTTTTTGTGAGTATTGTTATTTCTTTGGATTTCCTGATTTTGGTGATTTATATGCTTTGTTTATTGGATTTTCATTTTGGGACTTGTTTGATAAATTAAAACTTTAGAACATTAGACAAATCTAAATGAGAACAGGCTGTTCGGCTCAACAAAGCTTGCCAGTCCAATCCGCTTAATTCTTCTAAAATAACATCAAGTCGCGTTTCGAAGCTCCCTGAAGTCCTGCTGTCTACTGCACTATGTGGTAGCTTATTCCATGACTTGGTGGTTCCCTGTGCAAAGACAAAGTTCCTAATGTTTGTGTGAAATTTACCTTGTGTTCTTGATGAACTCATTTTAAAGTCACCATCTCGATCAACTGGACTAATTCCCTTCATAATCTTAAACACTTCAATCAGGTCACCTCTTAATCATGTTTTACTTAAACTGTAAAGGCTCAGCTCTTTCAATCTTTCCTCCTCACTCATACCCTGTAGCCCTGGAATCAGCCTAGTCGCTCTTCTCTGGACCTTTTGTAGTGCTGCTATGTCCTTTTTGTAGCCCAAAGACCAAAACTGCACACAGAACTCAAGATGAGGCCTCACCAGTGTGTTATAAAGCTTCAGCAGAACCTACTTGGACTTAAACACCACACATCAAGGCGCTATATAACCTGACATTCTGTTAGCCTTCTTAATGGCTTCTGAACACTGTCTGGCGTGTGATAATGTTAAGTCCATTACAACTTCAAAGTCAAACCTCACATTTTTACGTCCAACATATTTTACTTCCTACATACTCCTTTACATTTATTTACTTCATCTGCCACAAATCTACTCAAGCCTGTATGCTGTCCAAATCCCACTGTAATTATTCAACATATTCTAGGTAATTCTTTTATTTACAGCATTTTTTCATTTCTGTGATAAATATTTTAATTTTTAAAGATTCTTCATTTGGATTGTTTTCACAAGTCAATGTTTTACTGTTTCTCTCTCCTCCTTTTTGGAACATTGTTGTAAAATTGAAGTCTTTCTTTATATTTTGAAGTTACAAAACGAGCTCCCCACTGTTAGGCCTGTGTAAGCTGTAGCTTGCAGGTAGCCGTCTGAGGACTTGCGCCTTGAGGAGAACCACTTCTGGGATGGCCAGTGAAGGTCATTTTGAAGGCTTCACACCCTCTTGCCATGTTAGAAACTCCTCTACAACACATATCTATTTATTGTCTCTGTCATTAGGATGGTGTAATGTTATTATAAAAATATGTACTTAGTTAAAAAATAACACTTTAGAGACAAACAGTTTTTGTACTTTCTGCAGGTCAGACCTAGTATAGGTAAAATCTAAGGAAGGACCTATTAAAAAGCAAGTTCTGGCCTGCTGGCCTGAGGGAATACAGGTGGCTGAGATGAAAGGACATAAACAGGCTGAAATTGCTAAAATGGTGTCTGAGTTTGCCTGGGAATTACACAGCCACTGGTCCAAGAGGCATGTCAAGGATGACAAAACTGGACTGTCAGCTGCTCCATTCATTCAAAAGGCCATTCCAACCAAGAGCCATGTCAGTACATATCAGACAAGAGACCACTCAATATACTAAGACAGAGAACCACCTGGTAGTCTAAGCAAAGTGAAATGAATATTATCCTAGTTGCATTATTATTATTATTATTATTATTATTATTATTATTATTCCATCACTCACATTTGTACTCTGCTTATATTTTGGCATATTATCCATAATACTTGAAAAAAAAATTGAACTTCTTCTCCTGCCAGTTCTGGTACTCTATCTAATTTCCTGGGGTTACGGTTGTAAAAAAAAGATTAAAGTGCTGAACTACAATAGCAGTCAACCATGTCAGTGTCTCTGAGTGGTAAGAATAAACATAGGAGACTATGGGATTTGGAGGATTCTGTTAAGGTCTAAAGAGTCAGAAAGGGAAAACAGGGTAACCACAGGATGACACCACGACAAAACTGTCTCTAATCAAACAATCGCTCATGTCATGAAGACTTGAGCAGAAGGAGGAGGAGGATCCACAGAAAACTCACACAGACAGAGGGAGAGAATATGTGGACATCACACAATGATACGGCCAGGATTTGAAGTGGAGATCAAGAATCAGTCTGGTAACAGTGTTGCCTCCAGATGAAATGCACAATACAGAAATCTGTGTCGCTGGAAAAAGTACAAACTGTTGTTTCTCCTCTTGTTGTGAAGAGAAATGTCTACTCATTTGAGCCAAACTTCTTTCACTCCCTATATGCCAGTGGTGTAGCTGAAAAAGCACTTCTAAGAGGAGACGATGGAAGAAGCCTGCAAGACTGGTGTTCTGTCTGACCTGTTGTTCTGTTTACCATAAAGTTCATTTGGTCTGCCTTTTATAATTGACCATGAACCCTTCAGAGGTTTATTTTCTTCAGGATGCTGCTGACGGGATTTTTTGTTTTCTTATTTTCACCTGTGAACCTGTCACAGCAATTTAAACAGTGTAGAACAATAAACAAAAATGAACTGAACTGAGTCTAATGTGCTCACAACAAACCCAATGTCACTACAAATCCAATAGACGGTTTTCCACGTAACGCGTTCTTTTTTGTCAGGTTTCTCTAAGGTGTACACAAAATCATTTCCCCCCTTTATGTTCTCCTCTCCTAGCTCTGGGTGCTCTTGCTGCTTCTCCAGCAGAGTCATCCCTTTATTTTTATCTCATGTACTCCTGTAAAAAAAACACAATAGCACATTTAATTCTGGATTTTGGAAAGCTGGAGTATTAGGGTGAGAAAACATAATTTTGTATATTTTTAATAAGTAAACAGTGTAGTGCGACAACGTGCCTCATAAAAATACACCATATTATTATGATACTAGGGTCACACCAGTGAATCAAGTGGAATGTCCAACAGAGATGAACTGCAGACCTCCGGAGTTCTGCTTTGTTTAAGAGCCAATCACATTGTGCTTATCCAATAAGAAGCCTTTGCATTACACGTCAGTCTTGTTACACCCTGTCATTTGAGACTTTCTCAACAGGAGAGTTATCTGAGTCAGGAATAGTGACGACTGTCATGTAGGCATGCTGTACTGCAGGCATCAGTCAGCCCCTTCCTGGAGTTATCACTTTGTAAATCATGTGACATAAATGTGCCTTCCGATTGGCTGTCCTGAATTGCAGAACTCCAGATGTCTGCAGCAGGACTGTTATGAGAATTTCTCAGACTGAAGTACCAATCATCTGACCTGTCCTGGTGTTTACCAATTAAACATAAGAACCATTGTGGGGAAAAGAAAGAGGAAAGACGAGAAGGACCAGGAGGAGAGACATGTTCAGAAGCGAGAAACAAGGTCAAATCCATGAGGTCAAGAGAGCAAAGTTGCGAATTCAAAGTCTGAGTGAAAAGTAAAATAAAAATGTGCTTTTATAGCAAGAGTGAAAAATTGGTTTATTTTTAATCCAGGAAAAATGGACAGTCAGTTAACATGCATTCTGTAAATCATAAAGGTCAACAAAATACTGAATGAGTCTATGGTGACAGGTTCTTTGTTTTTGGCTAGAGGTGCTTCTGGTCTTAGATTGAAGGGGATCAATTAAACAGAGAGAGGATTTGACTATTGTGGCTGCCATTTTTGCAAAAATAACATTGATGAGACCCAACGTGATGCATGGCATATTTTGCTTCCACATAATTCAAATATCCACACGTGTAAACAAGATGTGACATCTCCCAGAGTCATTCATGATAAAGCGATTTTAATAAGCAAGAAAGAAAATGATCACAGACCGCTAGATGTCAAACGTGATTAACGGCTTTAAGTGTTAGTTGGCATTTCCAAGAAGTGGAAAAGTCTCGCAACTTGAAGAAACCCCTTGGAGCAGCAATCAGACAAAAGTGAGCAGCTCAGGCTCTGAAAATCAGTAACGTGTCACTGGATAGATGAATGAGATCATCAAAATGACAACCAGCTGAGTTTATGGATATAGAATTCACAAAGCCTACAGACATAAGCAGGAGGGCCCAGAACTTTCTTTACTCAGTTATGGAATGGATTGCTAAGCTCGCATCATACAGTCATCTGTTTTCATAACCTGCTTACCCAGAGCAGAGTTGCAGGAGCCTAACCCGATAAGCATAGGGTGCAGTGCAGGAACAATCCCTGGACAGGGTGCCAGTTCACGACAGGGTGAACACACACACACACACACACACACACACACACACACACACACGTCGGGGGCTAATTATGCATTATCAATCCACCAAACCTGCATAATTTTAGACAGTGGGAGGATACCAGAACACCTGGAAGAAACCTATGTAGATGCAAGGAGAACATGCAACCTCCATGCAGGGAGCACCCAAGGACATGAATCCTAGTCTTCTGGTTGCAAGGCACCAGTGCTACCATTTTGCTATGATGCTGCCACACACAGTAAATTTTATATTATACACCCCAGATACATTTATTTTGGCACCAAACATTGAAGATTTTGTTAGAGTGATCAAGCGAGAAGAAACTGAAATGTAAGCGAAAAAGGAACAAAACAAGAGGGGAGAAATCGTCAAACTTCCTGTTCACCTTGATTGTCCAAGTTGTGATCTGAAGGTCCCTACTGTCCTACTCTTCACTACACTACCTGCTAATTTATTCCATGTGTCTACGATTTTCAACATTCCTTCATTTAAGGTTTGATGAAAAATTAAACATTTCCCTGACTCTGCTAACCATAATCGCACAAGAAACATTGTTGCCTCTTGCCAATCTTTTGTTGACTAGAACTTTACATGTGCCCTCATGAACAAGTCCATCTCAAAGTTACTATGTGAGCTGAAGGACAAACTTGGGACAGCATTGACCCCAAGAGTAGCACAGCCAAGATTCAAAGGGGAACCTTAGGGAGGAACTCTGACCCGGTCTCCAAAGCGATGGCTCCTGGGCAGCTTCATGCCTACAACAGAAGAAATTTGTGCATTCAACTAATCAACCTGGAGCAACGCTGCTTAAACCAACATTATATTTCCACTATCAGTAGGAATTGTCGGGTAGAGGGGTTCTTTCATCAGATTGGCTGGCCCAGCACTGACTCAGCTGTGGAATGGCCAATAGGGGGAGGCAGCTTGATGACCAAGGTCTCCAGGACTCTGAACAAATCCAAATCGCATTATGTGATATCATCTAGTGTTGAATTCTGCTCTGTGCTTGTAATATTTATATTGCACTATTATATTGTATTGAGGATTATCGTGTATACTCATGTTTAAGTTCTCCTGCGGATAAGTTAGAGCTTGATTTTACCGTATAATTTCCGGTATTTTATAATGTCAGTCGTATAAGTTGAATGCAGAAAACTCACGCTATTGGTACAAGAGATATTCTAACACCCACCTGAAAATAACCACGGAGCACACTGCCATTCTTTTCTATGCAATGTGCCTACATGACCACAAGGTAATACTATTCCGAAGCTATGTCTGCTCTGATTTGTGTTTTTTGTATCTCACACCCTCATACACCTTTATCGTAAGAGCATCCCTTATCTACGATGGAGTGTTCGACCAGAAGAAAATATGAAGCTGGCTTTAAATTAAAAGTCGTTGAAGTGGTGAAAGAAATTGGTAACTGCACTGCTGCAACAAAATTCGATGTGTCTGAGAAATTGGTGTGAGATTGGAGGAGGCAAGAAGATTAAGAAAAAAAAATTAAGTGTATTTTTGAATGGCCGTATAAGTCGGGGTCTGATTTTATGATCGATTTTTTGGGTTACAAGACCCAACTTATACGTGAGTATATAAGGTACTTGTGTTCTATTCTGTGTATTGTATTGTATTTACCCCCTTTATTTGACACCCACTGCATGACCAACCTACCTGGAAAGGGGTCTCTCTTTGAAGTGCCTTTCCCAAGGTTTCTTCCATTATTTTTCCCTAAAAGGGTTTTTCTTTGGGAGTTTTTTTTTCTTGTCTTCTTAGAGACTCATGGCTGGGGGGCTGTCAAGAGGCAGGGTCTGTTAAAGCCAATTGCAGCACTACTTGAGTGATTTTGGGCTATACAAGAATGAATTGTATTGCATTGTGTATTGTAGGAGGCTCTTACTGTGGTTCTCATCTCAAAGTCACTTTCTGAAGTCAATGGAAATCCTTGAGCACCGCTACCCCAAATGGGATACAGGCAGATGGTTGGTGATGAGTTCCGTCTAATTCATGATATTCAAAGGCTGATGACGAGTCTGTCTCATCACCAGCCTTTGAAAATAGTGAAACCGGAGTCTTTTAGTCTAAATAACACCCAGAAACCCCTCGAGAACACAACAGCAGCCTTGATGACATTCTTTGATTAATGGGATTTTCTAATGAACTGAACAACAGCCTCTTGGGAAAGCAAAAAGAAAGAAAATAAATTTATGGAGACTTTTGAAAGTGCTAAGGACAGAGGTATAAAGCTACATTGTGTGGTTTTTCAAACCAGCATCCTAAAATAAAAAAAAAAATAATACAAAAAAAAAACCAAAAAAAACGAGAGAACAATTTCAGCTGCTGCCATGGGACACAATCTGCTCTTAAATGCAAGCATAAATAGACAAGGCAGAGTTTCTAATGCGCGTCTAATTGAGGGTGAGGAGTTACAAGTAAGCAAGCCTTTGATCGTTAAACGCTTTTAGTTATTTATAAATATTTATTACCAACTGGTCTTGGAAGAGAAGACACGCATTACCTTATAGACAGACTTCTAAATGAGAGGACCCGGCCTTCAAGCCTGCTGACCTACAAAAGTATTGGCACAGGCACTCAGCGGCAAATCGTCTTCATAGATCTTGCCAACAGCAAAATTAAAAGTAGCTGAAAGTTAAATGTCATAAGGAAATGTTAGATGGGCAAGAGTCCAATGAGATCTGGGGCAACTCCTATCATCTAGCATGAAATGTACAACTCCAGGTAGTTGTGCATACCCAGGAGAGGATGGATGGTCGAGAGTTGTTAGCACCAGTGATGTGCAGAATAGATGAACTGATCATTCCAAATTGGCCCATTTTGAGTGTCAGTATGTCCTCTGGTGGACTGACACCCAACTCAGGGATGATTTCGGCTTCGTAGCTCCTGTTGTCAGAATAGGCACCGGCCTCCCATAGCCCCAAATTGAAATAAGCAGGTTAGAGAATGTTATGTTTTTAATATCTGAATATCAGCAGTGTACTTCAAATGAACTTAAACAAGATTCAGAAGCGTTTTATAGACTTTCTAAAAAAGCAGAGTAGGTAAAATTCCTGAATGTGTTTTGTGGTAACCCTGTGGTAACAGTCCTTCTAGGTTTCTCCTTAATAAACTTGATTTGCACATTTCTGCTTACCAACTTGGACTTTTGTGGGCCCATTTTTTCTGCTTATGCAAGCATATTACTTCTCATTGGGGAATGGCAATTAAAGTGTTTAGCCACACTTTTCATGTTCTGAACAGCAAACCACTTCATGCTCTTAGCGTTCAGAAAATCTCCTCTTAGATCTGTCAATGGGTGTTCTTCCTTAAAATCGCTACATTAGACAGATCTTGTGGTAATACTGGTTTAAGATGTGGGCCAAAAAATGAAATATTAAGCTGTATTATAAGTCAGGCAGTGTGGCCTAGGGCACGGAGGTCTGATTTTAAGCCACAAATTTGGTCTCTATCTCTGAATCATACAGGACACCTTAGCCACATATTTATTAGCCAACCCCTAGCACCCTAAAGCGTGCTGATTCCAAAGTTGTATATTGCAAAGGCATCAGCTAATTCCAAAGAATTACCCAGTGAAGGGCACATGGACATGAAGTAGTGGAGGTGTTATTCTGGGAGTGTCTTGTTGAGGTGTAATTATTACTGACTACTGACTGACTGTTGTGAGCTCCTCTCATTGCCTGCATATGTCAAGTTGTCTTAATGTAAATTAATTTTTCTGCACTGACGTTCACTTCAGTGTATGCACATGTACTGTATAATCCATTTGCTCGTACAGAGCTCACTCTACATGAATACGTATGCTGAGGCCTGAAGCAAGATGCAACGTGAATAATGACTACCAAGCAGTAGTAAGTTAGCACATTCAGCAGCATGTGTGCAGTATCTGACCAATGCGAAGGTACTGGACATACTTACTTACTTACCCACCCTGTAAACCCTTTGCATAAGGGAATAGATTTCACTTATTTTTGCCTCACAAGTACCATTTGGGTTTGGCTCAGTAGCACTCAACACAACTAAAGAGTGTCTGTTTGTTCCACTGTCCCAAAAGAACACCACCCCAACCTGACCTCACGCCCGACAACCTACCAGGTGTCATCATCAGACGAAAATGATTAGACATACATGAATGAAAGGCAATATACAGCTGGAGAAAGGCGGAGGGAGGGTCTGTAATTGGGGGTGAATTAATTAGGTGGGGTTTGGAAGATGTTGGTTATAAAGCCTTTTTTTTTTTATGGATGTTCTTCTTTGCAAGCCTGCATATGCCCTGGGTTCCAGTCCAAGTGTCTATTAATGGTGTTTTCTTGATACCATACAATACCTGTCAAATAGCACAAAAAGTACACAACATCCATCCCTCCATTATCCAACCCGCTATATCCTAACTACAGGATCACGAGGATCTGCTGGAGCCAATCCCAGCCAACACAGGGCGCAAGGCAGGAAACAAACCCTGGGCAGGGTGCCAGCCCACTGCAGTACACAACATATGTTACGTCCTAATTGGGGTTCATCAGGTTTGCTTCACTCTGTGGAGATCGAACTCCTGAGGCAGAGTGTCAGATGTGGAGGATATTTGATGACTGGCTGACCAAACCCAAGAGTTACCTGGGAGGTAACCCACACAAATAATCAGATTGTGATCAGACCTATGAAAAAAAAAAAAAAAAAAAAAAAAAAAAAAAAAAAAATATATATATATATATATATATATATATATATATATATATATATATATATATATATATATATATATATATATACACTAGGTGAGTCAAACTTATGTTAACATTTGAATGGCGAAAACAATTTATGGGCGGCACGGTGGCGCAGTGGTAGCGCTGCTGCCTCGCAGTTAGGAGACCAGGGTTCGCTTCCCGGGTTCTCCCTGCGTGGAGTTTGCATGTTCTCCCCGTGTCTGTGTGGGTTTCCTCCAGGCACTCCGGTTTCCTCCCACAGTCCAAAGACATGCGGTTTAGGTGCATTGGCGATTCTAAATTGGCCCTGTGTTCGGATTCAGCAGGTTGGAGAATGGGTGGATGGAAACAATTTATTCACAAAACATACTTCATATGTGCAAGATAAATTACTGGAATGTCTCAACCATTCTGTGGCACATACAGTAAATTGTCCACAAAAATTGTATATAAGTATATACATAGCAGTACCATTAGTGTTTAACATAATTTTGACTCACCCTGTATATATATATATATATAGATAGATAGATAGATAGATAGATAGATAGATAGGAACGATCTCCTCAGTCTGTCAGTGGAGCAGGATAGTGACAGCAGTCTGTCACTGAAGCTGCTCCTCTGTCTGGAGATGATACTGTTTAGTGGATGCAGTGGATTCTCCATGATTGACAGGAGTCTGCTGAGTGCCCGTCACTCTGCCACAGATGTCAAACTGTCCAGCTCCATGCCTACAATAGAGCCTGCCTTCTTCACCAGTTTGTCCAGGCGTGAGGCGTCCCTCTTCTTTATTTTGCCTCCCCAGCACACCACCGCATAGAAGAAGGCGCTCGCCACAACCGTCTGATAGAACATCTGCAGCATCTTATTGCAGATGTTGAAGGACGCCAGCCTTCTAAGGAAGTATAGTCGCTCTGTCCTTTCTTACACAGAGCATCAGTATTGGTAGTCCAGTCCAATTTATCATCCAGTTGCACTCCCAGGTATTTATAGGTCTGTACCCTCTGCACACAGTCACCTCTGATGATCACGGGGTTGATGAGGGGTCTGGACCTCCTAAAATCCACCACCAGCTCCTTGGTTTTGCTGGTGTTCAGGTATAGGTGGGTTGAGTCGCACCATTTAACAAAGTCCTTGATTAGGTTCCTATGCTCCTCCTCCTGCCCACTCCTGATGCAGCCAATGATAGCAGTGTCGTCAGCGAACTTTATATATATGTTATGGCCAAAACCCGAAGTTCTGCCAGTTCCCGAATTGCTTTCCATTTCGCATTTTAGCCACGAGGTGTGACCAAAGTCCAAATTGCTAGAAATGACCAGTGTATATGCTACTTTGGCCGGCCATTTCGTGAAGTGGTGGGAACTCCCTGGCCAAAATTCAATGTGCTGATGTAAGACTGTCCGCTCAAGGTGCGAAGATGCTTAAAAATGTCAGATGCAGGTTCAGAAGATGAGTTTTCTATTCTGCACGAGAAACTGCTCACACTGGAATCCATAGGCACAGAAGAAAAATCACTACGAACCGTTGCATCTTCCCAATCACTGACCGGCAGCCAAGGCTACACTCGATGTAAGTGCGCAACAAATCGCTGCTCATGCCTTTTTTCTTTCGACTTTGGCCGATTGCCCTATGCTATTTCGCAAACTGGCTGGCCAAATCCCAAAATCAAGGACAAGATTAGACATTGGCTGGTCAATTTACAGTGACATTGGCCATTTCCCGATTTGGCCAGACACTTCCCACTTTACCCGATTTCGGGTTTTGGCCTTAACATATGTTTATATATATATATATATATATATATATATATATATATATATATATATATATATATATATATATATATATATATATATATAGTCATATGAAAAAGTTTGGGAACCCCTCTTAATTCTTTGGATTGGTTTATCATTGGCTGAGCTTTCAAAGTAGCAACTTCCTTTTAATATGTGGCATGCCTTATGGAAACAGTAGTATTTAAGCAGTGACATTAAGTTTATTGGATTAATAGAAAATATGCAATATGCATCATAACAAAATTAGACAAGTGCATAAATTTGGGCACCCCAACAGAGATATGACATCAATACTTAGTTGAGCCTCCTTTTGTAAATATAACAGCCTCTAGACGCTGTCCTCCTACAGCCTTTGATGAGTGTCTGGATTCTGGATGGAGGTATTTGTGACCATTCTTCCATACAAAATCTCTCCAGTTCAGTTCAATTTGATGGCTGCCGAGCATGGAAAGCCTGCTTTACTTCATCCCATACATTTTCGATGATATTCAAGTCAGGGGACTGTGACGGCCATTCCAGAACATTGTACTTCTCCCTCTGCATGAATGCCTTTGTAGATTTCAAACTGTGTTTTGGGTCATTGTCTTGTTGGAATATCCAACACCTGAGTAACTTCAACTTTGTGATTGATGCTTGAACATTATCTTGAAGAATTTGTTGATATTGTGTTGAATTCATCAGACCCTCGACTTTAACAAGGGCCCCAGTCCCTGAACTAGCCACACAGCCCCACAGCATGATGGAACCTCCACCAAATTTGACAGTAGGTAGCAGGTGTTTCTCTTGGTATGCAGTGTTCTTCATCTGCCATGCAAAGCGCTTTTTGTTATGACCAAATAACTCACTTTTTGTCTCATCAGTCCAAAGCACTTTGTTCCAAAATGACTCTGGCTTGTCTTAATGAACATTGGCATACAACAAGCGACTCTGTTTGTGGCGTGAGTGCAGAAAGGGCTTCTTTCTCATCACCCTGCCATACAGATGTTCTTTGTGCAAATTGTGCTGAATTGTAGAACGATGTACAGATACACCATCTGCAGCAAGATGTTCTTGCAGGTCTTTGGAGGTGATCTGTGGGTTGTCTGTAACCATTCTCACAATCCTGCTCATATGCCGCTCCTGTATTTTTCTTGGCCTGCCAGACCTGCTGGGTTTAACAGCAACTGTGCCTGTGGCCTTCCATTTCTTGATTACATTCCTTACAGTTTAAACCTCTGAGATAGCTTTTTGTAGCCTTCCCCTAAACCATGATACTGAACAATCTTTGTTTTCAGATCTTTTGAGAGTTGCTTTGGTGATCCCATGCTGTCACTCTTCAGAGGAGAGTCAAAGGGAAGCACAACTTTCAGATGACCACCTTACATACCTTTATATCTCATGATTGGACACACCTGTCTATGAAGTTTAATGCTTAACGTGTCTCACAATCATCACTTACCGTAGCAGTTGCCATCAATGTGCTTCTAAAATATGCAAAATCACTTCAATGCCATTTTATTAATGTTTTAATAGTTTCATTTTTCTGTAAACTAATAATAAAGCATTATGCAGTACTGCCTGCTGATTTTCAGTTAATGGACATTTTTCGTGTGGATGGGAGGCAGTTAAAGGGCTCAAAGGAAGGTAATTCCACACCAGACCAGGGGGTGGCGAGGTGCACTCATCCTTTCTCTCTTTCCACTGCAGACCAATTACGGAAAATTCCACCCCGATGACGTCACTTCCGGTCTCAAAGATGCTACTTCCTGTCCCGGTCTCAATCACCTCACTTCCTCTGCCTTACTTTAAAACTGCCATTTTCACCTCACCCAGACAGTTCTGTTTCTGTACACAACTCTACAACCAATTTAACGTTCTGCAGCCTGGTTCAAGTATACAGGGGGCTGCCCCAAACTTTTTTGTGGCTCTTTGTCTTTTCTTTGACACCGTGCAAGTTCTGACTAACATCCAAAATGAGGTCACAAACGTCTGCAAGAACAGAACTCGCTTGTGGCGCGAGATCCACCCGTATCAGCTTTTACCAAAAAATGAATGAAGAGAATGTCTGCCATCAACAGTGTAGAGGATAAAATGGCTGTGAGGGGGTCACAGTGACGCCCTGTGACACCAGAGCTCTCTGCCCTGTCACTGTGTGCCCTCTCAGTGCCAGGTGGGTTTTCTTTGTGTCCATTAATTTCCTCTCACGTCCTGAAGGTGTGTGTGTCTCTTAGATTACGGAGTGACTGTAAACTGGCTTCACAGAGCGAGGATGCCCAATGATATAACAGCTCCTCCCTTTCCCTGCCTTGTGTTTTGGCCCCTTTTCCCCCTGAAATGGAGACTTTTTATGTTCTTTTACAATCAAATCTCAGTGTCTGCAGGCTTAAACCAAACAAAAAAAAAAGACATTTAGTGTAACGCGTCTCCTCGTCTCAGTCTCTTCCCTTTATCAGATTTAATTTCTAAGCTAATCAGAAACATCTTCTGGGACGGGCAGTATGTGATTTGCTCCATTTCCTATAATGGACAGAAAAGCGACTGGATGTTCATCCTTGTGCCTGTGAAATCATCCAGCAGCAAAACCAGCCCAGGCGCCCCTCCCCCTACCCCCCTGACTGCTGACTTAAAGTGGGGGGGGGGGGGGGGGGGAGGCACCTCTGTCAGAAATGCATAGCTGGGCCGAGTATAAAAGACCAGCACCCCACTTTGCTCGGTAAAGGCCGCTCCAATTCTACAGAGAAGGCACACCAGATATGTTCACTCCAAGGGCAGATCCATTTTCCTGAACCCATGATTTTTTGGGGGGTCTGGAGCCTTTCCCAGGAGTGTGACACAAAGACATGAACCTCCTGAATAGCCTTTAACTTTATTTTACTAAAACACATTTTGCTTGGGCCTCTGGTCTTGCCTGGTTGTATTGTCCTTCTGGGCATGGAGTCCAGTTGTGGGGACCCCTGTCTATTACAGTACTAATTTGGAGGAAAAACCCACTCAACCATGAAAAGGATGATTAAACACCACATAGGCAAGGATCTGAACCCAGAATCTCAGCAGCCATGATCGCCAATGTGACAGCCATGGGTAAAAAATGCTTGGCTTGAATGAACATCACAATACAGTCTGAGGATTTAGCTGTGGAGAAACAAAAATGACTTTTTAAATTGCAGTCAAATTTTCACTTCTTGCTGGTGCCTCAAAGTGACTTTTTTTTAATCCTTTGCCTTTTTGTAAGAGTTTTTTTTTCCTCTGCAGTTCTACCACAGCCATCACCCTTGCACTCTGAGCGATCAATTGAAAGTTGTTAAGCACCATTCAGATTTCATTAGATGGAGTGGGCCAAATCACAAGAACATATTGGATATTGGGGGAGCTCGGTCCTGGGAGGCGCACAGGCCGCACGATTTCACTCCGCAAGACAAAAGACCATTCAGGTCATTTCACTTGTTTGGTTAGCAATAAGCCAACCTGTCCGGAAAGCCGCCATGGACCTCGTGTCAACTACAGGACTCACTTCACTAATAATGTTCAGAGTCCCACTTGCCTTTAGCCAGAGACGTGCTTCCCTGCGTCTCTCTTTTATACAATTCCTCTTCATTTCTGCCTGGATACTCGAGTACACGAGGCTCCATTTAAATGGGAGAATTCTAACTGATCAGATTCACTGAGACTTTGGAGAGCTTTCAAGGCATAAACCAAGGCTCTGCTTAGCCACTGCTGGTCAAGACTGAAGAAGTTTGGGTTTGTAATTTAGCCACGTCAAAGAACTGGAACAGCAGTCAGCCATTACAGCTCTTCACTTGCCAGCACTGCTCACTTCTCAAAGCATTCATAGAGCTACAGGCGGTGAAGGAGAGGCTGCTTTCGAAACCATCGCGAAACTCAAGATGAAAAAAGGCACAAAATAACAGATAGATAGATAGATAGATAGATAGATAGATAGATAGATAGATAGATAGATAGATAGATAGATAGATAGATAGATAGATAGATAGATAGATAGATAGATAGATAGATAGATAGATAGATGTGTGAAAGGCAGTACATAATAGATAGATAGATAGATAGATAGATAGATAGATAGATAGATAGATAGATAGATAGATAGATAGATAGATAGATAGATAGATAGATAGATGTGTGAAAGGCAGTACATAATAGATAGATAGATAGATAGATAGATAGATAGATAGATAGATAGATAGATAGATAGATAGATAGATAGATAGATGTGTGAAAGGCAGTACATAATAGATAGATAGATAGATAGATAGATAGATAGATAGATAGATAGATAGATAGATAGATAGATAGATATGAAGACACTATATAATAGATAGATAGATAGATAGATAGATAGATAGATAGATAGATAGATAGATAGATAGATAGATAGATAGATATGAAAGGCACTATATAACAGATAGATAGATAGATAGATAGATAGATAGATAGATAGATAGACATGAAGACACTATACAATAGATAGATAGATAGATAGATAGATAGATAGATAGATAGATAGATAGATAGATAGATAGATAGATAGATATGAAAGGCACTATATAACAGATAGATAGATAGATAGATAGATAGATAGATAGATAGATAGATAGATAGATAGATAGATAGATAGATAGATATGAAAGGCACTATATAACAGATAGATAGATAGATAGATAGATATGAAAGACACTATATAATAGATAGATAGATAGATAGATAGATAGATAGATAGATAGATAGATAGATAGATAGATAGATAGATAGATATGAAAGGCACTATATAACCGATAGATAGATAGATAGATAGATAGATAGATAGATAGATAGATAGATAGATAGATAGATATGAAAGACACTATATAATAGATAGATAGATAGATAGATAGATAGATAGATAGATAGATAGATATGAAAGACACTATATAATAGATAGATAGATAGATAGATAGATAGATAGATAGATAGATAGATAGATAGATAGATAGATAGATAGATAGCCCACTTGTACACTGAACCCCCTCCAGACCCCCTTTCACTTTTCTTCGTGCCCACTTCAGCTCCTTCCTCTCACTTGTCAGTCTTTATGAACTCCTGCAGTTTTCTTGCACGTTGACATTCTGAACTTCTAATTCTCTTTTCTGCTGCCCTCAACCTGAAAACTAAAATTGCAGCTCCAGAGTCTCTCTTTGCTTCTGTACCTTCAGTACATGGAACTAAAAAAAATCAGTTACAGTGCAGAGCTCAGGCAGTAAAGCAGTTTTCTATTCAAGCTTTTTTTTCTTCTTTTTTTTGACAAGATTAAAAAATCATCAGTGCACAGGACAGCCATGTGCAGTCACGTACGAGGCCTCACACTTTTCTTTTACATGTTTGCTTCTGTTTCTTGGTAATCGCTTGTCTGCATTCTGCATTTATGGGGTCCTAGAACTCAGTAACAGCTTCCTTCATGGATTTAACTTAATTTGTTATTTAATTTCACATTTCAGGTCCTTGGTGTCTTTCCTTCTTGGCTTGTGCTGCTCAGATTTTACTGAAGTTACGCTGACTCTGAAAGCTCCGAGAAGAGACAGGAAACATGAACGGTGGTACCAAGTAGGAAAAGATGAACAGCAACAGTGCCAGCTACAGAGGAAGCCACTATAAGAACATGACCCTGTCACAGTCACACTGTCAGCATCTTGGCGTGGCATAGCAAGCAGTCCTTCAGAAGATAGCCAAAATAAGCCAAAATCTATGATGTCACTGTGCACTAGAACAATTAACTGCTAACAAAGACAGAGTGGGCTGTGTGCGAATGGCTTGGAGAATCAATGAAAGGAATACTGCAATTCTCTGCTTTTCCCAGTGCACAGTGAAAAATAACGGGAGCCAATCCTAGTGACACTAAGCACAAGGCAGGAACCAAACCAATGTGAACCGCAGAGTGATGGCACCAGACAAACCCCTAACCCTGTGAACTCTGACCTCTCTGGTGTTTCGGCGCTATAACCCTGACCTCCCCAGCAATTTTTCAAAACCAAGAAAAGTAAAAAGTCCTGGAGGCCCCCAGTGGCTGCAGGTTTTCATTCTAACCTTTTTCTTAACAAATGACCAGTTTTTTGTTGCTAATTAACTCCTTTTCCTTTCATTTTATTTACTTGTTTTTTTAAGATTTGTTTTCCTGAATTATTTCATCATTAATCTAAATTGCTTCATTTCTTTCCTTAAACAGAAATGAAATGTGAAGTGAGTGAGCCAACAGAAGACCACCTAATTCAGGGCCTCAAACTCCAACCAGTTGCTTCATTAGGCTCAGATTCCTGTCGTTAATGATACCCGTTATTTAATTCCTTGGCTTGTTGATGCTCTCAGTGTGCAATAGCAGACATTTCTCTGATTTTCTCTTTTCTAAGAGCAGTGTTAAAATGTTTCGTGGACCTGAGCAGACCAACATTCCTGAGACCCTTCATCTTTGTTTATTTTCATATACTGAATGATGAACATATTCAATGTTTTGGCTCATTTTGTATCTCACTATTGTTTGACAGCTAATTGAGGACAAAGAAACAGTTAAGGGGTCCAAGTCTTCAAGAGCAAGTCAATGAAAATGAATTCAAAAGAAGTGAATTTGCAGTAAAACAGGTCACTAATTAAGAAAAAGGTTAGAATGAAAACATTCAGCCACTTCGCAGGACCGGCGTTGGGGACCCCTGCTCTAGAACAGGCCGCGTCACTTGCAGTCTTGTAGTTGTCATCATTCTCTACCATCCATTGTAAGGACCTAATGCCAAAACTACACCTTTAAGTGATGCACATCAAATCAGTGTTTCGTCCCAGAAGCCATGCTCAAGAACACTTCCTACATGATTTTCAACATCTGCCGATCAATTGCCCCCTGGTTCCCCTTCCTTGTGGAACACTCCTTTCTGGCATCAAGCACCCAGACTCCCTCAAAAATGGTGAGACCCCCTCTGGGGACTGTGGCAGGTGGGGTGGTACGCCTATCACCCTAAAGTGAGCTCAGGGAGGAAAGAAACCTCCGGTGGAGCAGAAGGGCAAACACTCTCATTATCTGCTTGTACTTCTCTGTGCACACTAAGCATCGATTGTTTTAACCTGTTGCAGCTTTATGGAGGACAAACAAAAAAAGTACAACTGGAATCTTTTTCGTTCATGTCTTGAGATCTATGAGAAAAAACAAAACTGACTTGTAGCTAAAAACACAGCATAAAGTAGCATAACTTGCATAAACAGTGTAAGTTTAATAAAGGCCAGAATTCCGGCGAGCTGGGTTATGGAAGCAGAGAGGTGTAGCAGCCTTTCAGGAATATGTCTCTACAGCAGTGGACTGCGAGATTTAGAGAGTAGAGCAGCGTAACAGCTGCGTATTGTAACGCTATACGTAGGCCGTTTGTCAGGACAGCAGGGTTATGACAGTAGACAGGTAGGCCGTTATACTGGCCTTTCACGTACACACCATACCACTGGCCTGAAAATCATCCCGCTGGGTTCAATGGGTTAAAGGTTTGGTAACATGGCTTTCTCATAGCTTCATCTTAGTCTAATCCTCATGCTCTGTATATTCAATTAATTACCATTATTATTCATGGTATTCATATTCACAATCCATACTACATACTACTTGTTCCGGTTTTCTGTGTTGTTGTGATCTGCGCCACCACCACCTGATCAAACCATAGTGCTGTCCCTTCATTGATGGATTAAAGGCCAGAAGTCACATGACCGTCATCATCACGTTCTTCCATGAGAACCCTGAATACAACGAGGACTGATCATTTATGTTAGGTAGAATGCCTAGAGGGGGCTGGGGGGTCTCGTGGCCTCGGAACTCCTGCAGATTTTGTTTTTTTTTTGCTCCAGCTGTCTGGAGTTTTTTTTTGTTTGTTTTTTCTGTCCTCCCATGCCATTGGCCCTTACTTTTATTCTATGTTAATTAGTGGTCCCTTATTTTAAATCTTATTTATTTTGTCTTTATTCTCTTTCTTCATCATGTAATGCACTTTGAGCTACATTGTTTGTATGAAAATGTGATATAGAAATAAATGTTGATGTATCGTAAAACCGTTCATCTGTACCAATGGAAAAAAGAAATGGGAAGAAGTTATAAAAAAGTACACGAGGTTAAGGGCAGAAGAGACATCGATACGGGAAAACGTAGTCAGCCGAGAACCACAAGAGACACCTGAGCAAAAGGTCACTTCAGGCTTGTGTCAGGTTTCAACCAGGTTGTATTCCTCAGCTTATGTTTATTTTTCTTTTTGAAATCTTCTTTTTTATTGTTGAGTGTTATTTTTATTGCATTTAGTATATTTTTTATTATTATTACTTTATTTACTTACTATCTGTGAATTATGTGTTCTCCTTTGTTTCTTGTGTTTTGTGGATGGAACCCTCAGAGGCGGGGCTACCCTGACATCACATCAGAAGGACCGCCCACCCTATATTAGCCTATATACAGTGGAATCTTGGGTCGCGACCATAATTCATTCCAAAACTCTGGTCGTACCCAAAGTAATTTCCCCCATTGGATTGTATGTAAATACAATTAATCCATTCCAGACCGTATGAACTGTATGTAAATATATTTTTGTTAAAGATTTGTAAGCACAAATATAGTTTACTATACCATAGAATGCAGAGCGTAATAGTAAACTAAATGTAAAAACATTGAATAACACTGAGAAAACCTTGAACAACAGAGAGAACTAACATTGCAAGAGTTCACGCTATAGTGCTACAAACTGCTCGCTAAAAGCACTTTTTTTAATGAGTTTTAAGCACAGGGGAAAAAATGAACATTTGAAAAATCCATAATTTAATAAACAACCAAGAAAAGTAACATTGCAACAATGCACGCTACGAACCGATCGCTGTAAACAGAAGTGAAGTGGAGGTTAAAATCCAGTAGAAAAAAGTCTTCATTAAATACAACGAGGTTAAAACAATGCTGGAATCAGTCTCTTTAAAAACAAGCTTGGTACATTCTTTAACCTTATGTGGCCAGCCCTCTCTCTCTCTTGTGTGTGTGTGTGTGTGTCTCTCTCTCTCTCTCACACGTGTGTGTGTGTGTCTCTCTCTCTCTCTCTCACGCGTGTGTGTCTCTCGCGCTCTCTCTCTCTCGCTCACTCGGTGCACAGGAAATGCACAGGGAGAGACTGAACACGTGCGGAAATCATTGGCGTGCACAAACCGAAAGGGAAACTGGCTTGTTCGTCACCCGAGTGTGTGGTCATGAACAGATGCAAAAGTTTGGCAAACTTTTTGGTCGTAACCCGATTTGTACGTGTTCAGAGACGTTTGTGAACCGAGGTTCCACTGTATTGTGCTTTCTTACATTAGAATTTGGAAAGAGTGCATCTATCATAATGATTTTCTGGATTCTGGGTATTTTGCTTTTGTTTGAGGTTTTTGAGTACTGGATTTCATGTTGGGTCTTATTTGCAGTGGATTGCCTTTTTGGGCTAATCATTTTTTGTCTTTTATATGTTTTTTCCATTACTTCTTTTTACAGTTTTATGTATAAAGTTTTTCTTGTTTTTGCCAGAGGTTTTTCATGGTTCCTCTCCCTTGGAAATTTTAGAACATTAAAGCCTGGTCCCCATTTTGGGGGGCTGGACGGGCCGAAGCCTGCCAATTAAATTAAATTAAATTAAATTAAATTAAATTAAATTAAATTAAATTAAAATTAGAGTTTAGAGTCAGGCTGCCTGGGGTGATGCCCATTTCTGGGCAGCCTAAGGAAGGCCCTGGCCTGCTCTATGGGTCTTTTGTCATTTTGAGAGCCGTTAAATCACAACAGCAGTAGAAACGTCCACTGACTATTACTTGTCATCTGAAGGAGCAAAAAATGGGTTTGTCTTTGGACATTTCCCTATGTATCTACCAAGAAAAGAAACCTTTATGGAAGACAAGCTTCCCCTGAAGAAAACCTGTTCTGTATATTTTGAGCTTTTATTCGGCCTTTGTGTCCCACATGAGGATGACACATCATTAAAGAGCCAAATCTAATCAAACACAGTAAACCCATCTGTGAGAAAAACAAATCCAAAGAAGACTTGAAATCCCTGCTTTGAAAGGCCCCACTGGCACTGCCTCCAGTTTGCCTGTTTAAATGGCTTGGATTTCAGCACAAGATGTCACTTGTGACAGACAAGTTGTAAGTAGCACTTACAGAACTGCCACATGCAATACACTTCAAAACAAGTTGCCTTCAGTTTCCTGCTATTCTGATAACTTAGCTGGTAATGAACTGCTCTGCAGGACATGGAAATGAATGTAGACGAGTCAGGCTGGAATGGCGGAGAACTCAGAGCAAGACATTTGGAACCTCGCTGGAAATAAGTGCTATCGTCTTTTTAGATGTTGCTGGAGACTCTTAACGAAAACAATCACCAAATTGTTTTAACAGTTTCTCTGCCTTGATGATGAACACCCGCCAAGCTACAAGTTTTAAAAGAACAGACAGAGCTTAGTGCAGATGATCCATTCACTGTACTTCAAACTGTCACTTTGGCATGCATTCCTAGCAGCTTGTTGGTCCTTCAGCCTGGTGCCTCTGCTAAATGAAGGGTTTCCACCTTTGTCCCCAGTTCAAAGAATATTACGGAATGGATATGACACCCTCAGTACCCCAGTGCACAGTACCATGGTCAAATTTGTTAACATATTACTCTGCTCGGGAGCTTCTTAAATTCCTGAAAGAAGGTGAGAAAATTATTCTGTAATGTCCCACCAGAGACAGAATCACATACTCTATATATGTAGAGCTTGTCACCACACTTTAGTAGGAAGTGCAACTCTATGGTTTTTTAAGATAGAATAAAGGAAACACATTTTAGGACAAGCAGACACCTTGCTTGGTGTCACATTCTTTGTGCATTCCCAATAGCGTGAAAGGATGTGAGGCCTCAAAAAAGACCCTTAAACCAAACCAGAGGTCTGCTCTGGATGGGGTACAATCACTGTTTTATGTCTTTTTTGTTCATTTTGGATTCCTCTGTTTGCATTAATCTCATTGGTCATTTAGTTGTATGTTTCAATGTATCTTCTTTTATGTTCTGTGTGCTATAGGAGTGTTCCCTCAAGAGGCTGGGATACCTGTCCATCGCTGTAAAAGACCACCATCATCCCTATGAAGGCTAAAGAAAACCAGCAGTCCCTGGCAGTTCATTGTATGCGTTTCTGTTGTGATGAGTTTTCTCTAGTGTCTAATCCGTGCTTTGTGATCTTCTGAATTTTTGCGGCCTTTTGCTCTGTTTCTTTGATATTACCTCATGGATTTCAGATTAGGATTGTGTTTGCCATTTGGAATCCCTATTTTGAATGCATCGTCTTCTGTGTCTTTTGTGCTCTTCAGAACTTGTTTTGCTATAGCGCATTTTTGTGGATTCTTTTTGTTTGTTTGTGCGACTAGTTGGGTTTTGATTGTTTTGCCTACTGTAGTGGGCTTTTTGAGTATTTTTTTGGTGACTTATTGTGATTTGGGTTTCTAGCTCATAACAGTCAGACTGAGGGCTCACCCCAGGCAGCCTGGGCTCCCAACTCCACAGGCAGGCACTGGCCCAACCAGGTCCAAAAACTGGGCAAAAGGGTTTTATAGTTGAAAATAACTTAAATCCTTCAAAATACACAAAAATACAAAACAAAATGCCATTCAAGGGAGAGGAACTGTAAAAACCATTGGCATGGATAGACACAGCCAAAGTGGAAATCTACTCTATATATATAAAATCCTAAGCCTTAAAGTGAAACAATTTTGTACAACGATTTTATGTGATGTTTTTATGTGACTTTTTTGTCACAATTATTTTAAACCTACATAGATATGTTTGGTATCATTCTTTTCAGAATGTATCAAACTTTTCTGTGATGTTGTTAGATTTTCAGATTCTTATTCCATTTTTAAATTATAAACTAAAAAAATATCAAGAACTCATGCCCCGCGAGATGAGACTTTGTTCCAACAGATTTAACCAGTCCCGGGGCTGGAAATAAAAGACAAAGAGTACATGAGAAAGACAGCTGCTGCACAGGCTTTTAAATGTTGAAAGCGCCGCACAAGATGAGATCACCTGGCACAGCAGCAGCAGCAGAAAGCCAGCAGCTGATCGAGCAAAGAGGAGGTAAAAAAAACCTATTTGTTTCCCATTGTATCACCATTTAAGAATGGGTTTCGGAGGAGCGACTGCATCTCCTTGGGGTGCTTTCAGCCCCTCTCTTCACAACACGAGCAGCAGAGACACAAAGTGACTGGCGTGTAGCACAGGCCAAGGGGGTTGGCGAGCGAAGTGAGCAGGGGGTAAGCCCCCTAGTCTTTATTAATAAGGATGTTTATTTTAAAGGCACAAAAGATGCACAAAATAGTGAAAGGAAAAAAAATTTGGCAAACTTACAAATTAAATAATTAAAGAAAACATAATGAAAGAAAACATAGTTTTACATAAAATCAAACTAATACAATGGATACTTAATAAACAACAAACATAATAAATATACAAGAAACAAACTTAATCCAGGGCAATAACCTTTTCTGGACCACAGCACACACTGTAGCCCAATCCAAATGCTAAATTATTGGAGTCCATGTGCCCAGCTGTTAGGCTTGTGCCAGGTGTTTTCCACAAAGTCATAGATCACACAGCACAAGTCTCCTGGTGCCAACTCGGTGGCAGGGGTCAGGAGCCTGGGGGACCGCAGGGGACTGAGACACTCTATAAAGCACAGCTGACTGCACACACCAAAGTATTCATACAGATTGCGGCAAGCTACAGAAGGGTCAGCTACAGTATGTTGGTAAAGCATTATTTATTTAAAAATGTAATTAAAAATAAAAAGTCAGGAGGTCAAACATGGAAGTAAGCAATGAAACGCAATAAATACATCTAACAAGTAAGAGACAGTTATCAGAAATAATTGGAATGTCAATTTACAGTCAATTTATTTATAGAGCACATTTAAACCAGCATCAGTAATGCTGTAGTCCAAGTGCTTACTATAAAGTACAGTATACAATTAACATAAATAAAATAAAAAAAAACACAAGCCAGCAGTAAATTGAAAACAAACAAATGACAATGAGGAAGGAACCATCATTATTAGTGAAGATCACAGACAGCTAGAGAATAGAAATGCATCTTCAGTTTCGTTTTAAACAGTTCAATTGAATTCCAATTCAATTGGTCTCCTTAATGTAATGAGGTAAAGAGTTCTACCGACGAGGTGCAGCAGCTGCAAAAGCTTTAACCCCCTTAGTTTTGCACTTAGTACGAGGGACAACAAGAAACAACTGATTGGTAGGTCTAAGCTCTCTGGATGGCTGATGTATAACACACAATTCAGATAAATAAGTGGGACTGTACCCAGGTATTGATTTAAAAACCAGCAGCAAAATTTTAAAATCAATTCTGAAACTAAAAGGCAGCCAGTGTTAGCCAGAGGCTAAAATTGGAGATACAGAATCAAACTTTCTTGCCCCAACCAAAAAATGGACGGCAGCATTCTGCACCAACTGTAACCTGCGTATCAGGGATTTGCTGATCCCAGGATACAAAAAGTTGCAGTTATCAAGCCTAGAAAAGATAAAAGCATGCATAACTTTCTCAAGATTCCAAAGAGATAAAAAAAAGGCTTAACCTTGGCTAAAAGACAAAGCCGAAAAATCAAATCTTTACCACAGAATTTATTTGTTTCTCAAAAGACAGGTTACTGTCAAAAATAACCCCAAGATTCTGAACATGATCAATACGCCAGAGATCTGTTAAATATCAACTGGATGTTACTGTTATCTTTGAATTATTATTTTCATGTTTTCATGTATGTTCTGTTAAACTTAGATCAAGAAATCATTGCATTTGTGTTTTGGTTTTTTTTATTTGTTTGATGATTATGATTCTGGATCAGTGTTTGGGGACTTGTTTCCTGTTGGATTGCCTTTAAGACAACTCCTTTTTTACCTCTTTTTGCTCTTTTGTGCATTTTTTAAATTATCTTCTACTTTTGTCAAATAAATGCCTTTTTATAAGGATTCTTTGATCAACTTGTTGTGCACAAGCCAGGGGTTTATGGTCACCCACCCTCTTGTGGAGTTTTTTTGCAATATTTTGGACATTTTGTGATATTTTTCCAACTCTCCATATATGATGGCCTGTTTGGGGGCTGGGTTTTGGAAGTCTCACCCCTATTATGCAACAAGTGTGTTATGATCTCCAACTGTTGTACATTTTTGTGCAAATTCCTGTGCAGCGCCTATCAAGTTCTATACAGATTATATGGCTTAGAGACTGAAGAAATTTGAATTTAGAATTAAATTTTGTCTAGAGCCGATTTCGAGGAAGTCCATTGCTTAGTCCTTTTTTGTTGAAACATCATTTTATTTCCTGTCTAGGCATTGCTATGTCTGTTTCTGTTGTCTCCATGGAGCTCTTTTCCAGAATTCCCTGGGGTATGCTCAGGCACCTCAGGCATTTCTAGGATATCTGAGCTGGACAGATAAGTTTTGTTTCGCTGCATTAAAAGATTATTACTTAGTCCTTCTGGTTTTTCCAATCCCCACTATTGTTTTTGACTCCAAATTGTCAGTTTGATGAAAACTCTCCTAGAATGTTGGTTTTGACCTTTTGCCCATTCTTTGATTTAAAAATCTCCTGCTCATTTTAATTTACTTTGTACTGTCTCTTGCGAGTCTCTGCTGTTTGAGACTCCAGTACACAACGAGATACAAGCATGTACCAAAATTACTAGACAAAAATCCAAAAATAAAGAAAAAGTTAAAAAGCAAGAGAGCACTAGAATAGAATGCGTAAACTGTTAAAGAAACAGGGCTCAAGATGGGGTGTCGCAGAGGTAGAACCATCACAACTCTATAATTTTTGTTCACTGTCCGCGTAACATGACTGCTTAGCAATAGCAACAGGCAATGCTAAAGACAGGCATATGGAAGTTGGGGTGGACCCTCAACCCATTCCCAACAGTAAATATTCTGACCTGACAGAAAATAGAAGGGACCTGGGGCTTCATGTATAAATGGTGCGTACGCCCGTTTCCATGCTCACATCACTATGTATAAAAACAAAACTTGGCATAAGTCAAGTCAAGTCAAACCATAGCATACGTACATTTTCGGCTCAATTTTGCAAACTGGCAGCACCCAGCATCAAAGCAGTGCTTTTGTTCCAGTGTGGTTTCCCTTTCTTTTTAGATTCACATCCCGGGTGCAGCTTTATCAAATACACAGAAATTAACTGTATATAGTTTTTTAGTTTAAAGGATCTGATTGTAATCAACCCGTAACAATATAATGGTGTATGGAATGGCCAAACTATTCCAAATACTATAGCTGCTTTAGCGTTAGTACTCTCAGTGCACTAGTATTTTAACCCATTCTATCTGAGTGGGGAATCACAACTATACAGCAGCTGATTGGAAAGCTCTACAGCACATTGTGTCAAGAGCGGAATTATTGGGGTAAAGCTTCTAGCACATGCTGCCTTAGCCATGCGCACAGTCTATTTGAACCTCTTCCAATACAGTACGGCAAATGCTTCAGAGCCTTTCCTGTAGGGACCTCGCGGTTCAGAAACAGTTTCATCTTAAGAGATCTAAACACACTCAATCAGTGAATCCAGTGCTCCTGGTAGAACTGTTTGAACTTATAAGTACAATCACCTCACTGTAAACTTGTGATACAGTTATAATATTGCATAACCTGAGCCACTTATGCTTTCATATTGTGTATTTTTCATTGTTTTTTATCGTATTATTATTATTATTATTGTTGTTGTTATTTTACCATTTTCTAAGAAAATAAGCTTAAGGAGGATTTGCATATTGAATCTCATTGTACCATACAATAACAATAAAGGAATTCAATTCAATTCAACAGAAGAGAGCGTGTATTTACAGATGATGAAGTCGATTTAGATTTCCAGGCGCTATCTTCTTGGAGGTCTTGATATCATTTTTAAGATGAAATGCAGTAAAGTATATATATTACATTATACAGATAAACTTTTAACATCTTTTAAATAATCTATATTGTTAATAATTTAATATGTGAAGACACGGTAAACAACAGTAGTGACGAGCTGGCGCCCCGTTCAGGGATTGTTCCTGCCTCGCGCTGTATGCTTGTTGGACTGGCACGACCTTGGATGGATAGATGAATGGAATAACATGTACTATGAAGATATTTCAATGTTCCTTAAAAGTTTTGAAGAATCTGTGTTCTAAGTTTACAGATGGCTTGACTTTTAATAAAGAGCTGATTATGTGGCAATTGGTTACTTGGAGAAAGAAAAGTAAGAACAGGAATTGGGGGTTAGTATGTTTGAAAGAGACAGTACTGCTGCATTACTTTATTTCATCGAAGGTTGCAGATGGCGCAGCAAGCATCTTATGGGAGGCAGGAACAATCTCTGGATGGGGCGCCAGCTCATCACTACCCCTGCTCCACTGTGACCATATATTTAATACATGCTTTAATTCATTTCACCATGAAAATGATATCAAGCACCCATCTTAGTATTTAAATCATTCAGAGAGCTGTAATATCATGAATGTAATGTATTCTGTGTCCTGTCAGAGGAAGAGAAATCCTGTTTAAGAAGAAGAAAGTAGTGATTCACACACATAGAGTACATATAAGAACACATTGAATAGCATTTAATGTGCTACTTTAGTTATGATGGGATTTGAGAAACTAGTAAATCAAAAGATTTTAAGATCAAGTTTATGAAGTTCTATTTTAATTACAAAATAAACTATGTGATTAAAGTGGAAATTTCGAGATTAAAGTTGATATTTCGAGCTTTTTTTCCACTGTGTCCCTATTGTTTTTTCTTTTCTCTGTACCCTAATAAGCTTCCATATGACACTCAGACGGTGGGCTATGACTCGCCTTTTCATGGTGACTTTGATATCTGACAACTTCTTTTTTATTTCGGGCACTGTGCAACTTTCTGATCTTGAACTTTCGATCAGCTTCCTTTTGTTGTTTATATCACTGCTTAAACTAACAAATAGTATGCTTTTTATTACCTTCACTTGGCATTTGCTGAAATTCTTTCCCTGTGCTTTTGCCATTGTCTTTTCACAGAACACTGTACTTAAGGGAATATTTATATTGATTTGCATATTCAAAGAGGTGTAATTCTGGGAGGAGTCTGGGAGGGATGGCAGGCGCGTGCATAAGCATTACTTTTCAAGCAGACTTATGTAGTGGATTTATGTAGTGGACGTTGGCGTATGTACAATTTGGTGCATCTGAAATTTTTTTGGTCATACGCACATTTCGACTTTTGTCCATACGTCATGTTTTAGTGTGAATTCTACGCACGGTGTTATGCATGAGGCCCCAGGAGATGAATCCAAGTCAACAACTAGAAAGACTTTAATTCTGTCACCAAAACAAAACGAAAACCAAAAGACATAGTCGTAGAAGGTTAAAAATGTAAATGATTAAAAAAAAACATGAAAAAAAAACATCTTTTTGTTAACATATTTAATCATGGATCATAAATAACTCACTGCACTGATATTTAAAGCCTTTCATGTCAGATGCCGTGAAATTGGAAATCAAATCATCCCCAGCAAACAGGAGAAGCTTTCTCAAAGTGGCAGTTCCCATAAATTAAACAAAAAGGTATCATGGTAGCACAAAAAATGACAGCAAAATGAGGATTGGTGTGAGGATTTTTGCTGCCTTAGACAAAGCTGTAAATGACGACCCCACAACCAGCCCATTTGCTTTGAGAGGAATCATCACTGCCAGACCTGTACATTGAGACCTGGAGACAGGACAGCAAAGTATTTAGGACATCAAATTCACAATCTGAGACTATCAAGTTATAGAAACACCTGTTTATAAATTGTGTGAGAAAAATACACTCTTGAGGGGTGCCATTTCAGAAAATAAGTAGGAATCTGCCTTTATTAGTAGTCTTTATTTATTGTTTTAAATACTTTTCTGAAGAAAATTCAAAGAAAGAAGGACACAAACTATTGGTAAAACTATTATATCATTTTATAGTTTTCTGTTTAAATCACCAGTTAACCATGTGTCTTTTGATGATGGAGACATTCTACATAAATATATTTTTTTTTAGCTAAGACGTTACCATAACATATTGTCACAAAAACGACAGAAAGTTATCAAAAAGGTTTGGGGCAGCCACCTTTATAATGTGCCCTGGCTGCAAAAGAGTTGAAAAATTATGAGATTGTTCACAAGTCCGAGTCCAAAACAGAACTGACTTTGGTTGCTAAATATGGAGGCTTTATATGCCGAGACCAGAAGTGACATCATTAGTGGCGCCAGAACCATGCAGGATTTCCCATGGATGGTCTGCAAGGGATTGAGAAAGAAAGTCAGTGCACCTCACTGCCCCCTGGTCTGGCATGGAACTACTATCATTAAAGCCCATTAGCTGTCTCTCAATCGCACGTGTGTGACAATATGCATGTCATTTTAAATTAACTTAAAAACTTAGCATAATGACAACATTCAGTGAAACTGAGAATATAATGATTATCTTTAAATAGGAATCTTTACCCACGATTCCTGCTTACCGTATGTTCATGTATGCAAATAATGCAATCTACCCATGTTATTGTTGTTCATGTTATTGTTGGACTGTGTAGGGTGGTCAGACATTAAGACCAAACATCGCTCGGACAGAAGGCCAAAATGGAAGGACTGCTGGCCAAGGAAATAACTGGACTAATAGCTGGACTAATTTCTTGGATGGACCAGCAGAAGCTGAGAGTTGGGAATGGTTTCAACCCCCATACACCAGATGGCAGTGGTCCTCATATGGGAACCCAGTTGGGACACCTGCAGGGGTGCTTCGGAGATGGAGTCCAGAAGGGCAGCCCTGTTTGGGTAACCTGGGGATTGAGAGAGGGTGCTGTTGGACGAGGAACTCCCCACTTTCCTTATTACCTGGAAATGCTCCTAGAAAAACCTGGCATGGCAGTGGAAGGATTCAAGAGTCTGGCTTAAAGGGAAGCCCACAGCTACACATGGAAAGCCAGAGTTGGGAGGAAGAGAATGAAGCTTGCCGGGAGGAGTGGAGAAGGACACTACGACCATCTAGGAGAGAAGACTGGAGTTAATATACTTTATTGGAACTGGATTGTGCTGTAGTGCTTCTTTTTGGTGCTTCATACTGTGCTTGAAGGTGGGAAACAATTGGGAAGAGTTTTCCACAGGAAGAAATGAAAGCCTTGTTTGGTGCCACACTTGTGCTTGTGTCTGCTGTGTCAGGTGTAGGGGAGCTGGAGCACCCCCTGGTGGTTCACACATCCCAGATTACATTTCTATTAATATATAAATAAACTGGCAAAATTCATATGAATAAAAACAAAGAAGCTGTAGTCGGTCTTCGATTAAGTGAATTTATCGTTTTTAACATACTGAAGTTTTATAACACAAAATAACATGAATTAATGACTTCTCTTCAAGCCAGTGTCTCCATTATTCTAAAGCCAATTTAATAACCAACAGCTTCCAATTACCAAAATCATTATTATGCTCAGCATGAGACAATCCTCTCAAACGCAAAACCAGGCAATGTAATTTGTGTATGCCTTGAGATCTTTGTGATGAAGTGCTCCAAAGTCTGACACCTCTGTTTTCATCTCAGAAGGAAGCAAAGGTTCTGTTTTATTAAAACATGAGCTTTAATTATCTGAAGTTTAAGTCCCTGCTTCACACATTTTAGTACTAAGACAATATATACCTATTCAGTAATTCTTTTCTAATCCAAAAAATATCTGAACTGACAGAGACAGAACATCATTTAAAACTAGGAATTATTTACTGCAGCCTATTGTTAACCCTAAGTTTTTTAGTTCAAGAATTAACTGAAATGACATCGAATTTTTTCGCCAAATAAACTCTTTTTGGTAATCTTAAAAGGGAGTCACAAATTTATATGTTAACATGATTAGAAACAATGAAAATATGTGAATATAGACCAGAATATAAATGAATATAGACAAACAAAACAAAACAATGATTACTAATGATTGAAGTACACCTGAGGCATTTGCCAGTTCAAATGGCATTCTGAAGCACAAGCAGTGCAGTATTAAACACTGACACTCTTATCCTTATTCATTTCTTAAATCTAACTTATTAAAGATTTTTTCAATTCATCTAACAAAGAAAATATCATAACAAAAGAATTGTTCTTCTTATAATAATCTTTTTTAACAATCTGTAACCAGCAAAATTTTTAGAAACATTTTTCTTATTAACAACAAAAACAAGTCAATGGTTAAACTTGTACAGCAATTGAATAACTGCAGGCACAGACATGACAAGTTCACTGGTAGATGCAAATATAAACTCTACAAACTACTAATTATATATTGAGTACACATAAAGAAACATATTTGATTAAACAGGCAGGGAACAAAGTCATTCAAAACTATTTCTAGCTTATTGTACCTATATAACTTTCATTTCAGGAGTATAAAGCATAAACTCTGCCCTTAGACAAAGGAGCTTCAGTTAGGAAACCTGCAGCATAAGCATATGGTCAGTATGGTGGAAAGTCAAAAATGTTGTGAAACTGAGCTGGCTTTGAGAGAAGTATAATGGTGCAGTGGTGTTTTATTTGTCTCTGAGGACTCGGGAAACATCTGCCAACTATGGTAGACACGATAAAACAAAATAAAACTCATGGCCACAAGCACTAGCAGTAAGTAAATATATAATATATATATATGTAAAGTTCTAATGTCTGCGGTGGGTTGGCACCCTGCCCAGGATTGGTTCCTGCCTTGTGCCCTGTGTTGGCTGGGATTGGCTCCAGCAGACCCCCGTGACCCTGTGTTCAGATTCAGCGGGTTGGAATATGGATGGATGGATGGATGGATGGAAGTTCTAATGTTATTTATCTTTTATGTTATACTTTTTATATTTTATTGTACTACGAAGATGAGAGAGAAACAGTATTTCGATTCTCCTGTATGTTCTGCATATATAGTGAATTGACAATAAAAGGCTATTTGATTGATTGATTGATTGACAGTAATATATCTTTTGTTATTATTTCAAAGTGTTGGCTGTGCTTTCTTTCTCGGCTCCTTTAAGACTTGTTAGCTGCAGCACATGGCTAATTATGCCTTGAAATTAGCCATGTGGTGGTGTGCTGTCAGAGTGCAAGGTTCAGTGTTATATATGTGGCTGTACTCATTATATTCTTATTATGGTCAGCTAATGAACCCTTCAAATGAAAATACTGTAAGCTTTTTGCTTTTTTTTCTTTCTTAACCCCTTAACCGCCCTCTGCCGGATATATCCGGCACCGTTGTTTTATTGCTAACGCCATACTGCCGGAATTATCCGGCACATTTGCCTATGGTTATATGAATGCCTGGCAAGTAGTATAACTGACGGTTTGGCGTGGGTATTATTACTACGTTGTATTTCGACAAGTCTGTGGTTGTTTTGGCCGGTCATGTGACGTGATTCGCATGTAACAGCTGTGAATATGGCGAAACGTAAACTGACTTCAAGTGAGGCTTTGCAGGCGATTTTGGACAGTTCTGATCATGATTGTAGCAGTTCTGAAGAAGATTTTAGCGACAGTGATGAGCAGCAACGTGCGCTGCATGATACTGTGAATGAAGACGCATCGGATGACGGCGCTGAGTGGGTGTATCCCCAGCATCTCAGCTGGGCTGCTGCCCGTGGTGAACTACCTTTTCTGCATTCGTTTGAGGGAACGTGTGGCTTTATTGTTGATGTAAACAATTACACTGCTGAGCAGTTTTATGAGCTGTTTGTGTCACCTGATTTGATCAGACATTTTGTTCATCAGACAAATCTGTATGCAGCACAGTTTATTGAGAAAAATCCCAATTTACCTCCACATTCCCGTGTTCGTGCTTGGTTTGACATTGATGAAAACGAAATGAAAAAATTCATTGGGATTTTGATGTTGATGGGAATAATCAGAAAACCAGATATTGAGATGTACTGGTCTACAGATCCTATGTATGCAACACCTATTTTTGCAGCTGTCATGACACGTAACCGATTCTCTTTGCTGCTGAAATTCTTTCATTTGAATGACAACAGAAACGAGCCAGATAAGAAAGATCCAAACCGCGACCACTTGTTCAAGCTACGTCCTTTGATTGATCATTTATTTGAAGCATTTCAGTTGCTCTACATGCCAGGACCGTCAGTTGCAGTTGATGAAAGTTTATTGTCGTGGAAGGGCCGCTTACAGTTTCGACAGTATCTACCATTGAAAAGGGCACGGTTTGGTATCAAGATGTTTTGCTTAGCTGAGAATTCAGGTTACATTTATAGATTTCGTGTATACACTGGCAAAGAGGATCCTATGAGTAGTATTTCAGCAGTGTTGCCAGATGAATGTAAGGACTTTGGACTTTCAGAAAAACGCTGTCATGTCGGTTCAAAGAAGGGTCAGCGTAGAGACGTCAAGACCTTCTGCTCAAAGTGTCCCAGCAATCCAGGACTTTGTGCAGTTCCCTGCTTTGGCCTGTGGCACAGCAAACTCAAATACTGGGAATGAAACTATGATTGACTGAACTACTTTTGACTTTTGAATTACTTTTGACTGTTCCGTTTTTGTAGTTGACAATAAATCCAGAAGCCTGAGAAAAGGTACATTTTGTGTTTTATTATGTGTTTGCCCATTTCTAGAACTTGCACAACATTTAGTGGTCAATACTGCTTGAATAAATGTAAAAAATGTAAAAAAAATGTAAAAAAGTAAAAAAACGAAAATTGTTCAGATTTCGCCTGGCGTGGGGAATATTTAGGGAGTTGGCGGTTAAAGGGTTAAACACATGCAGGGTGGAAGGCTGGAGTACTGATTGGGTCGTGACATCACACATGCCCAAAATAATTCAGTAATGATCTTACTGTACATGCAGCTCTGTGATTTCATACTGGTCTGGCAAAGCATCAGGGGGGGCTGGAAAAAAATGGTTATCTAATTGGGCCATATGGTGAATTTCCAGGTAAATATTCAGTGAACAAGGACATTATTAAATATAGCATATTTGCTCCTTTTTAGTGTATTCAGTTTATGCTACTTGGAAACTATCCTAGATAATAATCTTAATGGGACTCTAAATTCTCACAGCGGATCATCTTCTTCCATATCTTTCTGTCCTCTGCATCTTGTTCTGTTACACCCATCACCTGCATGTCCTCTCTCACCACATCCATAAACCTTCTCTTGGGCCTTCTTCTTATCCTCTTACCTAGCAGCTCTATCCTTAGCATCCTTCTCCCAATATACCCAGCATCTCTCCTCTGCACATGTCCAAACCAACGCAATCTCGCCTCTCTGACTTAGAAATGGGACTATAAATACAAAATTCATATATTCAGCGCTTATTTTGCCTCTGTTAACTTAGACTATTTAAACTAGACAAGAACTTCATGTTATCCCAATCTCAGTCTGTCACCATTTTCACCTTCATTGCTTGCTTTAGTAGTCCAAAGAATCAAAATTTAAAAACTCCAGCAGGTTACCAAACATGAAGCTGCAGTTATTGGGGCTGGCATACTGTAGATGATTTGGAATGTGTCTGTCAGATTGAAAACCTGGAAGTCACCTTAACTGATGACAGACTCCTGTTGCACGCAGACCATGACTTCAGGGAGGACAGTCGCTTTAAACTCCTTTCTTCCTGGTGCCATACATCTTTGTAGTAAGGAATATCGCTGATAGTAAAATATTCCACAAGTATTGCATTTTTCATACAGTATGTATTACGTAACCATTTTAGGCAAAAACGTACAATCAAACTGGTAGGAGTAGTTAGCAAAGAACTTGTTTTCAGATGATGTAAATGTTTTAGAATTTCCGAGTTTTAACCTGTTGCGTTTGTTTTATTTGATTTTTATTTCTGTCTATTTTTAGATGCAACTGAGAAAGCAAATTTCACATTTTCTTGTGTTAACTATAAACTTTGAACCTTGATTCATGAGTTCTTGTAGTCTTATCAGTACCATTTGTCTTTTATACTGTCCAGAAAATTGACAATTTCTTTAACATTACCGTAACTAATAGCATGTTACAACTTCCACCCAGATGAAAGCAAACCTCAGGAAAACTTGAACGAATAGAACGTGTTATTTTCCTCCTATATTACATTTCCTACTTACTAATTTCAAGACATTTCACCCGTTGTCTCTCTCGAAGCGCCCATATCCTCGTACTAATTGCCTTTTCACGAGCCTCAGGCTTCGCTCTACTTTAAGCCAACTAGTATTACGTCCTGCTGTGGCCCCTAACTGCAGTAAATTAACGTTTGGTTGCCTGCAGGCCGTCTGCCACTTCCCTCTTCTGCTTGCGCTGCCTTGAGATTCCCAAGCTGCATCCGACAACGACCTGCTATGTCAAATTTAATTTATGAATTTATTCCCCCCTTCTCCCAGATGCTAACTTGCCTATTTCTCACTTTCTTCATGACTGTTTCTAATATTGCCCCCAGCTCCCTGGTGTCAAGTTGAATTACCTTCTTCATTTGGTACTCTTTTGTAATATCTTTTACAAATTCTAAATTTCCACCATCATATTCTCATACTTTCATAGAATTAAAAGAAGACAAATGAAGGTGAATTAGTTAACTCACTGGCTGCTGTCTCTGCTTTGTCCTTCACCCCCCATATAATTATTGGAAGTCCCTAAAGTCACTGTTTAAGCCAATGTCACATTATGTCACTTCTAGTCATAGGGTATGTCAGACTTACCAACTGTGGCTGCTTATCTTGTTGGCGAAAATTACTGGCCGTGTCACTTTTAGCACCTGAGTCCCCACCTCCCAGAACAATTTAGCTTGCCCCTTTTTGTAACAGACAATGATGTGCAGCGTGACAGAGTTGGTGTGTACAAAGGGTTAATAGGTACAACAAGTTTGGCTGCAATCTCTGGCCTTTTTTTAACCTATTTTCTATTCTTTCGTGGTATGTAAAACACAAGACATCAGACAGACGAGCCCCCCTTCCATTTGTGAAGTCTAACACGTGGCTGCTATTTATTTCTCATTACTGTGTTATATGAATTGAACTTCCAGGTGACCATTCATTGGCTGTCAGCTCTTGTACACACAAGCCAACCACTACAACTTAAGACAAAATCAAACCTGTTAGATTATCATGATTGTGACAAACTCGGTCACGTGATGCGATACCCAGTCACGTAAACAAGTTTGTCACATTCATGATGTCACCATCACAACTTCGGTTTTAAACTCCTGTCTCTGATATTGATCGTCAAGTTTTGTTTACCTATTTTTAAACGTTCCTCAGGTTTTGACCTGGCTTCACTCTCACTAAGTATGAAGAATTGCTATTATCCCACGGCCAAAGCTGTCTCTTTCTCACCACAATCCATGGAGACTCTGCCTCATCCCAGTATTATATTTTTATGTTATTGTATCGGTATTTTGTTTTGCTTATGGGCACCGTCATTTTCCAAGTCCCATTGTTGGCACGTGTCTCCAGGTTGCTAATGTTGTGATCTACAGAGTTCCTACGTGCAATGTCCTGAAAACGACTCCAAAATGCCCAATAAACGGGGAAACTGTCAAACCCTGGCCAATATTTGGAGGGCAAACGTAGAATCTTTCTAAATATAAATATTTATTATACGAAAATGCTCTGTGAAGGCAAAGGCAATTCAAGGCAAACAATATCCTATTACACGAACATAAAGAAAAGTCAAAAAAACAGCAAAAGGTTAAAAAATTGAGAATATTTACAAGAAAGGCACTCACCAATGCCAGTGCATTCAATGAACTGCAAGGGATTGTGGGTTTTCCTCAACATTTACTGGGCTAAGGGCAGTCCTTTACAGTGATGGGTAGGAGGCCCCGCCTCCTGGGGGGGGACCAAAAACAAAACACAAGGAACATAGCAGAAGATACGGCGACTCATGACTAAATAATTCATAGTGGTAACATTACAAAAATGAAAAAAAAACAGACAAAAATGAGACCTTTGAACCCCAGGCGGGGGGACCCTGCCGGATACACAGCAACTAGGAGGCAGAAGTTGCATTGTGTGGCCTCACTGATGCAACGCTTCATATACAGTGCCAGAATCGCTTTCATCTGAGATTGGGATAAGTACTTAAAAAACATTTATGCGTATCTTTTTCAACGTTCTGCTTCTGAAATTCTAGCTTTTCTTTTTGACCTCAATTCCTGCTTAGAGTTTCAGCTTTGAAGACAGATTTAGATTTAAACTCTTTTTCTGTGTTGTGTTCTGTTATGTTTCATGAACTTTTTTATAGTTCATTTTTGTTTTGTTTACTTTTTCAACATTTATGTATCATGTAACCAAGATGGCTTGGAACCTCTATTGGTGCATCATCTGATCCATTTTTGATGTGCAATTACAACGGCTCATCAGTTTTTTGCCCTCCCTGATTGGTGGAATCTTTTGCAGAACCCAGGGGCCAAGCCAGTTTATTTCTTCTAAGTTAAATTCAGCCATGCCAGGAACAGGCGGTGTTTCTCCATGAATAAAACAAGCCTTCCATATTCTTTAGTTAGTGGCAAATTTGGTTCAAAAACCGGGCTGTTAGGTGCCGATCAGTTCTTTGATTTTTTGATTCTCCTTTTGTTTTCTGATTTACTGTTATTTCCCCTTTTTGTTTCAGACACTCAGTATTCGTCTTTCTTTGTGGCTCCTGATTTCTTGCTCATTCCTTTTGACTACTTGCCGGCAAAGCATTCTAAATCTCCTGGTTGTCCTTAAGCTCACTAAAATCCCTTGGGACTTTGTCCCTAATCATTCCGACTTTGATTTGCATTTCATCTCCCAGTCCATTAAATAATTCTTACTTCTCATTTAGGATTTCATGGTGGCGCAGTGGTAGTGCTGCTCCCTATTAGTAAGGAAATCAGGGTCTGTGTCCTACCTCCATGAAATTGGAATGTTTTCCCAGTGTTTGCGTGGGTTTCCTTCAGTAGTCCAGTTTCCTCCCAGTTTAGGTGGATAGGCAATATTAAATTGGCCCAAGTGTGTGGATGAGGTATGTGTGTGTGTGTGTTCACCCTGCGATGGACTGGCAACCCGTCCATGGTTTGTTCCTGCCTTATGTCTTCTGCTGGCTCGGTTAGGCTCTGGCTTCCCCCAGTGACCCTGTTCAGGACAAAGCAGGTTAGAAAATGATTGACTAACTGCTTAGTTATCTGGCAGTGCAGATGATCATTCTTCATGTCATGGCCAAGTTGTTCATTGTTATTAGGCTTGTACATTATCACTGCCTGCCTATATAAGATGGTGGCACTCATGTCTTGTTTTCCTTGCTTATCGATCAAAGACATAATTTCTTATTGTTTCCTCTTGAGATTTTTCCATTTCGAACTCAAAGAAAAGATAAATGACCAGCAACTGAATATTCTGTGACTTTGATTTTTGGATTAGTTTGATTTGTGGCTGAGCTTTTCCTTTAGTCTTTTCTGGTTTCTTGCCTGTTTAATAGATATTCTTGGTCTCTATCTTTCAAGACATTTTCTTTTCTCTAAACGTTTAGTCTACTGCCTTTTCACTGTCTTTTTCTATAGTCAATGCACAAATCAGCCGGGGTCAAAACCTTCTTTCAGCCCTTCAGTGGAGAGACAGTCTGTGGGCCCTGACCTGAAAGCCTTGTTAATGTGTGCAGGCCTCAAATCGCATTCAATCAGATGTGTGCTACATAAAAAGAAATTTAAATTAACCAAATCTTAACATAGTGCAGAAGTCAAAACGTTTGTGGAAGTAATAGTTTGCAGAGCCTCTTCCTTTATTGATTAGCTGCTTCAAAACGCCCAGCTTGTGAGCCACTCCAGGTCTAATGGCCGCTTGATTTTTCTTGCAGCTGTAGACGCAGTGTTAACCCTTTCTGTAAATCAAGAGTGTATGGCCACCTCACCTGCCGTGTTCCTCAGGAGAGAGGGACGTGTAATCCAACTTTAAGAAGTTCTGCTGGACTCTTTGCAAAGGAAGCTTCACAAGTTAACGGGAATGGTAAGTGCTACTGTGCAGACATGTCCTTTAATGTCTCTTAGGCTACCTAACTTGTTGGACAAGCTTTACATTTTGATGTTTTTGGGGATTTTTTATGTTTTCTGCTCTTCAGATTAAATTTACTTTGTACATTTATACATTTCGTGTTGTTTCATTATGCATTCTTTGTGCAAGTTGTTAAGGATGCTCTACTGTTAACTGGGCCACAGGTGTTAAGAATACAAAATATGAAAAGTCGCAAATGAATGTTAACCCTATGTGTTAATGCTTGGAGAAGGAGGTCATTTCGCAGTCCACCAAGACATATATACCGTAAATCGTGATCCCCAAATCTAGGAGCCAAAGGACATGACAATCCTCAAATCTAGAGTGTACCCCTTGCTCCCAGCTTAGTAGTTAAATTGAAGGCCAATGTCTTGTAGTAGAAGAAGTTAAACTTTGTTTCTTTCTTCCTACATGTTTCAGAACTGGCCCAGTTCCTTTATCATAATCCCACATGGGCAATGATGAACTTTGGCTTAAAAACACATTAGGAAACATTACCAAAACATAATAAACTTTACACATCATAATCCCTTCCACACGCACAATAAAAACACATTTTATACTGAAGCATGGAGAAAAAAATTTAAAAACTATGAGGAATAAAGTTGAATTATACACAAATATATTCAGAGTTGTAATATCCAAACAGGTATCTGCAAATTACCAAGGCTCGGATTTAGATTCCAATGGTGGTGATTCCAATTAAGCTATTAACAGCCAAACTAAAAGTAAAACAGTAATGTGTATGTTAGATGTATACAAATAATATCCAAGCATCAAAAATCCTAATAACGCTGAGGTGGGACATACATACGTTATTATGTAACAGATAATAACTCCCAGAGGACCATATATAGTCTTTATAGTTAGTACAACTGCATAAACATTGTGCCCACTAACGTTCATTTTGCCCTGGAGCAAAGCTGAGAAAAACAAAGGTGCACAAAAGTACATAAATATCAAAGGAATTGTCCCAAGTCAAATGATTCATTTAATCCAATTGGTTTTTAAATAAAAGGTCCATCACATTTCTCTTATGTAGTAGGGTTTCTCATAGTCGCCAACCCTAAGATACGGTTTGACTATCTCCAGGACGGTGTATTTCAGGCCTATGACTGAATGATTCTATTCCTTAAAGTGTTACGAAACAAGTTGCTCTTCCGACAACCTTCTGATACTACTCTTATGTTCCACTGTACTCCTTCGGAGCACTTATTCTATTTTTCGCACAAGTAACAATAAGCAGGGACAGAAAAGTAAATATATAATACCAGTAATGGCGCACTGCACGTCAATACACTTGACTTGAGCATTCCTTGCTCTCATCCTCTCTCTCTGTACGTTTAGCATTAGTTTGTTCAGAGGTTGATGCGCTTGATGCTTCCTGAGCAGCTGTTCTTTTCTCCACCCCAGCGGCCCGCTTCCTCTCTTCTTTCGTCGCCATCTTTTCACGTTAAAACTGATTACGTCAGTGTTAAGTCTTCAATCTGCCTCAGGAATGATTAAGATATGAAGGGGGTGGGGGGGTGACGGCGAAGGTGGTAGGGATGAGAACTGCACCTGTATGCATGCACCGCATGGCCACCCTGCTGGCCACTGCCGATAGTTGATTCTACAATACAATAAAATAAAAATAAAAAGAGGAATAACCTTGGAGGTCAATCATCACCCCAAAAGCGGATAGTAGACGTCACGTAGTATATGTGTACCAAATTTCAGGTCAATCGGTCAAACGGTTTGCAGGTGATTTAAAATCCTGGACAGACAAACAAACAGCCATGGTAGCATATTATATATAAAGATAGAAAGTATTTTTTTAAAGTTGATGATTTGCATATATTCAAAGAGAATCATGAGCATATATGAAAATAAACATTATATCCTAGTGCACGTTAGTGTAATAAGGGTTAAATCACAAAAAGGCCTGTGCCTGTATATTTTTTATTTTTCTTAGCAAGCTGGAAACCACCAATATTTCAGGAGTGAAGGTCAGGTATATAGAGAGAGACTGACAGGCAGAACCATCCCTTCTCTCCGAGTGGTGAACGTGAGCGGAGCACTAGAGATAATGGGTGCAGGAACTGGACAGGTTCAAGGTAGGAAGAGGGCCTGTCAAGTGGCCATGATGGATAAGATAGCGTGCTACGCTTGTTAGGATGGCAAATATTGGTGGAGCTGATTAGAGGCAGGACCAAGGAAGCTGGGAGTCAGATTGGAGTGAACTCTTGATAAGAACTGTAAATAAAAGTAAGACGGGACCCATTTGAATTGACAGCGTGTGTGCATCACACAATAAAGCTTGATTCTGCTTGCACATCCTGAGGTCTCCGAGTGCCTTCATTGCCAGTGTGTTTCTGCCATAACAATAACAGCCTTAGTCCCACAATCAGATCGATGCTTCAACGTGATGGCAAAATTAGCACTCATTATCTGATACCCTCTGTGTACGTTGCTGCAACAACTGCCTTGTAGACACATGGGGTTAACCTTCATTTGAGACTGTTCTTTCTTGATACATTACTTTCCATAGGATTGATTTGGATATGTTGTGCAAAAAAACTGGGGAGGTGGGTTCATTTTAACTAGGAGGGTATTATATTTGTATAACAGCTGTGTGTTTTTGATGAAGACAAATGATGAATTTGGCACCCAGTTTATATTGTTGTGGTGTGATTCTAATAGCAATATATGGGTCTATGGACGAGGTGAGACACAAAAATAACTGGATTGGTAAAACTAAATATTAATTGATGAATTACGGCATTCTAAACATTGTCACCTTCTCTATACTCCCCTCCCGATCTCTACACCGCTCCATACGTATCTTCCATTGATTGAAACAGTGTTGGACGTCTTCTTGCTTGAGGCTCTTCAACAGGTTTTCCGTTTCTGTCTTCACTTCATCCATTGAAGAAAAATGTGTTCCCATCAGGTCACTTTTGATTTTTGGGAACAAGTAAAAGTCACAGTGTGCCAAATTGGGCAAATAGGGAGGATGATCGAGGACAGGAATGTTTCTGTCAGTCAAAAACTGCTTTACAGATAAAGAGAAAATTTGTGAGAAATTTGATGTTGATTCGCTGTTCGATTTTTTTCTCCCGACATTATCGCAGTAACTCATGTAGCGATTGTTGTGCAAATACTGACTGGGCTGTTCACGGGATATACTATACTGTACCTGCCGGTCTGCCGTTTGAGAGGGCGCACGTGTAGGAGGGGATGTAGTTTTATGATTCATGTCCAGCCGACCTCCAGACAGTTTTCCAGGAAAGTTCCAAACCCCATCCGGTTATTTTTGTGTCACACCTCGTATATAGATATTTATAGTATATTGGTGGGTTAAATTTTCTTTAAATTGACCATTTGAATCTAGCTATATTAGTAATACCTGCTGTTGTGTCAGAAATACACTATAGGTTTGAAAATAGTGCTTCTTTTTTACTGTAATGTTTTTTTCTGAGTAAGTGTCAATTCTAATCTTCCTGATGGTTGTAGTAACAGTTGGTTACCACATCTGTTAAGGCCATGTGACACTATGCAACTCTTTCAGCAATTTTCAGTCATAGCTTTCATTTACATAATATTACTGAGATGGAAGCAGTCGTCTGCAAACTCCTGTGCAGTCAGTCACGTAATGCACCATACCCAGTGAAACAGTAAAACAGGTTTGATTTTGTTAGCGTACGGCAGTCTGGAGGGCAGGAGAGCGGACAAACAATGAGTGCTCATCTGGAAGTACAATGCATATAATGTAAGGTGAGGAAAAAAGAACATGGGGGTGGACCTCACAAACAGAACAAGACGTGTCTGTCTGATGTCTTGTGTTCTATGTACCACAACAGAATGGAAGAAAGGAAGGAAAAGGCTGGGATTGTGCCTAAACTCACCACACCTGTTGACACTTCATACAATGCATTGTTATTACTGGATGTCACAAAAAAGGAGTGAATCTGATTGTGCTGAAAAGTCAGCATGTAGTCGGTAATTTGGACATGCCCAGCGATTTTGAATTGTGTAAACTGACATTGTCCAGCGATGAGATCAGCAAATAGAAATCAGCAATAGGTGCCATGGAGCGAGTATGGTGATGGAAAGCATCCCGACGACTTCTTTAGTAAATGCTCACACAATCCAAATCTGAACTGAATCAAACTGCAATAAAGATTAAGACAGAGATTAAACAGACAGCCATCAGGGCAGCTTGACTATTGTTACCACAAGAAAACGTTTCAACTGTTTGCATCTTTTAACCGACAGTAGTGCAAACTTGGAATTAAAACTCCATAACTTTAGTGATTTGGACTTTGCATCTCTTGCTTCATGTTTTTTTTTTAAATTCCAGAATGCTAGGAAAGTCCAGTAACAGGTTATTTATTAGATTGGGGTCATTAAGTTTAGCATTCGCCTGGGAAAAGAACATCCATCCATCCATTTTCCAACCCGCTGAATCCGAACACAGGGTCACGGGGGTCTGCTGGAGCCAATCCCAGCCAACACAGGGCACAAGGCAGGGAACCAATCCTGGGCAGGGTGCCAACCTACCGCAGGACACACACAAACACACCCACACACCAAGCACACACTAGGGCCAATTTAGAATCGCCAATCCACCTAACCTGCATGTCTTTGGACTGTGGGAGGAAACCGGAGCGCCCGGAGGAAACCCACACAGACACGGGGAGAACATGCAAACTCCACGCAGGGAGGACCCGGGAAGCGAACCCAGGTCCCCAGATCTCCCAACTGCGAGGCAGCAGCGCTACCCACTGCGCCACCGTGCCGCCGGGAAAAGAACACCATTTTGTAAATAGACATGACAGTGACTTGGAGATTATCGATCATTCATATAATTGTTGTTAACTCAGCATGGAGAGAGACTTTCAAGTTTGGGATGTACACTGCACAAAGACAGAGATGATCTTCATCATCACCCTGAAAAGACGTCTGCATTCCCAGTGATACTGGCAGATACAAAGACCTCTGTGGACTGAAGAAACTTTATAGGAGGCTATACATCCAGATTTAAATGGACTTGTCCTCAACATCATCTTAGAGAAAGATTCCTTCAAATACTCTTTAAAATACATTTCCTACTTATTGCTCCACTTGATTTTGCTGTTTTTCATTGCATTAGTAAGTTTTTATTATTTGGTTGGGTCAAGGTATAGTGTTAAGAGTTCTTAGTGTGGGCGATTGCCACATTCTCACAAGGGATACCCTTGTGTTTTGTCGTGGTAGGGTCCTTACTTCCCCTTTATACTCTTTATCGTGTAAACCTTAAAAGAATGCCTTCAGATCCCATACGCTTACCACAATGTCAGGTACTGCAGATCCATCCGTCCATTATCCAACCTGCTATATCCTAAATACAGGGTCACGGGGGTCTGCTGGAGCCAAACCCGGCCAACACAGGGCGCAAGGCAGGAAACAAACCGAGGGCAGGGCGCCTGCCCTCCGCAGGGCACACACACACACAGCACACACTAGGAACAATTTAGGATCACCAAGGCACTTAACCTGCATGTCTTTGGACTGTGGGAGGAAAGTAGAATTGTGTAACATGCAAACTCCATGCAGGGAGGACTGTCTCCCACTGCGCTACCGTGCCGCCTGTACTGTAGATCCCCTTTCTTTTAACCCTGGGTAATTAGATAAAGTCCCAGAAAAGGCAGAAGAAACGTTACACATTATTTAGGTATTATACATAATATATTTCAATCTTCAACTAGTGCCATCAACAAAGCACAATTAGAATGTGGCATTGCAAACCACACAACCTGCTAGTGGAGTTTCTTGAGGCACATAAACTTGTAGCTAAACCCAATTCTCTCTCTGATCAGCTCTCTTCAGGTTGTGAGCTGGTGTGCCCTCTCCTTATCCAGCTCATCGGCTGACTTAGTGGCCTGCTCCAGTCACACTTGCTAGGTCCATCCATCCATTATCCAACCCGCTACATCCTAACTACTTACTAGGCTCATACATTTAAAAAACTGTCTCTCGTCCCCCAAGCCTTTTCTTCCTGGAGGTGGAGGAGTACTTTAACACAATGCTTCTGATATTTCTGAATAGAGTTTAATCAAAGCATCCTTGCAAAACCAGTTGCAAAAACTTCTACCCCTTCCCCAGTCCAGTTGCTGGCATGTTAGTGGCCTTTCATCTCGGCTCACCTATATTCCCCCAGGCTAGCTGACTAGTCTGTTTTTGAGATTTTTATCATTACTAGTTTTAATTAGTAAGTTATAGTAATATAGTAATAGTAAGTTTTAAAGTATTTTTTGTGTACAGTAATCCCTCCTCCATCGCGGGGGTTGCGTTCCAGAACCCCCCGCGAAAGGTGAAAATCCGCGAAGTAGAAACCATATGTTCATATGGTTATCTATACTAATAAAAGGCAAAGCCCTCACTCACTGACTGACTCACTCATCACTAATTCTCCAACTTCCCGTGTAGGTGGAAGGCTGAAATTTGGCAGGCTCATTCCTTACAGCTTACTTACAAAAGTTAGGCAGGTTTCATTTCGAAATTCTACGCGTAATGGTCATAACTGGAACATATTTTTTGTCCATACACTGTAATGGAGGAGGCGGAGTCACGTATCGCGTCATCACGCCTCCTACGTAATCACGTGAACTAAAAACAAGGAAGAGATTTACAGCACGAGTCAAACGCGGGAACGAAGGTAAATGACGTTAATTTTTGACTGTCTTTTAATACTGTGTAAGCATACATATTAACACATGTGCAATTAAACGTCTGCATTTACGGGGTGATTTCTCAGGCTTAAAAGCTCGCCTTTTATCAAACGCGGGAACAAAGGTAACTGACGTTGTTCACTGTCTTTTAATACTGTGTAACCATACATATTAACACACGTGCAATTAAACGTGTGCATTTACGGGGTGATTTCTCAGGCTTAAAAGCTCGCCTTTTACTAAAAAGGTAAATGCAAAACTATTTTCAATCAGTTTAACGAAACGCTCCCGTTAAGGATTGCAATAACATATTCGCGAGATAAAAGAACGAAGTAGGGGGAAATGACGGAAGAGCCGCAAACAGCGAAGAGCAAAAAATTAATTAAACAATTGAGAAGGGAGCGAGTGAAGCATTCAAGCATGTTCATAAGGGAAACAAAGCACGGTGTAAAACGTAAGTTTAAATTAAGTTTATAGAAACGCTCCCGCTGCGGATTGCAATAACATATTCGCGAGATAAAAGTTTAATGAGAAGACACGAGGTATAAACGAACCACACGCCGTGGCGCAACGTTAGGGGCAACAGTTTCAACCATTCTATGATCTGCTTCTCGCAACTGAAAGACGGCACATGGCGGATGTTAGCCGACTTGCTGACCGCAACATTAGGGGCTTCAACTCTGGCGCTGACGCCACATCTCAGTGCCAACACTTTCCAGACTCTACTTAAAAGACACGCCCTCCTCACTTGACATTTAAAAAGACCAATCAAACTAACGATGACATCAAGTATTACCCAATCAAAAGTAGGAAAGGAGGCATCTTCATAAAATGCGTGTGGGATGATTTGCATGAGACGCTGCTTTAAAAAAAATGATAAAAAAAATACGGGAGAAATCCCGTCCAGTATTGATTCAAAACGGGACGCGCAATTTCATTCTCAAATGCGGCACGATTCCGTATTTTAAAGGACGGGTGGCAACCCTACAGTGCCAGGTAACCACCCATACAATCAGATTGTGATTCAGACTAGGAATGCAATGAATGTAATTACCCCGATCTACATACAAGGCGAAAGTCTTGCAACATTCAAAGATGATGGTTTGGGATAAGTACACCATACAACATAAAAGAGCTTATGAAGCCTTGAACCGAAAAAAGCAACATCTCAGAGATCGTAAAAAAAAAAATAGGAGGTAATGTCGTTTTACTCGCTGTAGATTTTATTCAAACATTACCAGTTATTGCACGAGGGAGACCAGCAGATGAACTCAACGCGTGTTTAAAATCCATGCTTCTCCCACGCTCGGTTATATTTCGCGTGTTCTCGGGTAGGTACACCAAAAAATGTATACATTTAAGCATGTAATGGACAAACAAAAAATGAGGTATACCCGAGGGCACTGCAGTAGTACTTAATCTAACTTTACTTCTTAAATGTTAATGTTTTACTGTTTAATAATTTATACGCTTCTTATATGTTGTTCAAATTCTTTTATCAAAATACCAGTGACAGCGCAATGCACGATAACATGGAGTGAATACACCATATGCATCCGCCCACGGCCGCCCTGGTGTGCGCAGATAGGAGTTGATTCTACAATAAAATAAAATAAACATAAAAAGAGTAATACAATCATCACCCATAAAGCAGATAGTAGACGTGACGTACTATATGTGTACCAGATTTCAAGTCAATAGGTGAAACGGTTTGCGACCTACAGGTGATTTAAAATCCTGGACAGACACACAAATTGCCACGGTAGCAAATTACAGAAGAAGATTTTACTGTTTAATAATTTATATTTATATGAAATGTGCTTCTTATATATTACTTCATATTCTCATATGATAATGATGTTAATATTTATATTGATTTCTATGTTATTGAAACTGCATGTATGTGTGTATATGTATGTATATATATATATATATATATATATATATATATATATATATATATATATATATACTAGCAAAATACCCGCGCTTCGCAGCAGAGAAGTAGTGTGTTAAACAGGTTATGAAAAAAAAAGGAAACATTTTAAAAATAACGTAACATGATTGTCAATGTAATTGTGTTGTCATTGTTATAAGTGTTGCTGTCTTTTATATATTTATATATATATTATATATATAATATACACACACACATAAACATTTATATACATATACATATATATACATATCTACATATACACATATCTACATATATATACACACATACATAAACACACACATAAGACTTATTGACTGAAACGGGCTTTCACGAAAACAGTTAGGGCTTTGCTACAGGATACACCCTCCACAAGTTAACCAAGTAAAAATTAAATATATATTTCTGTTTTATTTAAACCTTTTAAGTTCATATGCATAGCCCCATTTGGCTGTTTAATTTTTTTTTTCTTTCTTCAGTAATATTTAATCTCCTTAAAGAAAAAGAACATATCCATTTTACTTTTTTTGTATCTGTGTAGTAATATTTTAGTGTAAAAGAATAACCAGTATTTAAACCTTTTATGTTACTTTATACATTTATTTTACACAATGTTGAAAAATTAATAAGAAAGCTACATATTTTGGCAGCTGCTGCTTTCATTTTCAATGAAATGAAAAAAGCTCTCCAAGAGAAAACGTCAATAAAGAAGAAACAGTTTGCACTATCTAAAAAGGAGAAACCCTCATTTATAAAAGTTTGCTGCAGATGACTTAACTGAAAATAAATGAATAGTTCCTATGTGTATAATACATATTTATCTATTTGACTTATGCCTTTATTCCACCAACTTACAACATCTGAAGTACAATTTGTTACATTACTTTTGTTTTTTGCAGCACAGGCAGGTGAAGTGACTTCCTCAGGGTCACACAGTGGTGTCAGTACCAGGATTTGAACTGACAAGCTCCGGGTTTGCTGAAATATTACTGAAGAAAGAAAAAAAACGAAAATGGGCAAATAGGGCTATGCATACAAATGTCCATCCATCCATTATCCAACCTGCCATATCCTAAATACAGGAGCCAATAAGTAGATATGTATATATACAGTATATATATATATATATATATATATATATATATATATATATGTGAATGTATGTATGTAAATATCTATGTCTATATATAATATGTAGATATGTAAATTTGTATATGTATATATATGTTTATGTGGATGTGTATATACGTATGTATATGTAGATATGTGTATATGTAGATATGTATATATATATGTTTATGTATATATATGTTTATGTGTGTGTGTGTGCATATTATATATATAAAAGACAGCAACACTCATAACAATGACAACACAATTACATTGACAATCATGTTACGTTATTTTTAAAATGTTTCCTTTTTTTTTCATAACCTCTTTAACACATTACTTCTCCGCTGCGAAGCGCGGGTATTTTGCTAGTTTTTATATATTTTAAGCCCTTATAAACTCTCCCACACTATTATAAACATTTCCCGCACAATTATACAGCATAAATCCTTTGTATTCTCTTAGATATTAGGTAAGATTCGTTGAAATTATGTATGTAAACACAGTTTATATACAGTAAAACCTAAATATTATTTTAAAGATAAAGATAATATAGCGTCTCCGATATCACATATGTTACAGCCATTACGACAGACAGGCCACCAGCAATAAATATGTACAATGCAAGAAAAATTGTATACAGTAAAATGTTTGTACAGTGACATTAAACTATGTACATGTAATAAGTACTGTACATAGATAATTAATTATGGTTACTCACCAACAATGACACGACGACTTGTCCGATAACGATGAGTTTAATTTTACTGCACAACAAAGGATAGCGTTACAGCTCTTCTAAAGGAGCCTCTTCAGGCGACTGTGTAGCACTGCCATTGTTCTTCTTCCAGCACTCTTCAATCCAAATCCCTAAAGCAGATTCCATCCAGACTACTACCTTATCACGTCCACTTGCAACTCGTTTTGCGCCCTGGTTAAAGGACACTGCGGCCATAGATCTTATATGCTTTTCCTCCTTTTTAAATAAAAAGAATCGTGGACTCATTGACTCCGTAATGGTGTCCTGCAGCGGTGTAGCTGTTCCCTTCCTTCAACATATCCAAAACTTTTACCTTTTCTGCAATTATTTGCATCTTCTGTTGGCGCTTGGACACGGCCCCTGAAGCAGTAGCAGAAGCACGTTAATGCTGAATGAGTGAGATGAGACTTCCTGGTTAATGCAGCACTCCGTCACTGAGCCAATTAGCACACAGGAACTTAACTGTGTGCTCTGATTGGGTAGCTTCTCAGTCATCCGCCAATAGCGTCCTTTGTATGAAATCAACTGGGCAAACCAACTGAGGAAGCAAGTACCAGAAGTAAAAAGACCCATTGTCCGCAGAAACCCGCGAAGCAGCGAAAAATACACATTATATATTTAGATATGCTTACATATAAAATCCGCGATAGAGTGAAGCCGTGAAAGTCGAAGCGCGATATAGCGAGGGATTACTGTATCATTATATTTTTACTTTGAAAAGAAATGGGCACCTGCTTTAGTAATTGGCACAGGTGTTGAGTGAAACTCAGGTCTGAAAACAACCGGTTGGTCTGCTTATGCCAAGCAAGTAAGTAAAATTCAGGTATAAATAGAATGTTAATTTATCTGCCAGTTAATTTTTTAGAAGCCGAATTTCTGTGTCATTTATTTGGATTCAAATTCCTGTGTACTGTCAGCTGTACCCAGTTGTCCATACTTGTAAGGTGCTATAAACTAGCAAGTCCTAAGTCTAATTTGGCTTGAAGCAGCTGTCCATGTGCAGGTACGCTGTACATGTTTGGCGCTATATAACAGCTACATAAAAGTCTTATTGTGCTTAAAGCAACCGTCCATATGCAGGTAAAGATGTACACACAGGGCGCTATAAAGCAGATATACCTAACATTCATACAGTACATACATAATAGTAGGCTATAACCATGTACTGAAGGCAAACAACAATATTGAACAGAAAAACTGCCATAATAAAGCTGAGAGGTTTCATAGGTCGCTTCTCTGAAAGGAAAGACTATTCTAAACTTTAAGGGTTAAGGTTTTATTTTGTCATATTTACAAAAGAGAATGTGAAATTGTTCTTCTCAGTCTCATCGAGACAAAAGCAAAGAAGCACAACAGGTTAAAAAACAAATCACAAAGTAGCAGGCACATTTAATTTCAAACTTCATTTATAAACTGTCCTTTGGTATCTACTTTTAACGGTTTAATGTAATGAATCTGAACAGAGATATTCAAACCCTCAGGCTATTTGGATGCCGCAGAGATGAAGCTGGTTTTAATGCTAGGAAGAAGGAACATTCGTAAACACAAGCAAGTATCCGAAACCCACTAAACTTAAATGAGAATCCAAATTTGTGCTTGAGAAACTTTGTGAAGGTCGGAACACTAAACTTTCAGCTATTACTGAATTCAAGTTTTACCCCATTTAATTTAGCAAGTCTAGAATATTCCAAAGCATGGACTCTGTGAGTAGGGTGACATTATCTTGAGCATGGGAAAGGTGGCATATAAATAATTTGTATTATTATTATTATTATAATTATCACTGCTCAGATCATGGATTCCATCATGGCCTGAGCATCACATGCCAACGAACTCCATAGCAATCATGAAGAACATGGAAGTGTCATTGAGAAAGATGAACAAAATGGTGGAATACATGACAAACAAAATATCGGCACACAAAATCAAAACGACTGTAATATATTTATAACTAAAAAATGATGTCTCAGATTTGACATTGCTATATTACGTCAGGGTTTATTCCCTGGCTTATGTATAATTCCATTTTTATTGTTATATTTAAAACTAATTTTCGTACTTTTGTGTAGTTTCTGTTAGATTTGTTTATTATTTAGCATTTATGTCCTGTGTCTTTAAGTGAATTTTCATTCCTTGTGTTTTGTGGGTGGAGCCCCGGGAGGCGGGGCTACCTTGATGTCACAGCTGAAGGACTGCCCCCAGCTTTTATATGTGAAGCTGGAGAGTTGGGCCATCAGTGGCTCATTGACTGTTGTCAGAGTTTGTAGAGTGAATATTTCTTTTTCATTTGGTTTTCTGGTTTTGTGAAATCTTGCTTCTGTTCTTGGATTTCTTCATTTGATTTTCATATTGAGACTTATTCGCCCGGGTTGGCCTTTTTAAGCAAATTATTTTTGCCGTTTTTCCCCTTGTTTTCTGCTTTTGTGCTTCTTTTGCTACACTTTGCAAATAAAAGTCAAAGCCACGTTACACTACTTCTAGTCAGAGGGAATGCCCGCCTTATGACGCTGATTGGCGTGAAAGAAAACACAAACTTTGCATGCTATACCATTTTGGCAATCACTTGGGATTAACTCTTTGAGGGCTGAATATTATTTCCAAATAACACAGTTTTCTGAAAAGCACACAAAGGAAAGGTTTCACACAGATATAAAACATCTGTTGCTGCACGCTGTGGCCACCAGTTTGCCAAGAATCCACGGCAGGCTGGCCACCAGACTTTGCGTGGCAGGGAGCAGGGGTGGCAGTAGCGGTTTCAGTCGCAGTGCACTGTAATCTAGTTTGTACCTCAAGGAAAGGTAAGTGACTGTCCTCTCAGGCAAACACTGTCATAGGCGGGTCAGCTGCACAAACTTGTTCAGTACCATGATCAGCTGATGCTGGTACCTCACATTAGTTTTCAATCATTTGTGTCAAAGTCACAAGTCACAATCCAATTCAGTGATAATATGCAAAATGTCGTCCATGGAGTATTTTTGCTTTACGCATTCGCTTCAGTCTCTCACCAGATGTCTATGCCATTTTTGCTGTTGTTTGATCCCTGCTACTCATGTGAACACAGGGAATCACAAGCAAACAAATGAAGTGAAGTTTCCCTTCCATTTACAGTTGATTGCCACTGTCAACCCCTCCTTTTGACAAAAATCGACATTCGCCCTGAAAGGGTTAAATGACAAGCTCCAGGCTGCCTGAAGGAAGGCCGGATGTATAGGCTGTGCTGCCAAAGATAACGGAGAATGGATGCTTAGGTAACAAGCTGCGTGTACATAGCAGGATGAGTATCGGTGGGGGATGAGGCTTTAACTAATTAGAGGACGGCGTGTGAGGCATCCAGCACATGGACAGTGTATGAGTTTTGTGATTGAACAAATCAGTGTGATCAAGGGGCGTTATTTTTGTAGCCAATAAGATGTATTCTTTTGTATTATAACTGAGATATGTGAGCTCATTGGACATAAATAAGACTGAAGTTCTGCTCTGGCACCATCCCTCCTGATTTTCCATTAATTGCAGGGTTGTTCCTTTTCGCAAAAAGAAATAAAGACAAATAAAAAACTTCCTCCTGCCTGGTTCTTTGTGGTGACTATTTATGTTGATTAAACTTCTACCACATTGATTATTTGATTACATTCAGTTTTGACTGATTAATACATGGTCTCGAATTGAAATGCAGTCCACTCAGAGAAGACACTAAACAAAATGCAATTTGTTTACTTTGATTTTAGTTATGACATGCAATTTATGCACATGAATTAAAATTCAATAATGTCAATGTCAATTTATTTATATGGCACATTTCAAAACAGTGCTGTACAATAAAAAGCATAAATAATAAAAACACACATAAAAACACATAATAAAACTAACCAGTAAATGCCATGGAATAAAAATGAGTTTTTAGCTTCCTCTTAAGCACAGTCAGAGATGATGATGATGTCCTTCTACTAAGAGGTAAGCTGTTTCATAACTTTGGTGCAACACAGGCGAAAGATCGATCAGCCCTCAGCTTTAGCCTCGTGCACACAGTGGCGAGCAACCGGCAGATCTAACGCCACAAGTGGGAGTAGAGGGTACTAGAAGGTTAACCACGTGGGTAGGGGCATGTCCCTTAAAATTGTAAAAACAATGTGATGGCTGATGGGAAGCCAATGTAAGGCCACTAATACTGGCGTAATGTGCTCACGTTTTCAAGTACCAGTGAGAAACGTGGTGGACCAACCGCAGTCAAGAAGGGGCTCTCTGACTAATTCCGTAACATAAGGAACTGCAGTAATCAAGTTTTGAGGAAATATAAGCGTGAACGACCTTCTTCATATCATTATGGAATGAAAAAGGTTTAACCCTGAAAAAAAACTTGTGCAAACAACGGCATTTGTTTGCTTCACAAAGTTAAAACACTCCTCCATTAAATCCGCCAGGTTTTTAGTAAAATGTCTATGGCAGACCGAGAAAGAGCCAAGCATTGTGTCAGTAGTGCTGAGAACATTAGGAGGCTGAAAGACAACAATATCAGTCTTATCTTCATTCAGTGTGAGGACATTTAAGGCTAACCAAGCTTTAACATCATCTGAACGGTTCAGAAGTGACTGAAGTGGTCAATCAGTGAGTCCCCTGCTTGAACCGAAGGGAAATCTGCGTGTCATCAGCAAACAATACAGCAAAACTGACACAAAAATTGTGAAAAGGAATCAATCAATGTGCTTCTCATTATAACACCATGAAACTGTGCCAAATGAAGCTCACCGTGTGTGTATGTCTTACATTGCAATGTAGTTAACACATTGCATTGCATTTTTGACCCCTCTAGCTCTTGTTTAAAGGTTTTTGTATAAAGTTTATTTTTTGTATTGAGTTCTCAGTTAAAATACAAGTACAGGTTATACTAATTATGAAATACCAAGCAGGTACACATTGTCACAGGAGTCTGGGACTACTGGAAGGACCGGGAGGTGGTTTATACGTCCCCGGGGCCACGAGGGAGCAACCACCCTGGATGATGAGGGGACCACAGGGATGGAGCAAGGAGGCTCAAACCCAGCTGGGGCCCATGGCCACCGCCAGGGGGCGCCCCGAGCGTCGTGGAGCCCAGGAGATCGATACTTCTGCCACACCTGGGAAGGTGGAGGAAGGACCTTCCAGGGACACCCGGAGTGCTTCCGGGTGCAAGGGCAGCACTTCCGCCACACCAGGAAGTGCTGCTGGAAGAGTGTCATCAGGCACCTGGAGCACATCTGGGTGGAAATAAAAGGTGCCGCCTCCCTACAGTCGGGGAGCTAGAGTCGGGAGTGGGAGCGGGACGAAGTTCCCGAGAGGAGAGGAAAGGCGACCCATGGAGAATGAGAGAAAGGCCCGTGTGCAGGGTGATTGGTGCTGGGAGTACTGTGTGTTGGGCGGACTTTATTTGTAGAAATAAACATGTGTTTCATAAAGAAGTGATGTTTGTCTGATGGTGTTCGGACTCACACTCACAACATATAAATGCAGATTTCTTAAAACACACAAAGAACAAAACTGTCAACCAATAATATCTGTCCATTAATTAATTGATGAACTACAGCCAGTTGACAATGGAAAGGATTGAAACTGTAAACGAGGAGGTCAAAAATAAATTCACCATCCTGAAGAATTCAGGCTCCCCGCTCCTGGGTTTTCTACAATGGAGTCTGCACTGGCCATCCAATCTGATGAGACAATCAATCCATCCAGTGGATCCAGCGCTCCTTTATCCAAGATGACTTTTCATTACACAGGAGGGCAGCCTGGAAGTGGAGCAGTGGCACCAAGTGCCACATCCATATACCGAGAAGTGAGACAGACAGTTTCTGTCTTTGCTTAGTGATTTTTTGGATTTGTTTCCTTCTAGGTGATGCCTTTTTGTCAAATTAATTTTGCTCTGTATTTTACTTTTCCTTTATTTTTTGTAACCCTTTTGAATCTTCTTAATAAATCTTGAAATATCTGTAGAACTTTGCTTTGTTTTGGGGGTATGTGGGTTCACAGTTTTCCTTCTTTGCCTTTTTTGTGACTCTTTTTGAACTTTAAAAACGTTTTTGGGCCTGTGCAGGCTTTTTGGAAAGTAACAGTCAACAGTAGTCCAGTGCTGAAGTGCATATGAGGACTGGTGTGCTGACTCAAAGAGAGATGGTGAGAATTTAATGAGAAACGACTAGGAGATGGCACCCAATCAAGAAACATGCTCATTTCGTTACTGGAAGACCAAACTATGTCATATGAAACTAAAACGCTAACAAAAAAGAAATGTACAACGTAACTGTCACAAAGGTTTGTAAGGCATCTCTTAAGAATCCTGTACTGATGTTGTATATTATCTGAAATTGGAAAAAATCAAATTCTCACTTAGAGGATCTGTGCAAAACTTTTTCAAAACCTGGCAGGATCTAATCAAGAACATTTTAGAATAAGCTTTTAAAGCACTGAGGAAGCAGATTCTCTTCCCTTTTTTAACTTGGTTTATTTATTTATTTACTATTAAAGTTTCACTCTGTTGGCCTAGCTGTCATTCTCAGGGGTGGGGATTGATTTGTTTTGAACCTAGTTTTATAAAACTTGACTTGCTTGTATGGAATGTTATTTGATTTTAAGAAATTCAATAAAAAGTAAAAAAAAAAAGAATCCTATTCTGTTATGATCTTAGAATGCATGCACTGACCTTTTTATACAGTCACTTCAATGGTGCTGCCCATTCCTGGGAAAATCTGGGTGTGGTTGTCATGGCAAGAGAGGATGCTATCGTTGGAAAATGGAAAACACCCACAATAAGTAAAACGCTGTCCCTGTTATGATTCTGTGGATTTGTGTGATTGTTTCATCTTCGTTTTGTTCACAGCTGTCTGAAGTGCTTCATCTTATTTTGCATGCATTTCTTATTGTTGCTTTATTTTCAGATGTTAATAAAAATAATTGTGCAGTTTTCATCTCAATTTTCCTTTTGATGGGTGCCGCCATTTCAAGTCACCATTGGTACAAAATGGTTGCTATTGATTGTGTCTCTGAAAATGACGGAAATAAAATGCGGCGCATCAGAAATGTCATTACCTGAGTTTGCGGATATCTTAAGAAAAAAATCAACCTTTTGTGTGCACTTGTGATAGAACTTTCTTTTTTTTTTTTTTTAATTTTATTTATTAATTTTATTGTAATCATTCCATACAAATAGATCAATTTATAACAAAAAATAAAAAAATTGAAGACAAATCAAACCTCACCACTGAGAAGGAGAGCTTAGCCAAAGGAGAATTGCTTAGGGCTTTTTAATAAGGCAACAATAAACAAAAGAAAGGGAGAAATATATATAGGTAAGTAAAAAAAGAGAAGGAAAATAAATGCGGTAATAGTTATTTCTCTTATTCTAAAATAATATTGATTACATCCTGCCAGGTTTTGAAAAAATTCTGTACAGATCCTCTAACTGAGAATTTGATTTTTTCCAATTTCAAATAATATAAAACATCGGTTTCCCATTGACTTATCAGAGGAGAGTTAGGATTCTTCCAATTTAACAAAATAAGTCTGCACGCCAAAAGTGTAGTGCATGCAACCATTTGCTTGTTCTTCTCAACTTCAAGTCCATCTGGAAGAACACCGAACACAACTGTTAATGGGTTAGGAGGGATTGTGACCCCAAGGCTGTCTGAAAGGCACTTAAAAATTTTGGTCCAAAATGATGTTAGTTTGGTGCAGGCCCAAAACATGTGACCCAGTGAGGCAGGAGCTTGTTTGCAGCGTTCGCAGGTTGGATCCTGCCCTGGAAACATTTTGGACAGCTTTAAGCGAAACAGATGAGCTCGATATATAAGTTTTAGTTGAATAATTCTATGCTTTGCGCATATGGAGCTTGAGTGAATTCTCTGCTTTGCTACCTTCCATTCCTTTTCTGATATATTGATTAAGAGATCTTCTTCCCAATGTCCTCTTGGGTCTTTGAAAGGTAGGGACTCTAATAGGATTTTATATAATGCGGAAATGGTGTTTAATTCCTCGATATTGAGCAGTATTTTTTCCAGCATGGTGGAGGGTACGAGGTGAGGAAAATCGGGCAGTTTCTGTTTAGAGATAGAACTTTCTTAGCTATGTCTTTAATACAGTGTGCTAATTAAGTCAGTGTGTGCTTTAGAATGGGCTCATAACTACCATGGACTGAAAGACCCATTTGCAGTTTGAAAATTGGATAGACAGACAGTTTTCTGACCATTTAGAACTGGTTCATTTGTATGAGCAAACGTAAAGAATGAAACAAGATAAATAAGTTTTAAACAGAACTTTTCTTAAACAAGAACTTTTCTGTTCTTTGCTATATCAATTTTTTCTCTATTTTTGTATGAACTGTTTTACCTTTTTACTAAAGCTTCTAAAAACGAAGATATTTTGTCTATGGAATCATTTCAATGCGTCAAGCTATTGCCAGAATCCCATGAAGGAAACTAAAGCTGCAGAACTTTGGTAATTTTGGGTTAACACAGCAACACCCGTATCTCAATTAGCTTTTCCTTGTGCAAGTAGCAACACTCTTGGGACAATATCTCTCTATCTATCTCTCTCTCTCTCTCTCTCTCTCTCTCTCTCTCTCTATATATATATATATATATATATATATATATATATATATAGATAGATATATATATACTAGGGGGCTTTGCTTGCCAACCCTCGGGTTTGGTTAACTGAATATACAATTTAAAGAGATTGTTGTTTTCATGGAAATTGTTACAAATTCATTATTTTCACCTTTACTTTAAAACTTCAGTTAAAACAATATTTGGAATTAACTTTTCTTCAAGATTGCATTGAATTTTGATTCCGTGTTAGGACAATGCAACGTATAACTGCCCGTGATTAAATGTTGTTTCCTTCTCTCTATTAAAAATAAAATGACTTTTTCGAATGTTTGTCCCTGTGATTTGTTAATTGTCATAGTAAAAGCTATTCTAACGGGAAACTGTAAACGTTTTAATACGAATGGCACATCAAGATCTCCTTCGGGGTTTAATGTTATCCCCTGAAGATGTACTACATTACCTTTCTTGTCGCCTGTTATAATTTTACATGTCAGAATGTTTGACCAATTTTGAATACAACTAATTTTGTTCCATTGCATAGCCCATCACTCAGACATAAATTACGCAATAACATTACGATACATCCTCCTTTCAACAGTAATTCAGCTGGTGGAAGACCAGACGGTGTTAACGGTTGTAGATATTCTACCGGATATTGTAAGTTGATGTTTTCATCTTCTGCACCATCACCACCAAATGCTTCAGCTCAGTCTATTGATACGCGTGTAACCAATTTGCCGTGTAACTGATCGACAATTTTTGCGTTAATTCGTTTGACTTCATCGTTTCTCACTGCCATATTTAGATGAATGGGTGATTCTAAACTGGATCTTCGTAAGTGTGTGTGTTGTGTGTGTTCATAAGTAAGCCCTTCAATGGATTGTTGTCTGTCCAGGCTAAGTGCCGGAATGCACCTGATGACCGTGGTCTTGTTTGAAAATAGTTGTAAGTATGGTGTGACTTGAAAGAATCTCATGGTAAATGTCTCCATCTCATGGGACTTCCTTCCAAAAAGTCTCTTCAAAAAGTCACGCCTTGTCGCAGGATTAGTCTCATCTCGTCCCAAGATTTTTTTATTATAATAGAGAGATATACATATAAAATCCAAAGTCTCCCTGTATGTCTGTCTGTCTGTCCGCTTTTCACGAGAGAACTATGCACTTAAAGGATTTAGATCAGGTTTGCTTTATAATTTATTTGAACATTTCAGTTTGTTTTACGACTTCTCTCATCGCACTAAGTATCATAGTTCACTTGCAGGAGTGATTTATTCACGTTAATCTGACACAGAGGCTGCAGGATAAGGTGAGGAGGAAGCGTGACGTCAGGTGTGGAGAGCTGGGCAGGGCCCTCCTCACTCACTTGCCAGCCCCCCGTTTTAGTCGCTCTACCTCTCGCCACTTGTTGAAGCGTACCTTGCCCCCGCTTAGCTAGAGGTACATGTTTATTTATTGATTTTTAAAATTCGTCCTGTTTCACTACTATACGGGTGGAGCCGCGTGGAACAGCTAGTGCAAAATCCTTTTAGATTTCTAAAAGATCTTTTAATGAGAAAAAACAAATACTGGAAATAAATTCCTCAAAATAAATAAATAAACATACTATTTCAAATTATTCACTAAACAACTGGAAGCTTGTCACTAGATGTGACCAAGAAGGCATTGATGTACAACAGACGACATCAGAGGACAACCTATAAGCAAATTTTACTGCTCAAAGGTTCATCTTTGGTGGCTCATGAGATTTAAAAGACTTTCTTAAATGTAACATAAATGAGAATCAGCTTTGTCAGATGTTTCTCCTAAAATGTCTTAGGAGAAATAGCTTTAGACAAAAAGGAGGTAACTGAGGTAAATGGAGTCAAACTTGAGAATTTGATTTGAAAAGCGTGATATATTTTATAAGATATGTTTCTGGTCTTGTTTTAATCTCTTTCAAGACTTCATATTTGTTCTTATTTTTGGACTGATGCCTTTAAACGAGGTGACTTACAGCATCTGAGATCTGATTGGTTCCATTTCTATTGTTTTTCTAATTGTAGCACAGGCTGACGAAGTGACTTGGTCATAGTGACATGGTGTCAGCAGTGGGATTTAAACACATAACTTCAGGGCTTGAAGTCTAATGTCATACTTCCTCCCAGAATAACTATGATCTAATTGAAGCACAGCCATATTTATTAGACTAATTAATTATTCAGAAGTGAGGACTACAGTTATGTAATCGTAGTAAAATGATTTATTACCACAAACAGCTGTCCATACATTTCATCAGATATTACTAGACACCCAATGCAAACACATTCAAAATTACAAAACAAATGTCAAGAAACTACTTGGAAAATCTGAGCCCCTTGTGTGACTTTGCTGAGATCTCTGCTGAAACTCAAGAGGAGACCCTTGTGAGGATACGGGGGGATTTTTCTTCTCAGAAGAAAAATCTGAGGAGCAGGGGACAAAAGAGCATGTCTCCATTTTATTTCTTTCTGACCTCATTGTTGGCTATAGGTTGGGAGCAGGCACTGATAGCATGGTTGCTGCCCCCACCACACGCCGAACCACCTGGATTGGGACCCGAGTGCAGCGGGTGCCACCTCAGCAACACACTGGAACAGTGTAGGTTTTTTTTTTCTTCAACAGTGGCTGGAGTGCCATTCCTGCCACCTCTAACCAAGTTTTCCCAGTAAGTTGAAGGGCCTGCTTGCAGATTAACGTCATGACAAAGCAATTACAGGTTAAGGGCCTTGCTCAAGGGCCCAACGGAGTGGAATCAAGTCTGGCATTTACAGGATTCGAACCAGCAGACTTCCGATTTCTGGCACAGATCCCTAGCTTCAGAGCCACCACGTTGTCTAGGAGAAGCGAAAATGATATTAAGGAGATCCCTTTTTTGATTTTTCATTCCTATGGGAATACAAGGGCTCAAATTAAAAAAAAAACAAAAGCAGATTGGGATCAATAAAATGGAGGAAGCATAGACAGGATACTCAGCCAAGGCCTGAGTAGACACTAAGTGGTTTAGCAAAGGTAAGACAACACTATGGGCTAAATTTTGCTTAGCAGCTAGCGAAGCTGTCAGCAGCGAAATATGGGGGCACCGCCAAGAGAGAATCACCAGGGACCTCACCGACAAATTTACAACTGGACAGCTGACGGCCTCCTAAATGTCCTTGGCCAGCAATTAGGTATTATATTAAAAACTGTTACTAAAAGCTTACGTGTGCAGATTTCTGACAGGAAACCCACTAATTCCAGGCAGGTGCTTTGGCACCCTGCCACCCTGACTCTTGGAATCCGCATTTAACACTCACTTTCAGCAGTTTTGGCCTCTTGCCTGTTTAGACGGTAAGGATGTGCCGGGCTCTTACTTCTAGCTCTTCATCTACAAGTTTCCACTGTGTCCTGGCTTTCCTCCATTGCCTTTATTTCTTCAGTTTTGAATTTATGTTAAATTATATCATTCACATTGCTAATTGTCCTTGGTGTACAGCAAAGCTCAAAGACCCATGCAATACCTGAAATTTAAAGAATGGTCTTTTTAATGAAGACCACGTCCTGTGGACAGTGGCCAGTCTTATTGTACTTTGTGCTCCTTTGTCGTGTACAGTAAAGTAACAGAGCTGCTTATTTCAGTATTTCCCAAATGCATTCCACTGGGTAGAGACCCTCTGACCAGGGATGCTTCCTGTCTCGTGTCTAGTGCAGTTGTGATAGGCTGTGCAAGCCCCTCCCACCCACAAACCTAAACTGGATTAAGCAGGTTTGAGAATTCAATGTATTTTTGTATAGCACTCTTCACTGAGTGTAGGCACAGAGAACTGTCACAATTTCTCAGGTAAAATTCAAGTATAAATAGAACGTTAATTTGTCCTCTTGTTATTTTTCTCAGAAGCAGAATTTCTTTGTCATTTATTCGTATTCAAGTTCAAGTTGACTGTCATCTGTACCCAATACAATGAGATTCATACTTGCGTGTCTCTCACAGCATAGTGACAGCCATACAATTAGAGCAACACAATGAATAAATGCCTGATACATCGAATACAACATCAGACAACACATAAAAGGAGCAGCACGGGCAGCTGTCGAGTAGCCTTAATACTTGAAGATATAAGCTGGTCTTGAATCACATGGCCCTGAAGTGAGGAGGAACAAAAGTCGGTATTTAATAATGCAGTTCGCCTTTCTAAGGCGGCTTCTATTACATAACGCCTATGGACAAAGTATTCAGACCCCTGCGCGTTATGAGCACTTTATTGTGACATTCAATTCTAATTGGATCCATCTGACATTTTTGCCCATCAGTCTACACTCGATAACCCATTATGTCAAAGTGAAAGCATGTTTTCAGAAAGATATGCAAATTTATTAAAAATGAAAAAAACAGATATCTCTCATTCATAGAAGTATTCAGTCCCTTCATTCAGAACTTTCTAGAAGCCCCTTTGGCAGCAATTCCAGCTTTGAGTCTTAGTGCGGAAGTCTCTATAAGGTTTGCATCCTTGGATTTGGGAAGTTAATCTCATTCTTCCTGGCAGATTTTCTCAAGCTCTGCAAGACTGGATTGGAAGTGTCTGTGAACTGCCATCTTCAGGTGTCTTCACAGATTTTCCCCTGGGTTTAAGTCTAGATTTTGGTTGGGAAACTCAAAGACACTCAGAGAATTGTCTTGAAGCCACTCCCGCATTGTCTTGACTGTACACTTGCTGTATTGAAAGGTGAACTGTCACCCCAGCTTGAGGTGATATGCACTCTGGAACAGGTTTTCTTCCATTCATCATTCTCTTAACATTGACTGGTCTCCCTGTCCCTGCTTCTGAGAAGCACTCCCACGATATGATGCTGCCACCAGTATGTTTCCCCGTAAGGATGGTATTAGGGAGGTGATAAGCAGTGCCTGGTCTTCACCAGACCTAGTGCTTAGACATCTGCTCAAGGAGTTCAGCTTTTGTGTCATCAGACCAGAAAATCTTTTTTCCTGGTGCTCTCAGAGACCTATAAATGCCATTTTTCTAACTCTAAGTGGGCTGTCATACCCCCTTAACTCAAGAGTGGCCTCTGTCTTGCCTCTTTACCATAAGCACCTGATTGATGAACTGCTGCTGAGATGTTCACTACCTTTCCACAGGTTCTCCCATTTCAGGAGAGATCATCTAAAGTTGTTAGAGTGACCACTGGGTTCTTGGACATGTCCCTGATCAAGGTCCTTTTTGCCCAGGTACTCAGTTTGTCCAGACATCCAACTCTAGGGAAGAGTCCTGGTTGGTCTTCCATTTCACAACTATGGAGGCCACTGAGCTCAAAGGAACACTCATAGAAATGGGTTTATCTCCATGCCCTGATACCACAATCGCCACAATTTAATTGCAGAGGTCTACAGAGGATCTCTTGGACTTCATTGTTTGGTTTTCATCCTATCATGGTGTGAATTGTGGGACCTTCTATACACAGGTGTGTGCCTCTCTAAATTATGTTCAATCAATTCATTTTGAGTTTATATTTTGTAATTATACCAGGTCAACAGGGTTGTGCCCCATCCTTTTTGGGTGGAATATTCCTTTAAAATAATGGAAGGCTGTTCTCTCAGCTGTAGACTGGTGTCCCTTCAGCCACCACTGACTTTGAAGGAATTCCGACTGTCATGTCCAGTTTAATCTAATAAATACAACTGATTTTTAGACGTTACACAGTGCGGTTGAGTGTTCAGATTAGCTAAGGTTACAACATGAAATCTGAAATGATTGAATGTGTTTCAAGAACAAAGTCAAATTCAAAGTCTCTAAAACAACACATGTCGTAACCAAACAGGAAGTTGGGGAACAGCCCAAAGTACAGGCTAAAGTAGTGGATGATTTTTAAATTAATGCAGACAGAGGCCAAATATCTGTTCTTGTTCTCTTAGACTTGAGTGCAGCATTTGACTCCATAGACCACAGTGTTTTTATAAATCACCTTACACTTTGGATGGGCCTCTGCATCATTAAATTGGTTTCAGTTTTACTCAACAGGTAGAAAACTCTTTGTTAGTTGTGGTGATTGTACTTCTGAGATATGTGATATTGTATATTGTGCACCACTAGGATCTATTCTGGGTCCCCTACACTTTTCAATCTATAAGCTTCCATTAGGTCAGATCATCTCAAAGCACAAGGTGAGCTGCCACAGCTCTGCAGATGACACACAGCTTTATTGTTCAGTAGCGCCTGATGACCCTGATGCTCTTGGCTCTCTGATACAATGTCTTTGCAGAATTTCCGAATGGAGGAGTAGTCACACTCTCCAACTAAGTAAGGATAAAACAGAAATCTTAGTGATTGGCAAATACAGAAATAGTGAGGATATTAGAAATAAACTTGATCCCTTAGGTTTAAAAATTAAGTTGTAGGTAGAGAATTTAGGGGTAGTTATCGACTTTGGCCTTAACTTTAAATCACATATTAACCAGATTGCTACGACTGCTTTCTTTCACTTAAGGAATACAGCAAAAGTTAGACCTCTAATAAGTTTACACGACGATGAAAAATTAATTTACACTTTTGTTTTTAGTCGACTAGATTTCTGTAATGCATGCCTAACAGGACTACCCAAGAAAGACATCAATCGGTTACAGTTAGTGAAGAATGCAGCTGCTAGAATCTTAACTAGGAAAAGAAAATTTGAACACATCTGATCAGTTTTAGCATCATTACATTGGTTACCTGTGCCATACAAAATTTACTTTAAAATACTACTAATGGTGTATAAAGCCAATCTTTCTCTGGTTGAACTGGGAAATATCGAAGCACAACTCACAGCAACATTCAGTTTTCCAAATGTAATTGGAGCAGTCAGCTGCACACACATTGCTATCACAACGGCACAAGACAAGTTACATCAGCCTGAGATGAATCACCAAAAGAATGAGCTGACATTACATCATCTGTAGCAGGAGAACCTATAAAAACAGCAGCTCCGCACAGTCGTAGGTGTTTTATTTAACTAGTGCGGCAAAAGGCAAACAGTTCTTTTAAGGATAGTGTGTTACGTCAAACAACCATGTAAAGAGAAAAGAATCTATACATTGACTTTGATATCTGACCACTTCTTTATTTCAGGCTTGCTTATACCACTGCTTAAGCCAACAAATAAAAAAGTTTTTCCTTGCCTCCACTTTGCATTCACTGAAATTCTTCTTCTTTCCAGGCTTCTAACAAACCACTGAATTGAAGGGGCTATTTATATTGATTTACATATTTAAATATGCAAAATTCTGGGAGGAGTTGGGGTGGGGCTGTAGGCACATGCACACACGTTAAATTTCATGCTTGTTGGGTTTTGTAAAGGGGAAGTGCGTGGTTTTATGCATCTGGATTTTTTTGTGCATACGCATATTTCCGGTTTTGTCCATGCACCATGTTTTAGTGTGAATTCTACACACAGCATTATAGATGAGGCCCCTGATCTGCTGCGACTCAATTGCGTAAATGTCAGCTTGTAACTCCTTGATTTTTTTTCCCCCTTGGTTCAGGATGGATGGGAAAGGGTGGGAATGGGAGGGTTGGGTTACTCTGTGTGCCATGTTCGTTTATTGATATACAGTATATCCTGTCAATTTGTCTTTATTTAATAAAATGTTGATCACAAAAAACACAGTTTCCGTTTCCTCTAAAGTGGAAAGACAAGCCACCAGAGGGCGACTGACATCACTCTCGTATGATCGCCACGAGCTCCACCTCTTCCAGTTTCTAGGATGTATAATCAACTCAGTGCTCATTGTCGAACCTGCTTTAGTGAAGAACGGAGCTGTGAACCAAAGTACACCTCAACATGATTCAAGAGTCATCACAATATGATAATCATCGCAACTAACCTTTTATTTGTTTATTTCAAGCCAGGGCATCCTGGCAGAGACACAACACTTTTTCTTCGTCCCTTTTGCAACAGCAACTCACAGCATTATCATGAAAACAAAATGGTAGTAAGTATGAAAAATGAGCAACAAATCAAAAGTAAAAACGGCACAGAAGAACACATGGTTTCTTAAACCCTGACAACCTTGATTTTGAAGCCGCCTGACTTACTGTACTCAACAACAGAATTGTTCCTTACAAAATCAGCCATTCTGAGATTTGCTGCATTGCTCTGTTACATTTGCACTACTCAAGATGAGACAGGAGATGTAGAAGAATTATTTATTCTGTATGAATTTCTTTTAACATTTAGGTAAAGCTGAAATGACACTCTATATCAAGCAGCAGACTTTGATAATACTCGCATAAATATTCATAGAAATAATAACACTTGTTGTCAGCTGAGGGAACTCACAGTCCACAAAACGAAATGTTGCAGGACCAACCCTTTTAAAATATACAATGTCCCCAAAATAAACAAGTGCACAATGCTGTGTAAGGGTACAACAAAATAAAGACTAGCAAAGCAACAATAAATTCAGGCCGGTTCAATACTCTGTCGAGCGGTCAATATTTGGACAGGAGCTTTGTTCGGCAGTCAGCTCTCTCCAGAATGACGCCGTTTTATAGCGGAGGGATCCGGAAGGAGCAGAATTAATTTCAAATCTGTGGGTGGTTTCTCAGGCCTGTGGGAGAAAAGGAGATGATATCATCTGTGACAGCACCCCCTTGGGTCCCGGAGTGGTAGTGCTTACATCAGGTGAGCCTGGCACGGCAAACCTCAGAACGAACATGAGAAATTCTACTACTGGATGGGCTCCATGTGTCCTACACCAAATCAAGTCTGCTGATTTGAAATCTGAAGTCAGATTTTGTTTATTACTTCAGGGTCTTAAGTTTGGCAAAAAAGTAAATTGTGTACAATGCAGAACTAGTTTCTGCCCCACACGCTAACCCTACCCCTATAGATATCAGAATAAGAGTATTAGAAAAGATGGTTAGGAGACCCATGTGAGTATTCTACCTCCTCGTGGTATGGGTTGGGTACAAAATAACTAAATGAGTGCTATTTCAATAAGAACAGGCAGGCCAATATCACAAATGTTAACAACTTGTCCTCAGAGAGGAAATAAAAGGTGTAAAGTTAAGGGGGGAAGTGGAAAGGGGCCTAGCGGAAAAAGGCAAAGCAGAGTGGGATGTGCAGATGTTCACTGAGTGTGAGTGGGAATATCAAAGAGATGAGTTTTTGAAGGACACCCATCGTCCACAGCTAAAAAAAAAAACCTAACCCTGCCCCGAATCTCACTGTATGATGCCAGGCTGACATATTCATAACAGCAAAACCAAAGAAAATATGCTGAAATTAAATATTTATGTTTCAAAAGATTCACCTTAAGCTCAATGTAGTACTGATTAAAAGGGCTTTTGTGATTTGGTCGTAGTCGCCCATTTCAGAAACTGTACTCATCTATGCTGTTGGAGTTGAGGTGACCTTGTTATCTTGTTTCTGTAATAGAAGTGTCTTGATGGAATCTCTCTCCATATTCCTCATTTACGTCACCCAAATTTGGTGGGAAAGAAAATCAAGATGCAATTTTAGTCTTACAGAAATAACAAACTTGTTTTGTTGCAGGCACTGCCTGCCTTTTGCCAATCAAAGTTAAGAGTGAGGCCCTCCAGGGGTCAGTGCTATTTGTAATATATATATAAATAGGAACAGAAGTAACAAACTGGTTAAGTCTGCAGATGATACCAAGATAGGTGGATTGGCAGGTAATTGATAATCTGTTGAATTATTATAGAGGGACTTGGGCAGCGTACAGATTTATAGCAGATAACGTTTAATGTCAGGAAGTAAAAATGTGAGGTTTGAATACACAATGGGAGGCCAGAAAATCAAGAGTCCACCTAATGAGAAGGATTTAGGATTCATAGTGGACTCTAAGCTATCGACTTCCTGACAATGTTCAGAAGTCATTAAGAAGGCTAACAGAATGTGAGGTTATATAGCGCCCTGATGTGTGGAGTACAAGGAGGTTATTCTCAAGCTTTATAACTCACTGGTGAGGCCTCATCTGGAGTCCTGGGTGCACTTTTGGTCTCCAGGGTACAAAAAGGACATAGCAGCACTGGAAAAAGTCCAGAGAAGAACGACAAGGCTGGTTCCAGGACTACAGGGGATGAATTATGAGGAAAGATTTAAAGAGCTGAGCCTTTACAGTTCAAGCAAAAGAAAAGTTAAAAGGTGATTGGAGTGAATAAAATTATGACAGTAATTAGTCCAGTGTATCGAGATGGTTACTGTAAAATGAGTTCATCAACAACACAAGTACACAGTTGGAAACTTGTTAAGGGTAAATTTCATAAAAACATTAGGATGTTTTTCTTCACAAAGAGAGCTACAGACACTTGGAATAAGTGACCAAGTAGTGTGGCAGACAGCAGGACTTTAGGGTTCTTCAAAACTCAACTTGATGTTATTTTAGAAGAATTAAGTGGATTGGACTGGCAAGCTTTGGGCTGAATGGCCTCTTCTCATCTGGATTGTTCTAATGTTGTAATCACTACATAAACTCAGAATAACACGCAGTGCAGTTAACATGAGCTGATCTCCAATTTGACATCTAAAATAATACATGTAAGCAATTGTCGCTCTCTTTGTCAGGTTCTTGTGCTGAACAAGTGGAGTATATTAACCACAAATGTAACAAAAACTGTCCAGATAGTTGACGCAGCTGTACCTAGTCAGTTTAAGTTTAAAATGGAAACACTTGTCCACAACACCTTAGCAAGCTCCCAGCATGCTCTTAGTCCCCCTCACCTTATATGGTTACTGCTGACATCTGCTGACTGATGTGGCCAGACGTGTCCAAAAAGATCCAGCTGCAGAGCCAGAACACCATACGTCACCACAGGTCTACGCCAGAAGTTAATAGGACAGAAGTTAAGGTTAAAGGTTAGTCTGGTTAGTGTGTAGGATAAATGGTTAAGGTTAGGGGTTCATTTTGTTAAGGTTAGAGTTTGGTGTGGTTGGTGTGTCAATCAATTTGATTTGTGACAACCTATAAAAGTTTATTACCAAACTGCTAGTGCAGACATGCGGTGACACCATTTCTGCCTGGAAACTGTTGGCGTAGACCTGTGGTAACATATGGTGCTATTATTCTGCAGGTCAATACGTCAACAGTCATGAATGCATGACTCCAGGAATATTGTAAGAGCATTTACATTCACTTCAATCACCTGATTATTCACAGCAACATGGTTTCTAAAATGCCATGTAAACCCTTATTCCGGTTAGAGAAGCTGAGTTACTGGTCTGTGAGAAATCTGATTAACACACGTACATTTCTCTGTGACTAACTTAGTTATTTGGCTGTCCAAACTGGGTAACAGTTGAGGAATTTGTGGTCCTTGAATGCCCATTTCTGTATTTATCAATAGAGCCTGATGACCCCAACTCTCTTGGTTCACTGACAAAATGTCTTACTTGTTTTTCAAAATGGATGAGCAGTAATTTTCTCAAACTTAATAAGGAGAAAACAGAAATTTTAGTGATTGGCAAAAATGGATATAATGAGGGTAAGTAGAAATAAACTAGATGCATTAGGCTTAAAAGTCAAGATAGAGGTAAATTTATTGACTCTGATCTAATTTTAAATCACATATTAATCAGATTACTAGGACAGCATTTTTTCACTTAAGAAATATAGCAAAAATTAGATCTTTTATAACTTTGCAAGATGCAGATAAATCAGTTCACACTTTTGTTTTTAGTCAGCTAGATTAATGCAACACACTCCTCTCAGGACCACCCAAAAAAGACATCAATCGACTGTAACGAGTGCAGAATGCAGCTGCCAGAATCTTAACTAGGAAAAGAAAATCCAAGCACATCTCTCCGGTTTTGATGTCACTACATTGGTTACCTGTGTCATTTAGAATTGTCTTTAAAATACTGCTTATGGTTTACAAAGCCTTAAATAATCTGCTCCATTTTATATGTCAGAATGTCTTTCACCTTACACTCCAAATCGTAACCTTAGATCTTCAAATGAGTGTCTGCTTAGAATTCCTAGAGATAAACTTAAAAGAAGTGGTGAGGCAGGCGGCCTTCTGCTGTTATGCACCTACAATCTGGAATAGCTTACCCATAGAAATTTGCCAGGCTAAGACAGTGGAGCACTTTAAAAAAATGCTAAAAACTCATTACTTTAACATGGCTTTCTCATAGCCTCATTTTAGTCTAACCCTGATATTCTGCATATGCATTTTATTATTTTTATTATTCTTGGTGGCTCCGAAATCCGTACTAACCCCTACTTTTTCTCCTGTTCTTTTTCCACTTCTCTATGGTGTGATCTTCACCACCACCACCTGATCAAACCATCGTGCTGTCCCTACATCGATGGATTAAAGGCCAGAGGTCCACATGACCATCATCATCAAACTCTTCAATGTGAAGCCTGAAAACCATGAGGCCTGATTGAGGTCATTTATGATAGGTAGAATGCCTAGTGGGTGCTGGGTGGTCTCGTGGCCTTGGAACCCCTGCAGATTTTGTTTTTTTCTCCAGTCGTTTGGAGTTTTTTTTTTTTTCTGTCCTCCCTGGCCATCGGACCTTACTTTTATTCTATGTTAATTAATAATGCCTAATTTTTACCACGAATCATCAGTGGCTCAGGTCGAGGACGTATGAAGGGGATGGATGTTGTTTACTACACAGAACATAAAAGACTAAACATATCTAGACAACACAATTGCCAAACTGAAGGCAGTATGAATATTATAGGCAGTTTCCCTTAATTCTCAAAATTAAACTCTGATGGATGGTTGGATGTTTCGTCCACCGTTATTGCTAGTTTTGCCATGTGTGCTTTGGGCACATCATTGAGGGATTGGTGATTACAGATTGAGACAAAGGTGACAACAGTCCATCCCTTTAGCCTCTAAGCCATAGCACCTAGTATGGTGCTTGCTGTATGAGCTTATTTTTCAATACTTTGTAAAAGTATTGCGTGATAAGCAACACAGTTGTAGGGATTAGTTAACATGCTGTAATGCATAACACGCATGGGACAACACGAGATTGGCCCCATTCCCTTAAATACAATGGAGAGATTGTGAGAGGCTCCATATTCAGGCTGTATGCTCCCCCAACCCAATAGATGGCAGCAACCCTGGGCTTCAGTACCTCTCCGGAGAACCACAGGGAATGCTGGGAACTGTAGTCCAGTGGGGCAGCCCTGTTGAGGTCCATCCTGCATGGAGTTAAACACCCTACTTTATGGGACTTCCGTATGACCCAGAAGTGCTTCCATTGGGCAATGACCTGGCACCAGAAGTACTCCCAGTGTCTTCAATAAAAGGTACCACACTGGCTTATCCAGCTGAGTCAAAGCTCAGAGAGAAGACAGGTAAGACTCGCCTGGGAGGAGTAGCAGAGAGTAGAAAGAAGAAGAGAGGAGTGTATCATTGTATGGAAGTCTAATGAAAATTTGAATTTTTAACTCTGGACTGTGTTTGTGTTTGGGGCTCTGTGGTGCCCCCTGGTGATCACAATGTATATCCTTAGTTATTACATAACATGATATACCGTTACATTCTCAGATCTGTTTATTCCGTTTCCAGTCTGTGAGGGTCTGAAGCATGCCCTAGCAGCCTTAGACCCACTTACATTGTGGCCAGTTCAGAGCCAGCAATTATTCGTACATACAAATTTTTGGGAAAACCTGAGTGCCTGGAAAAAAACAGACCTGAACACAGAATGAGAACATCCCAACTACACTTCTACATCCGAACCCAAGGCTCCGAAGCATGAGCCATTGTGCTACTCACACAACAAGGTATAATTAATAAAAGAGCAACAGGCGTGGGATTCAACTCCAGGACAGCAGGAGTTATGAGGCAGCATCACTAACCACCGTGCCACCGTCCTCCTTAATTTTCCTGTCATTTCACCTTCTTTTTTAAGTCCGTGTTAAACGAGATGACTAACCCCGTCTATTACCTTTCCACTGGCAGCAATTAGCAGCATCGTCATGTCATGAGACTCCCATGACCTCAGCGTGGTGGGTGGGATGAGTTAATACAACCCTAAAGGGACCCTACTCTGTTACAGCCATTAGCATAACAAGCAATATTGTTTTTTGACTTTTTATTTCCTAGCATATAATTATGGGATGTCTAAGAATGCCAAGTCTGCAATTAGTAATATGTGCTATTGTACTATCAGTCTCTTTTAACCAATAACATTATAATCAACAAGAATTTAACCATCGGTTAGAGAGTATCGTACAAAACAAAGCAAGCAACTGGAGATAAATAAACATGTGCGTATGATCTGGAAATTCTGCTTTACCCGAGGTGTGTCACACATGCCGTCATAACACTGTGACCTACAGGGGACAACTTCCAAACCCAGAATGATGCCCAGTCACACCAACGTTCAAAGATAATAGGAGTTTATTAGAATAAGGTGAGCGTTCCAGGTGGGATAAAATGAAAGGAATATACATAAGGTGAATATATAAGCAAAAACAACAAAACAATTCCCCCTGTGGACGTAAGTGAACACAAAAACAGATTCCTACCTCTTCACCTCGCTCCAGACCTCTGGTCGTTTCGTCTTTCTCCTCCAACCCAGGTGAGATGTTGTCTGTTCTTCTCTCTCTACCTCAAGCTCACCTGGCCAAGGAACTGGAGCTCCTTTTTAAAAAGGGGCCCAGGTGGACCTCTGGGGGTACTGGAAGTACTTTCTGGTTAAAGTTAAGTCCTTCAGAAATATGCCACTGCCCTCTTTAAGAGCCAGGCACCCATAACTGTGTCCCAAGTACAGCAGCGAGCAGGCCCAGAGGACTAAGGCCTGACCTGATGATCTCCTTTAACAGTCTTTATTGTCCAGTGTGGAGCATGGTCTCCTCCAGTCTGCAGACATCCTGGCAGTGGACTGGACCAACTTCTGAACAACTTCATCACATCCCTTCAAGGCAATGATCCTTGCCAACCTTTAATGTCAGTAAATGTAAAGTGTTACACGTAGGAAGTAAAAATGTTAGGTTTGATTACACAACGGGAGGTCTCAAAGTTCATCTTGTGAGAAGGCTTTAGGAGTCGTAGTGAACGCAACACTATCAACTGCCAGACAGTGTTCAGCAGCCATTAAGAAGGCTAACAGAATGTGAGGTTATATAGCGCCTTGATGTGTGCAGTACAAGTGCAAGGAGGTTATGCTCAGGCTTTATAGCTCACTGGTGAGGCCTCATCTGGAGTATGGTGGGCAGGTTTGGGCTTCAGGCTACAAAAAGGACAGAGCAGCACTAGAAAAAGTCCAGCGAAGAGCGACTAGGCTGATTCAAGAGCTACAGTAAGTGGCTAGGAATCCAAGGGAATGCACTAGATTGGTTCAAATCTTATTTCACTAATAGGACTTTTTCAGTCTGTATTTTCCTCTAATGCTCATTTGAAATATGGTGTTCCACAGGGGTCTATTCTGGGTCCTTGTTATTTTCTTTGTATTTGCTACCCCTTGGGTCCATATTTCGCAAATATGGTATTTCATTAATTTTTACGCTGACAATACCCAGATTTATTTTGTTACATTTTCCTTTATAAATAAATTTTAATTTGATTTTGACTTGAGGTGGTTTGAGAATGTTGGTCGGATGCTACTCCCTCATGGGGTGGAATAATTGAAGTGGCCTGGTAGTACCCCTAGCGGTGGGTAGGAGGTAAGGATAGGGTGGCCTAGTCCAACCATCTCAGCATGGATAAGAAGACTGAAAATGATTATATTAACTGAAATAACATACAAACTTCTAGCAGACGTGCACAGCATATTGCAATCCTATCCACTGTCATGGGAGGCCAGAGCCAGTCCTAGCAGCAGTGTGGACAAGGCAGGAAACATTCCTGGACAACTGGGCCTGGGGGTCCCATGCTAATCTATGTATGGTGTGACTTGCTGAGTGGTTGTGTAGGTAGGGGGCCCAGAGTGCACTGCTTTACCCGGGGGCCTATAATGCTGTTAAAATGGCCCTGCTGAACAAGGAACCAGTCTAAAACACAGCCCACTCCTGCACACATTCACACTCACAATGGCTCACTTTACCAACGCCAATCATCTCACCCAACATGGGCCAGACAGACACATGGAGAACATGCAGATTCCAGACTGACAACAGCAGGGCACAGGATTTGAACCTCCAAGAGGTGCAATCATTTTTCAACCAGTCTTGCCCCTTTCCCAGTCGTGATACACTATAGCTCCTTCTGCAGCTCATTCCACCTCCATATGCTTTGCTGCACAAATAGCATGTAGGCTTATCACAGTGCGCAGAGGTCAGCGGAGTGAGGCATTATGATGCAGTGTGCCGGTGGAGGCGTTCGATCGACTGAAGCACCTGTTCTGCGCACTTAAGAAGGAGATGTCACGGAAAGCAAATACTTTCAACCTCTACACTTGTATAAGCCAAGAGTTTTTATACGACCTCACTTCTGAAAATACAGGATCAGTTTAGATTGGTGTTTCTGAAACAGCTTCAAAAATGATTTTATTATAGCAAACAAGAATGCCAACAGATATTGATTAATCGATTAATGATGAATTCTAATTTTACTCTGTGCTGAAATGCGCCGGGCATACTGATATGTAACCTGACAGTCAGTGGGACAGGCACCATAAATCCATGCAATGCCTGGTTGCTTCTTTTTCATTTGATCCTGAACACGTTCACCTTCATTCACGGAATGTGGCCTTAGTGTCCCAGCAAGGAGCAGACATTAGCAGCCTGAAGGCCAACAAATTGTCAGGTGGGAAATTTAAATGGATAATATCCATTTTATATATATATATATATACATATATATATATATATATATATATATATATATATATATATATATATATATTGGGGAGTCAAAATTATTTTAACATTTGAATGGCAGAAACGATTTATTCACAAAACATACTTCATGTGTGCAAGATGATTTACAGGAATGTCTCAACCTGTTCACCATTATGTGCAACACGTACCATAAGTGGCACCTAAATTTTCCACAAAAATTGTATATAAGTATATACATAGCAGTCCCATTTGTGTTAACATAATTTTGACTCACCCTGTACAGTATATATATGGGGGGGGGGGGGGGGGGGGGGGGGCGGAGTCGAGCTTTGCAATCCTGTTTCCGAATTCTTTCTATCGCATATACGTACAAAGTTACAACTATTTTAAATTGCACATGGACTTTATGGACACCCTGTATGTATATATATATATATATATATATATATATATATATATATATATATATATATATATATATATATATATATATATACATATATATATATATATATATATATATACAGTTAGGTCCATAAATATTTGGACAGAGACCACTTTTTTCTAATTTTGGTTCTGTACATTACCACAATGAATTTTAAATGAAACAACTCAGATGCAGTTGAAGTGCAGACTTTCATCTTTAATTCAGTGGGGTGAACAAAACGATTGCATAAAAATGTGAGGCAACTAAAGCATTTTTTTTAACACAATCCCTTCATTTCAGGGGCTCAAAAGTAATTGGACAATTGACTCAAAGGCTATTTCATGGGCAGGTGTGGGCAAGTCCGTCGTTATGTCATTATCAGTTAAGCAGATAAAAGGCATGGAGTTGATTTGAGGTGTGGTGCTTGCATGTGGAAGATTTTGCTGTGAACAGACAACATGCGGTCAAAGGAGCTCTCCATGTAGGTGAAAGAAGCCATCCTTAAGCTGCGAAAACAGAAAAAACCCATCTGAGAAATTGCTACAATATTACGAGTGGCAAAATCTACAGTTTGGTACATCCTGAGAAAGAAAGCAAGCACTGGTGAACTCAGCAACGCAAAAAGACCTGGACATCCACGGAAGACAGCAGTGGTGGATGATCGCAGAATCATTTCCTTGGTGAAGAGAAACCCCTTCACAACAGCCAACCAAGTGAACAACACTCTCCAGGGGGTAGGCGTATCGATATCCAAGTCTACCATAAAGAGAAGACTGCATGAAAGTAAATACAGAGGGTGCACTGCAAGGTGCAAGCCACTCATAACCTTCAAAAATAGAAAGGCTAGATTGGACTTTGCTAAAGAACATCTAAAAAAGCCAGCGCAGTTCTGGAAAAACATTCTTTGGACAGATGAAACCAAGATCATCCTCTACCAGAATGATGGCAAGAAAAAAGTATGGAGAAGGCGTGGAACAGCTCATTATCCAAAGCATACCACATCATCTGTAAAACACGGTGGAGGGAGGCAGTGTGATGGCTTGGGCGTGCATGGCTGCCAGTGGCACTGGGACACTAGTGTTTATTGATTATGTGACACAGGACAGAAGCAGCCAAATTAATTCTGAGGTGTTCAGAGACATACTGTCTGCTCAAATCCAGCTAAATGCAGTCAAATGCAACTGAAAGCCGCTGCAGTAAAGGCCTGGCAGAGCATTAAAAAGGAGGAAACCCAGCATCTGGTGATGTCCATGAGTTCAAGACTTCAGGCTGTCATTGCCTGCAAAGGGTTTTCAACCAATATTAGAAATGAACATTTTATTTCCAGTTATTTAATTTGTCCAATTACTTTTGAGCCCCTGAAATGAATGGATTGTGTTAAAAAAATGCTTTAGTTGCCTCACATTTTTACACAATCGTTTTGAAACAATCGGCCAGAAAAAAAAGACAAAGAGTAGAACAGCTGCTGTACAGGTTTTTAAATGTTCAAAGCGCCGCGTGAGATGCAGATCACACGGCACGGCAGCAGCAGCAGCAAGCCAGCAGAGGATCGAGCAAAGAAGGTAAAAAAAAAAAACTGTATTTGTTTCCCATTGTATCACCAATTAAGAGGGGTTTTCAAAGGAGTGACCAAGTCTCCTTGGGGTGTGTTCAGCCCCCCTCTTCACAACACGAGCAGTAGAGACGCGAAGTGGCTGACGAGCGAAGTGAGCAGGGGGGAACCCCCTACTATATATATATATATATATATATATATATATATATATACACATATATACAGTATATATACAATACAGTATATATACATACAGTATATACAGTATATATATATATATATATATATATATATATATATATATATATATATATATATATATATATATATTGCATAGTTTACTGTGAAATAATGCAAAGAGTACACGCCCTAATTCTGGGCTCATCAGGCATACACACTCACTGCACCCCATCTCGGGGATCAAACCTCGGATGTCAGTGGCAAAGCCTCTTTACGTTGCGCCATGTCGTGTGGTTCATTTATTTGACAGCCTGGAGATAGGGGTAATTAAATTCATGACATTCGTAGTCTGAATCACAATCTGATTGTATGGATGGTTACCTACCAGGTAACGCTTGTTGTTGGTCTGCAAGTTGGCAAACATCCACCATGGTGCCCTCTTCAGTTGCAAGAAGCAGATCATAGAATGTGGCATAGTTTACTGTCGCATACAGCTGAGGCCTATACAGTGGAAGGACCGGGGAGAAAGAATGCTAGCTGGCAGCCCCCCTGGTTTGCAGTGGTGCCTTGGACTCCCACAGAGAACCTTAGGAGTTTGGAGCAGCCCTGTTGGTCTCCATGGACGCCCCCAGGGTCTGCTGCAGGAATGGCTGAGCCCTTTGGTGTGGCAGAAGTGCTGCTGTCAGAAGATCACCGGGTGCCCTATGAAAAGAGCCAGAGTCGAAAGGTGGAGGACAAAGATTGCCAGGAGGAGTGGCAGTGGACTGAGAGAGAGAGAGAGAGAGAGAGAGAGAGAGAGAGAGATATTGAAAAGAAAGGAAAGAAGAGAAGAGTATTTGGTGCTTGTGCTCTAACTGTGCTGTACATGTGGGAAATGGCGGAAGGCGTTTCCCACGAGGAAAAATAAAAAAAAATAAAAGGTGTGTGCTGAACTTGTGTCCTGCGTCTGTCGGTGTCGGGTCTGGGCGGGAGAAGCACCCTCTGCAGGCCACAATATGTAAATGTATGATGTAGTAATGGATATTGCTTTAAGCGCTCTGGTGACTTTGAATTTGAGCTGTAAACTCCAGGCCCCTGGGTTCAGTTATCTCTAGATGTCTTTTAAAATGTACAGAGATAATCCTTAATGAAAACCTGCTCCAGAACACTCTGGACCTCACACTGGGCTGAAGGTTCACCTTCCAATAGAACAGAGCAAAGACAACTAAACAGTGGCTTAGGGACAACTCTGGGAATGTCGCTGAGTGGCTCCCCCAAAGGACATACTTAAACCCAATTGAACATCTCTGGAGAGACCACACATCAGCTGTCCACAGTGGTCCCCCAGACAGAACCTGAGAGGATCTGTAGAGAAGAAAGGCAGGTGTGTGAAGCTCGACGTGTCAAAGCCAAGAAGACTCCAGGCTGGAGCGGCTGCAGAAGGAGCTGCAACTGAGCTCTGAGTGAAAGGTCTGAATATCTGTGTCAATGGAAGATTTCCATTTTTTATATTAAAATGTTTTTTTTAGATTTCTAAAATTCTGCTTTCACTTTATCATTTTGGGGTGTTGAGTGCTGCTTGATGAGGGAAAAATTAACTTTGAAATGCTTTTAGCAAAAGGCTGTAGCTTAACAAAATGTGAAAAAGTGAAGACTTTCTAAAGGAGCTTCATGCATCTGTAAGTGTGTGTAATGGGTATGGCTGTGAGCATCATACCGCCAGTGTAGTCAGAGCTGAGACCACCATCTCTGGATGAACAGGCTGCATGTTCTCCCTGCACTCACACCGATTGTCTCCACAAATTCTCACTTTCTCTTGCATGTTTGAAAGAACTGCAGCTAGAGACTAGAACTTGTCATCGTGTGAGTGACAGTGAGATGAGTTGACTCGTGTCTTACTCCTGTTGTAGGAGATTCCAGGAACATTATGACACTAATAAGACAGCTCCAAAAACATGTCAGTGGATACAAGAATTTGATTAAAAAAAAGAAATGTAATTTAAATTCTGGACAAGGCAGTATTCATTAGTTTGGAAAAATGTACATCTGTTTTAATTAGAAGGTTGATTGTACACTCTTAAAATATAGTCTGCCACTGATGTTCCACAAAGAACCTTTTAGATCTTTTAACAGTGTCCATGAATAGCCATAAATAGCTGATAAGAGACATGTGAAGGACTGGGGCTAGCGCTAATATCTTGCAGTAAGAAGACCAGGGTTTGGGTCCCTGGTCCTCCCTGTGTGGAGTTTGCATGTTCTCCCCGTGTCTGCATTTAAGTTTGAGCTGTGACCTCCAGCCAATTCGGTTCAAATGTATCTATATGTGCAGTTTGAAAAATACAGAGATATCCTTAAAGAAAACCAGCTCCAGAACACTCTGGACCTTAAACTGGGCAGAAGGTTCACCTTCCAACAGAGCAAACCAGAGACAACTCAATGGTGGATTAGGGACAACTCTGGGAATGTTGTTGAGTGCCTCACCCAAAGGCCATACTTAAAAACCCAATTGAACATCAGCTGTCCACCAATGGACCACCCTAGCCAACACCAGACAGAGCTTGAGAGGATCTGTAAAGAAGGAAGATAGATAGATAGATAGATAGATAGATAGATAGATAGATAGATAGATAGATAGATAGATAGATAGATAGATAGATAGATAGATAGATAGATAGATAGATAGATAGATAATGAAAGGCACTCTGGGCCTGTGTGTATATCTCTGTACATATGTGTGTGTTCCTCCTGCAATGGACTGACCTCCTGCCCAGGGGGGTGTTTCCTGCCTTGTCCCATATGCTAGCTGGGTTAGCCTCCAGACCCCCATGACACTTGCTCAAGATTGAGTGGGCCAGAAAATGACATGACATGACAATGGGTTCCTGATTTTACAAGGACTCTTGCTGCATGTAATAACACTGGCTGAATTTCCCCTTTCTGAGTAATAACGTTTATCTAATCTACTCAAAGGCTATGCGTAAGTTCAGGTTTCCTTGGTGTGTTTGTATCCTGCTAAGAAGCCTTCTGTACATTAAAGGTTTCTGTTCCATCCACATATTATGCTCTTAAAAATAAGGCACCAGAGCAGTTCTCCAGAGTGATGCCATAGGAGAACCATTTTAGGTTCCCAAAAGACCTATCCACATGAAGTTTCCAGAAAGAACCTTTAAGTATTTAGATCTATAACAGGTTCCATAACCATATCTAGATAGTTACAGATTTATGAAATACCAATGGCTTATACTTTTAAATAGACTCACACTGACATCGATACCACAGGCTAAGTCCCAGTTTTCTTAATTAATTAGTGTTCTGCTAGATAGCCCGCCATACATTAAAGATTTCTGATTTTTTTCTCCATAAGGGGAACTTTTTTAAAGCACACAGAACCAATTTCATATGCAAAGAATCCTTTCCAGAATAAAATGGTGCTTGGAAAAACAATGGCTCTATGAGGAACCACACAAACCAGTAAAGATCCATAAAGTGCCATTAAACAACCAGGATTTATAAGAGAGATATGACTCTTCAAAGCCTAAAGAATCAACTTCATATATGCAAAGACGCCATCAGAGAATAAAATGGTTCTTTGTCAAACAGTGGTGCACCACACAACCCAGTAAAGTGCCATTACAGAATCATCGTCATAGTAGTAGTAGTAGTAATAATAATAATAATAATTTCTATAGTGCTATTCTAACTTACTGAAAGTGCCTGACGTAATGTGCGGCATTCACTTGGATGATGCGACGGCAGCCATTCTTGCCAGTGCACTCATAACTATTAGGTGACGATCGGGTGAGGGAGATGGACAGCCATTTAGAGACAGGGGATGATTAGTGGGCAATGGTGGGCAGTGTAGCCAGGTGCATCAGAATACACCCCACTCTTTTCGAAAGACGGCCCCTAATCTTACATGGCCACGGAGAGTGAGCACCTCGGCTTTTCCGTTTCACATAGGATGCCATATAAGATAGCGCTTCAGGGTTCTTTACTCGAATCCTGCGGCTTGGCCCCTTTCTATGTGCTATTTGCAGGCTCTCCCCGTGTCTTGTTGTTTTTTTCTCTTGTGTGTGTGTGTGTGTGTGTGTGTGTGTGCGTGTGTGTGTGTGTTTTGCTCTTTTGATTTCTCTAAGTGTCCTGTAACAGATCTCATGACTCGTTCAAACCCGCCTAATGCATTTCACGGACTTGGCCGATTGGGCAAAAAGAGCAAAGCCGTTCAGTGTGGGGCGCCAGTCCGCCTCAGCAGATCTAAAATTGCGGGTTATTTACGCAAACGTGTTCGGGAGGCTAATATTGTGCATCGTTTGCACTTTTTACTTTAGATTGTCTGTCGACCCGGTTTGATAAAAGCACGGAGTCGGCCGCTACATCTGTGCACGTATTTGTATCAAACGACATTTCCAATGTTCACTCTGCTGAAGTTAAATCCGTTTAAAAACTTATATAAATGAACCACAGAGTGCGCTCAAATCTATTAATCTATAAATGTAAATAATCTATTAATCGTATAGCGCTGTTCAAATCTATCTATCCATTTACCGATTTGTCTACAAAACAGTTGGGAATCTTTCCGCAATCGACCAGGTTTTGTGTTCCGCTTATTTTCTTTACTGCCAGCAGTCTTTTTTATTTTCTTCTGAAGACCAACTTGTTTGTTTGCCTGTACGTTGTGCTGGAATGTTCATGTAAAGCGTTTTAGATTATATTGACTATGAGGGAAAGCGATATATTAAAAAGACAACTGTTTAGTGTAGTGCTGTAATGTTGTCACGAACAGAGAGGAAATTAATAATTTACGTAACGTAATGTTTATTCATTTTGGAAGCCCCTGAAATCCAATAGGTGCACCTGAGCCTGTACTGGTAGCATCGGACACAAGACGGCAACCAGAGGCGCCGGTCCACCGCAAGGCAAGGTTTGAATGTTCCGGGCGCGCTCATGTTAGTCCCCTTTCCCTATAAGCACATTTGAAAGAAGTGCTGTTAGTGACAATAAATTGTCACCGTGTGACCTGCGAAGGGTTGACTAGTGTCCCAGTCCGATCTAAAATAACTCGTGGGGAAGTAGTCAGAAAAGTGGAGACGCTTACACAGGCAAAACGTAGAAATGCCGCCCAGATTGTGTCGGGCCGTTCCTTGAACCCAAGACTGTGACCTGATAAGACAGCAGCGCTCACCCGCTAATGAAACAGATAAAAAAAATAAGTCAATTGTACTCCAGACTTGCAAACATGTACATTTTCTTAGAAGACGCTTCACGGAAATACTGATCGGCAAATGCCAGGAAAGTTTTTAACCTTGCAAAACTTTACGATTAACTGTATAACATAATTACGCAAAAAGGGGGGATATTTCGGCACCAGTCAAGCAATATTTGAATGAATTTTCCCTCAAGTGTTTCTCGATCCTTGTTTGATGCGATTGATCATGTCCCGATTAATCCGATCTCTTTTCTTGAATGCAAGGACGAGGAGGACTTAATTCAGAATAAGCCGCAAATGACAATTCGGAGCAAATCGAAGCTCCCTGAACGCGCTCACGATGATCCAATTTGCCTCGATGGCGCAAACTGACAAGTGCGAGTCAAATGCTATGCGATTAAAAATAACAAGCAGAATAAGACTAAAGCGACTCGACTCCAACTATTCACATATCGCGATAAGTGTTACGGTGCGATGTTCTTGAAGAGAAGTCCAAGTACAGAATACAATTTGGATCCTACTTAAATATCGAACGAAAAAGAAAATAAGCACTTAAAATCCAAGCCGCGGTGGTCTCAGAAGCAAAGCCGATAAGCAGTGAACAAATCACTGAAAGCAATTAGTGGGTTCCCCTCGGATATCCAAAAGAACCGAGCGCATATATTTCCAAATAAAAAAAATACAAAACGCAAGGCATACATACCCTTGTAAAAATCGCTTCTTCCAGGACCTTAAACAGTTGTGAGAGATGGCACTCCGATTTAAGATTGGACTCAGAATAAGCGCATCTTGTCCCGGTGTGTAGCACAGCTCCTGTCTTCGGTGGCAGTGCATTACAATAAAGAAGACGGTCTCCTCCGGAACCCTGTGAACCATCGGCGGGCAGCTTCACCACACATCTCTCTCGAGACAAGCAGCCCGACTGTGCAGCAACAGCAGCACATCACGAAACATAAACGCATGCAGCAGACGTCCAGTCCCTGGCCGCAAACTCCCGAGCCGCGCTTTCGAATACATGCCTGGCTTGTTAAATGTTGTTGGTGGACAAGCTGCCCGCGCGCTTCTCTGTGCTCCCGTATTCCAGCGCCGTCACTCCTTCTTTCGTTTGGCGCCCACGATCTTCCAGGTCTCGTATGAGAAGAGTAACTAGAGAGTGTAGCTGATGAAGCAAAAGTCCGGAGTGTCTGGAAAGAATTATGCAGGGTCCGATTTAGAAGCAATGCTGTTCAAAGACGAATGCCGGACAATCTGTTCAGGCTAATGTGGAAAAGTCAGGTTAGCGAGCATATGAGAAAGCGGAAAAAAATTGACAGGACAGATGGGAGACTCGAGACCCCGACAAGTTATTTGTCCATACAAGAACAAAAAAGGTAGTGAATACCGGTGATACACAATATGTAATCACATCCCGAAGTTCAGCTAGTGGGAAATGTTAGTTTTAAAAAGGGTAGCCTGTTTTAGTAGATCGTTTCTTACAAGCCTTCAAATGCCTAACGAAAACGGACCGCTTCTCCAGTGTTTAACGGTCTTGGAGACAGGAAATAAAGCGCCAGGTGTGCGCTGCAACGATGAGGAACTGGGGATGCAATCTTGTCTTATCATCTGATCTCTAAGATATGAAATAAGTCATCGAGATCTCTCGTAGTGAACACGCTTAGCAGGCAGGATACGTGAAGGGTTTCTCTCTGCTTCTTGGGCGAAAAGAACTTTGATCTACACAACTTTTAACTGCCTCAGATTCGCAATAGCATGAGGAGTCTTCGAAGGCGCCGATGTGAACAGAGTCCGCGCTAAGCGGCTGCATCCCAGCCTGCAGTGAAGGAAATAACAAGTCCGAGAGTCGGGCGACCCTCCTCAGTGAAGCGGGGCGGTTCCGCAAATAAGACGCTTCTCTGCAGAACAGGCGCTCGCCTCAGAGACCCGCTCTTCAAAGTGGATCAAAACAGAATCCGTTTAGGATAATCTATCTATCTATCTATCTATCTATCTATCTATCTATCTATCTATCTATCTATCTATCTATCTATCTATCTATCTATCTATCTATCTATCTATCTATCATATACCACCTTTCAGTTCAATTAATGAAATCCAGTTGTGTGGTGTTTGATCTCACCATCTGCATTTTTCTCTAATATTTGTAGTTTAGGTGAAGTGGAGTTGGCTGCTTGTGCACAAATGTGTCTTCTGTTGAAGTGCCATCTATCCAGGGTAAGTTGTTTTGCACCCAATGCTTTCAGGGTAGGTTCAGCACTTTGTTACACTGAATGGGATCGAACATCTATCTATCTATCTATCTATCTATCTATCTATCTATCTATCTATCTATCTATCTATCTATCTATCTATCTATCTATCTATCTATCTATCTATCTATCTATCTATCTATCTATCTATCTATCTATCTATCTATCTATCTATCTATTATATAGTGCCTTTCCTATCTATCTATCTATCTATCTATCTATCTATCTATCTATCTATCTATCTATCTATCTATCTATCTATCTATCTATCTATCTATCTAGAATAACTGCAGACTGTCTGGCATGAGTGGGTATTGGTCTGTACGCAGCTGTTGTCTAAGATGGACTGCTGCCTTTATTCGTGCCCGATGTTGGGCTCTGGCCTCCTATGTGGAACATATATTTGTGGTCTGAACAAATTTACAAAACGGAAGGAATAATAAAGTCAAAACAATAGAAGGGGCTTTGAAAATTCATCCAGCTCTATAAGCATTGTTTTCTCGCCACCCTCAATGTTGGATCAGCTTTTAAAACTTACAAAACTTCCTAAAATCATTAATTTACTCACTACCATAATTAAGTGTGCTGTTTTTTTCTGGTGTTAAAATTCCATATCGCATGCTTCGATACCCCACTGTAATGTTTTTCTTTCTTCCCACAAAGATGGCCGAATTACTACCTCACAGGCCGCCTGCCTGGCTTTCTTGAACCTCCTGATTCCAATGTGTATAATCTGACAGACAGACTCTTATCTACTAAATCTGGGGGTGTTTTGGCTTTTAGATGACACCACGTTTCATTTTCTATGTTTAGTTTTTTTTTTTTTTTAGTAAATTTGATTTTCTTTTGTAATGACATTTTTGAATCTAGTGCTATTGGTGTTGCAGTATGGCCACAGTATAATTAATTTCCTTGCCATCTTTGTATGTTCAGATCAAGTAAAGTCTGCCCTTCAAAATGACACAGAGGCTGTGGGTTTTCAATAATTTATACGTATGCCATCGGTATTTATTTATAAACAATAAAAGTGGGTAAAAAAAACTGCTGCTTCAAAACAGTAAAACCAAACATTTTGCTTGTAGATATTCCATAAGAGCTCCAGAAACATCCACTGACACCATGATAGTGTTTGGACGCGTATTCCAACACCTATGGAAGTAAGAATAACATTCAAAGAGCATTTTTTGGCAAAAACATTACTGTATTCTGCTGTAACACACGTGTATGACAAAACCCATTTTCCAGCTGCAACAATTCTGAAAAGGAAATGTCTGAACATTATGTTGAAGGGTAAGACATGAATATTGAGTGAAGCCTGAGAAAGTTATGGCTAGTTAAGACAAAGCTGAAGAAAAGGACAAAAACGAGGCCAAGTCTTAAGGGCTGCTACACTTCCTAGGCCCCTGTCCTGGAAAAGCAGGGTAGGAGGATGGAGAGATGGATGGATGGATGGATGGATGGATGGATGGATGGATGGATGGATGGATGGATGGATGGATGGATGGATGGATTCTCTGAAACTGAAAAGAATCAAACTCTCTTGATGAGTATCTTTTCACTTTCTGTCTTGTAATTGAGAAGTAAGCACACCTCACCTGTGCTGAAACCTTGTATTTTACTCTAAGAAGAACTTTTTTAGTTGATGTATTTTTGTTTAGCTCTGACCTCCATTAATTGTCTTCAGAACACGTTATCATACTTACGATGTTGTTTAACTCAATTGTGGTTTGCTGGTACGTTTTGTTTACTCCGATAACCTCATTAGACCTTATTTTGATCCCCAGATGGATTTGCTGTAATTTATGCTTTATTTCGTGCGGATGCTGGAATGTTAGGGACTCGTTTCAGGAGAGTCGGATTTTGTGTTCTTTCACTTAACGCTCTCTGCCCTTGAAGATTAGATGCCCTTTAAAATCACAACCTGAGAAACAGAAGGTAAGAGCGCCCCGTAAATGGTTTAAAAATTACAGTAAGCGAGAGGGAGCGGGCCTTAAGGAAAAGATCTGCAATTAGAATGCGTGAAGAATTGAATGAAGGCTAATTAGGGGCCTCTTAAACTGATCGGGGGGACAATATGCTTGATTTAAACACTTCTCCGAAAAACAAACATTTTAATTGGAGTTCCTTTTGCCCCCAGAGAGCAAGGTTAAAAAGATTAGGATTTGATGGCAAGTCGGTGCTTCGTCCTCCTGGATGCAAAGGAATTGTAACTCCATGGTACCTGCACGGAGTGCTCTCCGCTAGACTTTCTTGTGTACTCAAATATGAGGATGGATATTTGAGGAGTAAACCGCAAGACAATGATTATATTTTTATATTATATACATTAAAGAACCATCAACAACAAATCAAATTAAATTAATAATATATTGAACAATTATTATAAAAGTAATGTTGAATTAATTGGACTTGCAGCTGCATGAATAAAAAGGTAAAGTATCACTTTTAGTTAGCGGCAAAATTCGATTGACCGAAGTGAAAGCGTACTCAAGTTATTGTGTTTACACACACACACACACACACACAAACATAGGTCTAAAAATGGTATTTTCAGACTCAGGGAGGTCTAAAACATTGAGATTCATCAAAATTTAGAGGTCAAATTTTTGGACGATTACAATGCGTTCCCTATACTTTGTATACAAGAAAATAAAAAAAGGAAATGCCTGAAAATGTAAAGACATTTCAAAGTGAACAAGTCCAAGGCACAAATCTAAAGAACAGTCAAAAATATAAAGCAAAGGGGTCAAACATCCAGTAACACACAAAGCACAAGAAGCAATCGCAGATCCCAAGCACATTCAAATGAACCGCAAGGAACTGTGGGTTGTCCCCGCCTTTAGAGTGGGGCTGGGGGCAGTCCCTTACAGTGATGGGCGGTGGCCCCGCCTCTTAGGGAACCACCCACAAAACACAAAGCACATAACAAGGGATGCACGTGGAGACTTAAAAAGCAAAGAATAATGCCCAACATAAAAGTAAAGTTGAATAAATCAGACTCTGCAAATGCATGAATCAAAGGTAAAGTCCCACTTTTAAAGTACTAGAAATCTACGTTTTGTACCTAATACTTATATGCAAAATTCGATTGACTGAAGAGAAAGCGTACTCAAGTTATCGCATTTACACACACTTACACACACACACATAATTCTAAAAATGGTATTTTCAGTCTCAGGGAGGTCTAAGACATTGAGATTCATCAAAATCCATCCATCCATCCATCCATCCATTTTCCAACCCGCTGAATCTGAACACAGGGTCACGGGGGTCTGCTGGAGCCATCAAAATCTCGAGGTCAAATTTTTGGACGATTACAATACGTTCCCTATACTTCATATACAAGAAAGTAAAAAAAAAGAAACGCCTGAAAATGTAAAGGCAATCCAAGGTGAACAAGTCCAAGCCACAAATCTAAAGAACAGTCAAAAATATAAAGCAAAGGGGTCAAACATCCAGTAACACACAAAGCACAAGAAGCAATCGCAGCAATTGCAGATCCCAAGCACATTCAAATGAACTGCAAGGAACTGTGGGTTGTCCCCGCCTTTAGAGTGGGGCTGGGGGCAGTCCCTTACAGTGATTGACAGGTGGCCCCGCCTCTTAGGGAACCACCCATAAAACACAAGGCGCATAATAGGGGATGCACATGGAGACTTAAAAAGCAAAGAATAATGCCAGATATAAAAATAAAGATGAATCAATCAGACTCTGCAGCTGCATGAATAAAAGGTAAAGTGCCACTTTAAAACCACTAGAAATATATGTTTTGTACCTAATACTTGTAGGCGAAATCTGGTTGACCGAAGTGAAAGCACACTCAGGATATCGTGTTTACATAAACACACACACATACACAAAATCAGACACACACACACACACAATTCTAAAAATGTTATTTTCGGACTCAGGGAGGTCTAAAACATCGAGATTCATCAAAATCTGAAAATGGAATATTTGGAGGATTCCAATGCTTTCCCTTTACTTAGTATACGAGAAAGTCAAGGAGGTCTAAAACGTCAAGATTCATCAAAATCTCAACATCAAATTTTTGGACGATTCCAATACTTCCCCTGCATTTCGTATACGAGAAAGTAAGAAATGGCCTCCATGTCGGTGAGCGTTAGGAACTGAAGACATAGACAAAATGAAATCAGCCGGCTTTGCATGTGGAAACGGTGGTCAAAAACAGCTCAACAAGGTTCAGGCTCTCCACGATAAGTATCTTTGTATCTTTGGTTATAAGACATACCTATTATTATGTTAAAAATTATGGTTCTAAAATGGCACTTTACAGAGTAGTGTGGTGAAGCAATGCCTGACAATGGGCCAACTCATCTTGGCATGTGGAATTGGCTCTTGTGGCTTAATAAATAAAGGTGGATGGTTCTTTTGGGAATCAAAAACGGCTCCCCTATAGCATTGTTCTGAAGAACCACGTAGGTGCCTTTATTTTTAAGAATGTGGATTGAATTCTATTCTAACATCTCCTTCAAATTTCCCAAAAGCTGCCCGACCGAAATGGACAGTAGCATCCTGCCATTTTGTATCAGCTTACAGCAAATGCAGAGATGCGCCATGGCAGGACACTTCACTCCTACAGTGAGATTGCAGCTTTACAATTCATTTTCATTCAAAGCATTTGATGTGTTGAATGTCGTCTAACGTGAATCTCTGTGTAGTATTTGCAAAAGGTAATGATGAGCCCATAAATGTAAAAACGTAACACAATGGCTACTGCTTACCTTTACTGCATTTCGAGCTTTCGTACAAAAGTCAGCCACTCATGAGAAACAACAATGTACTAAAAAGTCCCCAAGGTTCTAAATATTTTAACATGCTGCCAGTTTTATTTTTGAATTTTAAATTGAAGGTGTGTAGGAAGAACACAGGAATGATGGGCATCCCAGCCAGGAATCAGGAAGATCCCTTACTTGGACGGGAGGCCCTGAGGGAACATAAAGGCACCCCAATCGGACTTAACACCTGCCCTCCCCATCAAAGAAGAGGACAAGAAAGGGCTGTCCCTGGAGAACGTTCATTCCCCCCAATCTCTAGATGGCAGCAGCCCTCCCTTTGGTGACCATTCAGGAACCAGCAGGGAATGCTGGGAGTTGTAGTCGCAAGGGTGCAGCAAGGAGGCACTGCAGGGAGATGTGCTCCCCAAAACAAGGGACTTCTGTATGACCCGGAAGTGCTTCCATCGGAAAGGAGCCCTGGCACCAGAAGTCCTCCCGGGTCCTCAATAAAAGGGACCACACTCCCTTATCCAGACGAGTCGGAGCTGGGAGGAAGAACAGCAACACTCGAATGGAGGAGGGCAGTACGGTGAGAAGAAGAGAGGTATTGTGGAGAGAGAGAGAACCTTGTGTTAATTTTGGAGGATATTGGTAAATAAACCTTCCATTATTTGAACTCAGCACTTGGTGTGATTGTGGTTGGGGGTTTGAGGCTCTCAGATGCCCTGGTTCCATCACAGGTGTTTCTATAACTATCATTTGTGTCAGATAGGGGGTATCACAGAGACCCAGACTCCAGACACAGTGCGCACACACAGCCAAGGGTTCTAAATCAAGTACATTTTATTAAATACCTTTTTTCAGGTCATTCCTTCACAAGCTCAATTCATATTTTAATTCTCCGGCAGGCAAGCCTTTGTCCTTCACCTCCCTACTCCACCTCCCCCTGATGAGGTGGAGTGGCTTCCTTTATGCCAGACCTGAGAGTATGTCCGGTGTCACATGATTACACCCTGGAAGCACTTCCGGGACATATGGAACCTCCTTAAAAATTTGTGAGTCCTCACCCTCACAGCTCCCTCTAGTACCACCCACGTAGCCCATCAGAGCCATCCATCTGGACTACAAATCCCATGGTGCCATGTGGGTGTACAAATGGGAGCTGTCTCTCCTGGTGTACTGGGGGACTACATGCTCCCAAGAGACAGTCGTTCATTGTCCTTTTATTATATCTTCCCACCCACAGCTACCCCAGTTGGGACACCTGGCTATCCATATCCTTCCCTTATGGCCTCCCATTTGTGTAATGCGGCCTCCCTCCCTCCCTCCTTGGCACCTAGAAACTCTTTTTCCTTTTCCCAGTCCTTGTAAGGGTCTTTTTGAATAAGCAGTCCATTTGTTGTCCGGCGTTGGCACTAACTAATATGCTTTTCTATACCTTATTGTTCCCTTTCTTTGTCAGTTAACATGCCCTTGAGATGTCTGATTATTTTAAAAGCTTTTCGTTTTTTTCATGGTTACTTTTACCAATGGCAGAGTGGTGGCTCTGAGGCCAAGGATCTGCACTGGTATCTGGAAGATTGTTGGTCCTCTATTGTGGAATGTCTGTCTCCTTACACTCCAAGTTGTAACCAAATGGCGAGGCGGCCTTTTGCTGTTATGCATCTAAAATTCGAAATACTCTACCAATAGAAACTTGCTAGGCTAATACTGTTGAACAATTTTTACTTTTTTAGAGCAGATTTCGACTTTTGTCAACACAAGGGGTTGAGGATGGATATCAGGGGCAGAAGGCGAAAGGAAGCTGTAAATGATGATAAAACTCACCGTTGCATTATGAGTAGACGCTCTTTGCTCGGAGGACTCTTAGACTCGTTGACTTGACATTGAAACCCTGTGTGTGCGTGAGTAGCATAGAGTAAGCAACGTCTCATCGGGTGAGAGAGCGAAGCAAATGCACAAAGCGAAATACTCTGCATATTATTTATTTATTTATTTTTTGTGTATTATTGCTGAATCGGACTCTGATTTATCGAACTCCGATTTTGATACAAGTGATCTGGAGATCAAAAACGAAAGTCAGGTGTCATAGTGCTGGACACGCTCGTGTAGCTGATGCGCCAACAGAAATGCTAAAAACCCCTTATTTTAAAGTGACTCTTTCATAGCTACATTTCAGTTGTATCCCTATCAGTCTATATGGGCAATGAATTATCACTTTCCTCAGCATTCATTAATTCCCTACTAATCCCCACTATTCTCTGTTGTCTTTTCTGGTTCTTCTGTGGTGGTGATCTGCACCACCACCACCTGATCAAGGCACCACGCTGCCCCCTGTGTTTACGGATTGAATGGCGGGTGTCCCAGATATCCACATGAGCACCTTCATCAAACTCTTCCATGTGAAGCCTGTAAACCATGAGGGCTGATTTAGAACATCTCTGTTAGGTAGAAGCCCACTGGGGACTGGGTGGTCTTTTGGCCTTGGAACCCCTGCAGATTTTGTTTTTTCTCTTTTCTCCAGCCAAACTGGACGTTTTTATTTTCTGTCCTCCTGGCCATCCAACCTTACCTTTTCTTCGTTACATACTGTATAATATTATTGCCTAATCTTGTTTGCTTATGTTTTATATTACCTTCCTTTTATTTCATTTTGTAGAGCACTTTGAGCTACATTGTTTGTATGAAAATGTGCTATAGAAATAAATGTTGTTGTTGTTGGTTCAAGTCAAGAATCCTACTCTATTGGGCCCTAAACATGAAACAATTGCTCTGGAAAATGTGTGCTTTACAAAGCTGATTCTGTGCTCTGAACCCCCCAAGATTGTGCAAAGAGACAATAACTAAGTATACCAAAATTAAAACCCTTATGCCGCTTGCTCTATTGAAGAAGACTTAGACATCTGTGACCTGCCTGATTAGGTTAAAGACCCAAAACCCAACTCCACACACTGGTGGGGGGGGCTTTGTGGTGGGTTTGCATCTCAGCCCTAAAAAGCTTAACGGTATGCAGACAACCCATGTTATTTTTCCTGTTAAAAATTAGCCAAAACCATACCACACTGACCTGTAATGCCGCTTGATCCCCCCAAGGAAGACTTAAGCTGATAAGTCAGAGGGGATGTCAGACTCACTGAGCGCAGTTGCTGACCTTGTCGATTTACAGGACAGAAAATCACTGGGCACGTCACATTTAGCAGGTGTGTGATGACTTTCCACCACAGTAATGCCCGCCCCCCTTTTCCTGACAGCCAATAGCGTGCTGCCTGGTGGGGCCGGTGCTTTATGAATGCTGTCCAGATACAGTAACTTCAGCTGCAATCTCTGCCCTATTTATTTACTTTTGTCAATTCTGTTGTAGTATATAATACAGTATATGAGATACAGTGGAACCTCGGTTCACAACCATAATTTGTTCCAAAACTCTGGTCGTAAACCGATTTGGTCGTGAACCGAAGCAATTTCCCCCATAGGATTGTATGTAAATACAATTAATCCGTTCCAGACCATACAAACTGTATGTAAATATATATATTTTTTAAGTTTTTAAGCACAAATATAGTTAATTAAACCATAGAATGCACAGCGTAATAGTAAACTAAATGTAAAAAAATTGAATAACACTGTGAAAACCCTGAGCAACAGAGAAAACTAACACTGCAATATTCCGCGCTATAGTGCTACCAACCGCTGGCTAAAAACACTTTATTTTTAAATGAGTTTTAAGCACAAGGAAAAAAACGAACATTTGAAAAAATCCGTAATTTAATAAACCACCAAGAAAAGTAACATTGCAACAATGCACACTACGAACCGATCGCTGTAAACAGAAGTGAAAACAAAATCAAGTCCAGTGCATTCTTTAACTGCCTTCCTACCTTATGCGTCCAGCCCCCTCTCTCTCTCGCACTGCCTGTGTGTGTGTGTGTGTGTGTGTGTGTGTGTGTTGCACTCTCTCGCTCTCTCTCTCTTGCTGGCTGCACAGGAAATGCACAGAGAGAGACTGAACATGTACAAACCGAAAGGGAAACTGGCTTGTTCGTATACCGAGTGTGTGGTCGTGAACCGAGGCAAAAGTTTGGCAAACTATTTTGTCGGAAACCGATTTGTACGTGTACCGAGACGTTTGTGAACCGAGGTTCCACTGTATCAGACTGGTGAGCTTCTCTTCCATTTGTCAGGTCCAAAACCCCCAAGTTCCTTATTTCTCATGCCACCCCTTCAAGTACATATAACATCAAACCTGTTTGATTTTGTCAGGGACAGTTGCAGTTTAGTTGCAGCGAGTCTCAGGGTATGACAGACTATACGACTGCCCATCACATGAGAGTGCTACGACATCCCTGACCTGTTAAGATTATGTAAATGAAGCCTACGGCTGAAAATCACTTTAATGTAGACATGACCTTTAGATATTCATGACCTATCAGATTAGGTTGATAGCCTGTAAGAGAAATGACAACGTTAATGAGTTGGGGTACCAGTCTGGTCACCCCGAATGAATGATTGTGGAAAAACAAACAAAATACACACAATGACTGCGGAGCTGACTTTGCAGATGAACAGAGTTCAGAACAGAACGGTCACAAGATGCTTCCGGATTTTGTGCCCTTCTAACAGGAGCAGGCGGGACCAGGTGGACAGATTGACATCAGAGGTGTTCTAGCCATCAATCAGAGTTAGGAAGAGAGAATGGCATCGGTGTATAGCGCCAACCCCTGGAGTGGCAGTTGAATTACAGTCACTCGAGCCCTTCGACCCAAAACACAGATTCAGTGTCTAGCAGAGGGTGTGTAGTGAGGTTGCATTCTTTTCTTACAATTTTAGTTCTAAAACTTATAACTGTATGCAAACTGAGCATTTTTATTTAAATCTTTACTTAAAATAACCCAAAATGTCACATTTTCAAGTAGTCCAAAAACTGCAACCCATGTTGGCCCTTTTCACCCAGTGGAAAGCAATCAAAAGTAGCTACAGCTTGGTGGGAAAACCACATGCCTGGCAACACTGTGTACAGACCCCTCATCTCACGCCCCCCTGCACCCCACTACACACACAAAGGGGGCTAATTTAGGACTGCGAGATTCACCAAACAAAGAAATGTGGTGTACCTGGAGAGAAACCAGGTCAGATACAAAGAGAATGAGCCGACCCCACATGGACAACACACATGAAACCAAAAAACTGGATGTGCAAGGCAGCGGCACAGCCCCCCATGCCACCCAGTTATTAATCATGCCAATTAGATTAAATTCAGATCAGTATGAAGTTCATTTTCTGGACAGGGAGCAGATAACATGTCCATCTCACCAACAGTTCATCAATGAAGTGAGACAAATCTGAAAGAAGAGGCTGATGAGCTTATCTGCCAATGACTCACCCAGTAGACAAAACTTGAGAGCAAAATAATCGTAGCTCTCTATTAAATCTTCTCTTCTCCCTGCTCAGTAGACGGCTAGGGGAGGTGGCATCTGATTTGATGGCAATAAAATATGCTGCGCTGCTTTATGTCGTACTGGTCTGTAATTTATTCATTGTAATGAAGTCCTTAAAATCAATAAAATATAAATAAGAAAATAATTGTAGCAAAGAGGCAAAGCTATTTTACATTCACATTTATTATCCTAAGTGACTCTGAGGTGGAGTGCTTTATGTCTTTCTGATTGCAATTTATTCATTGAGATGAATTCTTAAAATCAATACAAAAAGAAAAGCTAATATCAAAACTATTTTACATTTAAACTTAATGTTTATATGAACTAAGCACCAGAGTCCAAAATTTCTCATTGAAATATACATTTGACGGAGGGGGAAAAAAAAACTGTTAAACCCATGCAAATGACAAAGAGAGGAAATGAAGAATCTTTACAAATTTAAAATGCACTGCAAAGCCAAAGGCCACCCAGAGGCCAACAGGTCCCAATTCACAAACCAAAGAATCAGATTGGGGTCAAAAATCCAGGAGTCACAAAAGTGCAAGAAATACTCACAGATGCAACTGCAAGGAACTGTGGGCTTTCCTCAGCCTTTATAGGGCTCAGGGCGGTCCTTTGTGGTGATTGGCAGGTGACTCCGCCTCTTTGGGGACTTTCTACAACACACAAGGAAGAGAACAGAAGATGAACCTCCTAGTGGATTGGCGATGCTGAATTGACAGCTGGGGTGTGTGTGTGTGTTCACCCTGCCGTGGACTGGCACCATGTCCATGGGATTATTCCTGTCATGTGCCCTTCGAGGACCTTCAAACAAAAAACAAACAACACAGCAGAAGATACATCGACGTATATCTCTTGTGATAGACGTTTGCACAGTCGATATGCCTGGGACGTGGAAGGACTGGGAGAGCACCAATACCTCCCCCGGGACATGAGAGGGCTACCGCCCTGGGGTGCAGGGGAGACACAAGAACAGAGCTGGGAGGCGCCACCCTGTTGGGACATGTGGCCACCACCAGTGGACGCCCAAACGTTCCAGGGAACAGGAAGTGCTGCAGGAAGCTCGTCAGGAAGAACCTGGAGCGCATCCAGGTACGGGATAAAAGGGGCGGTCTCACTCCATTCTGGGAGCCGGAGTCGGGAGGTGGAAGACGAAGCTTGGGAGGAGAGGAGTAAAGGTGGAAGGAATACAGAGAGTGAAGGAAAAAAGGGACTGAGTTTGGGCGGATTGGAGCGCTGTGTTGGGTGCAAGACATTTGTATAAATAAAGAGTGCATGTTTTTGGACATTTAGCGTCTGACTGTCTGTGCCCCGGGGCTGTCTTATCACACTCTCTATTATAAAAAAAAATCTTGGAAGGCTTGGAAGGAGACGATACGTGATGTTCTCGGAAGACAATTTGACGTCCCGCGAGACAAGGCAGTGAGACAAAAGGACAGCTGCTGTACAGGCTTTTAAATGATTGATGCACAATGCAGCAAGCAGAGCACGCAGCTCGCCGGCAGCAGCAGAAAGACAGCAGCTGATCCGACCGCATCTCCTTAGCGTGCATTCAGCCCCCCCCCCCCACCCTTCACAACACGAGCAGCAGAGACGCGAAGTGGCTAGAGTGTAGTGCACCCCTGGGGCTTTAGGGGATGGTGGTGGGTGAGCGAAACAAAATAATCGACACTGTTAACATAAAAAGATCAATATAACCAAAAATGAGATTGCTGAACCTCTGTCTAGGTGGTTGGGGACCCAATTTAACCAAAATTGACATTGCTGAACCCCTGCCTTTCGGGGGGAGATGTGGGGCTTGCTTAAACATACTTTGGTGGGTTTGTGTTACAGTGGCCAATGGTAGCACTGCTGCATTGCAGTAAGGAGCACAGGGTCCCTGTATGGACTTTGCATTTTTGGATTTTTCCCCGCAGCCCAAAGACACGTGCAGGTTTGGTGGATTGGTGATGCTAAATTGGCCCTAGAGTGTGTGAGAGTGTATGTGTGTGTGCATTGTGTGTGTAGTGTTTGTTCACCCAGCAGTAGACTGGTGCCCTGTCCATGGGATTTTTCCTACCTTGCACCCTGTGCTTGCTGGGATAGGCTCCGGCAACCCGAGAACCTCCTCAGGTTTAAGCAGACTTAGAAAATGATGTGGTATGATGCTATCCTAAGGGAGCTTCACAAGAAATGTGCACAAAAAAGATCAGTCCATTCATGTTTCAATGTTGTTTCCCTTGGCATGGCTTATCCACTTGCAGCAGCTGACACATTTACTCATATGGCCCGTTAAATCCCACCATGTATCTTATGACTCACATGCCCGGTCACTGTCACTGATGAAGCCGGCCACAGGGGTGTCATTTTGTGAACTCGATGATGCTGTTGCCCTCATGCTCTGCTACACAGTCATAGGTGAATAGACTGTAGAGCGGTGGGCGGAGGTGGCAGCCTTGTGGAACGCAGATGCTTGTTAACAGCATGGAGGACTCATTATGAATTATGAACAAAGAATTATGGAGGCCACTCAGTGAAGAAATGTTTGTGTAGCCTTCTCCAGTTCTGTGCCTCAATACAATCCTGTCTCTAAGCTCTGCAGGCAGGTCTCTCAACTGTGGGACCTCCTATAGAAAGGTGGTTGTGCCTCTTTAATCAACGTCCTGTCCATTGAATTGATCACAGGTCAGGTCAGGTCAGGTTAGGGCACTTGCACTGGTACAATTCATTGCCGCACCCACCACATGACAAAACAGCTCAGGATCCCGGTTGGCAACCCCCCAGGAGGACACGCGGTCCAGTCTCACCTCCCAGAAATGACACTCAGTCTCCCGCAGCCAGGTGTTACGTGGGCATCCCCTTGGCCTGGTCCAGCCACTCGGGTCTTCAACAATGAGAATCCTATGAGCCGGATCACCCTCGGGGAATCGTGCCACATAGCCGTAGTGCTGTAACTGACGCTCCCTCACAATGCAAGTAATGTGCCTCATTCAGGACTCCATAAACAACCACTTATTGGACACAAAGTTAAACCAGTGGTCCCCAAGGATTCTCTGAAGACACACAGCACTGTAGGAGTCCAGTCTTCATCTCAGGTCATTGGATGGTGTCCATGTCTCGCAACCATATAGTAAGACAGAAAGCACCAGGGCTCTAAAGACTTGGACCTTCATCCTTTTGCAAAAATATCAGAAGCACCACACACCCCTTTCCAGCAACATCAAGACCCCCCATGCTCTCCCAATCCATTTACTGACTTCATAGGAAGAGTCACCAGAGACATGAATGTCACTGTCACTGCCGAGGTAAGTAAACCATTCAATGTGGTTGACACTCTCTCCGCAGACAGACACACTGCTGATAGTTGTGCCCAAGAGGTCACTAAAGGCCTGGATCTTGGTTTGTATCCAGGACACTCGCAAGCCCAGACACTCAAGACTCCTCGCACAGTCTCTCGAGACCCTCCATTGACTCTGTGAGTTGATCACAGGTGGACTCCAACCATCTCAGCAATGATCAATAGAATGGGCTCCACCTGAGCTGAAGTCAAGGCTCTCGATGCTTGTGTCATTGTGGTAGTTCTGTTTTTTTTCATGTTTGATACCTTTGCAAAATATCTAAAATCTTGTTTTCACTTTGTCATTCTGGTGTTTTGACTGTTGTTTGAGGTGGGAAAGAAAGAATTTAAACGATTTTAGCAGTACAGAAGCGTATTAGAGTCATGGAGAAGAAAAAAATACGGACACAGTGAAGAAAAAAAAAAGTGTATTTCGAGCATAAAGTTGATATGCCGACTTTATTCTCGACATTTCCACTCTAATCTCGACGTTTATGTCGAGATTAAAGTTAACATTTCCACTTTACCCTCAACATTTCCACTTTAATCTTGAAGTTTATGTCGACATTAAAGTTGACATTTCCACGTTATTCTCGCCTCTTATGTCGAAATTAAACTCAACATTTCCACTTTATTCTTCAACGTTTCCATTTTATTCTCGACATTTCCACTTTATTCTTGCCATTTAAAAAAAAGTGTTGACATTTCAACTTTATTCTCGCCATTGCCACTCTAATCTCGATGTTTTCGTCGAGATTAAAATCGACATGATGACTTCATTCTTGACATTTCCACATAAGTGTCGAGAATAAAGTCGACATTTCCACTTTATTCTTGCCATTTATGTCAAGATTAAACTCAACATTTCCACTTTATTCTCGCCGTTTAAAAAAAAGTGTATATCCAGAATAAAATCAACATGTTGACTTTATTCTCGACATTTCCATTTTAATCTCAACACTTATGTTGAAATTACACTCGACCTTTCCACTTTATTCTCACTATTTATGTCAAGATCCATCTGTCCATTACCCAACCCACTATATCCTAACTACAGGGTCACGGGGGTCTGCTGGAGCCAATCCCAGCCAACACAGGGCGCAAGGCAGGAAACAAACCCCGGGCAGGGTGCCAGCCCACCACAGGGCACACGCACACACACACACCAAGCACACACTAGGGACAATTTAGGATCACCAATGCACCTAACCTGCATGTCTTTGGACTGTGGGAGGAAACCAGAGCACCCAGAGGAAACCCACGCATTTCTGTCAAGATTAAATTCGACATTTCCACTTTATTCTCGCTGTTTAAAAAAAAGTGTATATCGAGAATAAAATCAACATGTTGACTTTATTTTCAACATTTCCACTGTAATCTCAACATTTAGGTCGAGATTAAAGTTGACATGTTAATTTTATTCTCGTAGTTTATTTTGTCACGCCATACACTTCATCTTAAAATCAATGTTTAATTTACTAGGTTTTCTCAAACCCCGTTATAAGTAATGTAGCACATTAAATGCTTTGCATTAAGTGTTCCCCGACCCAGTTGTTAATCCCTACGTGCTTCTTAAACTGACTTCCTCTTGCACTGAGAGGAGGCGCAAGCAGCAATCGCCACACATAATACATTAATTTCATGATATTCCTGGTCTCTGAACATGGTCTAATAACAAAAGGCACAAAAGTGAAGGGGTATGAAGACTTTGAAAGTCCCTAAACGTTAGAACATTGGAACAATCTGGACAAGAAGAGGCCATTCAGCCCAACAAAGCTTGCCAGTCTTATCCACTTAATTCTTCTAAAATAACATCAAGTCGAGTTTTGAAAGTCCCTAAAGTCTTACTGTCTGCCACACTACTTGGTAGCTTTTTCCAAGTTTCTGAACGCATGGCAAATATCCAATGTACTCCATGGCTATTAATTGAAATAATATACTGTATTTTAAAATGTACACTGATTTGGGAATGATGTTCAAATCCCATAAGTTACAAAGGAAGGAACGGAGTTCACAATTAAAAGAAATGTAATATTATGTTTTATTACAGGGTAAAGGGAAAGGAACAGATAACCATAGTAAGTGTCAATCCACTGAATTGAAGAGGGTCACCAAACGTGGTCTCTTATCCTGCTTCTAAATTTTTAGATGGGCTTTGCACTTGTAAAAGGATTGGGTAGGGGTGGCACTCTGCCAGTCTCTCAACACCCTAGGGACCCCGTCCTGGTTTCTTAGTCGGCCTACATCTGTGTGTCACAAGTATGTTCTCTCTGTGTGTTTGGTCTTCGTACTCCAGCTGCTTGCCATGATTCAGCTTGTCAGGATGTTGGGTCATTCAAAATAGGGTGGGTGTGCTCGGTGATAAACTAGTACCCTGTGTAGATGCCAAGGTGGATGGACAGGCATCCCCGGCCAGCTTGGTTGATGGTGCCTTTGATGGCCTGGAGGCCATAGTGGGGGGGGGGGGGGGGGGGGGATTGTCTACAGTATAATAATAATAATAATAATAAAGTCTATAAAATAAATCCAAATCAGTGCAGTTCGAGTCAGATGCATCCATGAACTATACATACAAGAGAAAAGCGAAAGAAGTTCAAGAAGTTCAAACTTAATGCAAAATTTAACGAAAAGTGCTGTTAATAGGGAGGAGCGGCAGCAACATGCGTTTGTCCAGCATTCCCTCCATAGACAATGCAGAACAATTCCTCCCCCAATACAACAGATGGCAGTTTACCCAGTATTGATACCTGCAGGGATCCATGGGATTCGTAGTCCTGAGGGACAACACTTGTCCGGGTCCTCAGATGCCACCAGAGGGAGCCAAAGAGAGAAGAACTGCCTGCTTTGTGGGGCTTTCCGTGTGACCCAGAAATGCTTCCACCATTCAGTGCTATGGCCCCAGAAGTACTCCTGGGTCCAACATGAAAGAAACCTCTTGACCTCATCCAGGATGCAGAAGGCGACACTCACCTGGAGGAGTGAAAGGAGGGATGAGTGCAGTGCATCTGTGGTTGTAAAAGTGCAACTGATTCATTTCTGATGGTACTCTGTTGGGTGGGTTGGTGTTTGGGGTGTAGGGCTTGGTGGCACCCCCTACTGGTTACAGACTACTTTCTGCTCTGTCCCTCTAAATACGGGTGTAACACTGTGGACACCGACTGCCTAGAGTGTTCCTTTTCCCTTTGTCCCACATCGCATTTGTATGAAGTTAACTGGAATGTTTAAACTAGTCCTGTATGAATGACTGTTGGTGTGTGCACCCTGTGAACGGCTGGCACCCCTTTCATGGTAGTCCGCAACCTTGTGCCCACTGACTTTGAACTGAAAAAGAGGCTTAGAAAAGGAATAGATGGACGACGACCCTTAATGAATGTGTGAAGCTGAATGAGGAGGGCTGCGAACTGGGGAATGGTGGGCTTTAGACTTGCTGGCCCTCAGCAGTGGTGTCTTCACTTGACCTGTACAAACTGACCATAAAGATCTAGCCTAACACTGGACTGGGGGGGGGGGGGGGGGGGGTCACAGGGCCACAACCAGGGATGTGCGGTCAGGGAAGGTCATCATGAAAAGTAAAAAAACTAATAATGATAACATAAAATAAATTGGTCCACTGGTCTGTGCTGAAAATTTGTTTTCTGTATGATTCCAATAATTCTGATAATTTTTACAGTCAAAATCGCTGAATTTGTGCATTTCCTGTTCAAATACAGGAGAGAAACGTGAGGTGCGGCAGCGACGAGGACTGTGCTCTCCGTCACACACGGGGTTGATGCATACGATTGTCGCGTGCCTGTTGCTATCTCTCTATAAGGTTTGCAGACACGTTTATTATACACCCTGACTTTCCACAGTCTGGCTAATATCCTTAATGAATGTGTGTGACATATTTAGTCCTGCTGATCGGACATAAAACCGCAGTGAAAAACCACAAGGTGAGGCAGACAGTACCATGCCACCCTGAAGGGGGCGCATGTGAGCCCAGTAGGTGCTCTTTGCTGCTGTTCTTCTACGCAAAGGCGCCAATAAGTTAGCGACATCAGAAAGTCAAGTGCACTGCAGCGGTCCAGTTATTTTTATTTTTGTTCCAACTGACTGCCAAAATGGAAGATTAAGATTTTTAACACTAAAGGAAAATAAGGAGGACTTTTACAAAAAAGTGATGGAGATTTTCGTGGAGAAGGATAGGCGCATGGATTTCATTTACAAATAAAGGTATATGACCGTAAACATTTTTCAATTTTATAAAAAATGGGATCAGACTAAGAAAAAAACAATCCAATATTTAAAAACTAAATTTTGACCTTAAATAAAATATTCTTTTGTTTTTCTTGTTATCCTTTTGTTGAACAGTCGGTATTAAAATTGATTAACGCGTCAGAATTAAATGCTTTTAAAAACAACTAAATATTTCCAAATTTAAATCCATTTTTTTTTGTAAACTGTTCTATACTTTCATTTGTTTTGAATGAATATGAAGTGTGGAATTACAATAGCAAATGTAGAACACATGGAGGGTGCCGAGCAAACGCGCTCTCTCCGCTCTCTCTCGCCGCTATAAAGGTGACGTTCTTTCTTATCCAAATACGTACCTTCCCTGTCTATGTGTGTGTTAAGAATGCTGATGAGATGTGAAACATAACCAGTAGTCAATTGAATAATGAATAAGCTCCTCTTCTAGGTTCATATATTTGTAAATCTGACTCAAAGGAGTCTGTGCCTCTCCAGCCATGAACCTCACCGCACGTCACTGGCCACTACACCTGGTGGTCCATGTTGGTTCATCAATAGACAAAATTTAAAACAGCAATGGAAGGTGGTAAGGGTAAATGTGACCCCGGTGTTCTGAGTGAGCGTAAAAGCACTTTCTGATGGGTGCCCAAGTCCGTCCCGGCTCTCGAATTAGGGGTGGCAAGTGCAGAAGTGTCCTCGGATTCTGCAGATGCCAAATAGAGGACAAAATCTGTAGGAGGGACTCACTGAGGTGATGTTCTGGGTGAAAGTGAGATTTTCATCACAAATCACACCAGATACTTGACTGACCTTCAGCTCCTCACTGCATTAGTAGTCAAGGAGGCCATGAAAAGATTTCTACTGAGGTTACGGGTGACAGCACGCGCAGCTCAAAGCGATCAAGGAGACACACGCTCACGGAAGGTAGTGGCCTCTTGAAAAGCTCTGCCTGTTTATCTCATTTGGGTTATTAATTTGAACAAACTGGGATTTTTCATCCATGTATTGTTTTATTTATTAATTATTTCTAGTATTTCACTTTATTTAATTATTTATCCTTTATAAATGCATTTTTTCTTGAAATCTTGTAAAACACTTTCAGCTACCAGGGCAGAGTCACAAGGAAGCTGACGCCTATCCCAGCAAGCATAGGGCACAAGGCAGGAAGAAAACCTACAGGGGGTGCCAGTGCATTACACACACACACAAAGTGCCAACTTAGCACTGCTGGTATGAAAATGTGCTATAGAAGTAAATATCAATGTTGTTATTATTATATAGAACAAGTCCACTTAATTCAGTTTAGAGATTGAGGGTTGAGCTTTTTATGCATTGTAAAGCCAGGTATTGTTGTCACTGTCCTTTTATTCTTCTTCTTAAAGACACAGTCATTGTAGTTGAGCAGCTACACAGTTCACTACAAATTGTGCTGTAAGTATAATTTGTATGTGACAAATGACATTTGATTTGATTATTCAGTTAAGGAGCGCAAGATCATGGCCTACTCTTGTAATAATGGACCAAAGGTAGGTGCCAATCCTGGGCAGGGCACCAGGGTGCTGTAATATTGTGCTGTCACATGTAAGAGAGCTATCAGAAAAGTGAACTAAACTGAAATAGGCAGTGGAAATTAAATACATTTGCCCACCCAAACACACGCTTATTATTTTCTGCATTATGTAAAAGTGTTATAGGATTAGAGAGTCATAGTGCACCAGTTGGGATAGATAGATAGATAGATAGATAGATAGATAGATAGATAGATAGATAGATAGATAGATAGATAGATAGATAGATAGATAGATAGATAGATAGGAAGGAAGGAAAGGCACTATATAATAGATAGATAGATAGATAGATAGATAGATAGATAGATAGATAGATAGATAGATAGATAGATAGATAGATAGATAGATAGATAGATAGATAGATAGGAAGGAAAGGCACTATATAATCGATAGATAGATAGATAGATAGATAGATAGATAGATAGATAGATAGATAGATAGATAGATAGATAGATAGATAGGAAGGAAGGAAAGGCACTATATAATAGATAGATAGATAGATAGATAGATAGATAGATAGATAGATAGATAGATAGATAGATAGATAGATAGGAAGGAAAGGCACTATATAATCGATAGATAGATAGATAGATAGATAGATAGATAGATAGATAGATAGATAGATAGATAGATAGATAGATAGATAGATAGATAGATAGATAGATAGATAGATAGATAGATAGATAGATAGATAGATAGAACAACAAATACAGCATCTAAGCTGTCTGAGTCAGCTGATGATGAGAGAGCAGTTACTGTGCGGCCTTATTAAAGGTGTACTGCTGTAGGTATGGAGGAGTCCCAGTAGTGTTTTTTGACACACTCCTGTTGAATAATTCATTGGTTCAAATTACTCAGTTACAGTGCTCTTAATATTCAAAATGGATCTCCTCCAATCTTTTTTGTTAGTAGTCAAATGTGAAGATGAGCACAGATGAAATAAATGGCAGCAAACTCTAATATATTAAGATTATAACATCAGGAAGGCCTTTGAGGTGTCCAGGCAGTTTCTGCTTCTTCTTTGTCTGCCTGCTGCCCAGAAGACAAACCAGAATAAAAAAGGAGACCCCAGCTTGTGTCCTTCCATTATGAATTCTAAGCCACACTGGAAGTACTCAGCATTTCAAAGACCAGTAGGGCAGGACCACCCCAACCCGCTACACATTGTGATGCATGTTTATATTTTATAAATAATTATTATATTATTAAAGTTACTGAATTCCTAGTCCAGTAATCGGTGCAAGACAAGAGCAAGCTGGTCCATTACAGAGCCTACACACACACACACGCACACACACACACACACACACACACGCACACACACACACACACACACACACACACACGCACACTCACTCACAGGGCCAATTTAGAGTCATCCATTAAGTCAACCAACTAAATTCCCCCGATACAAGACAAACCCGCAGACTTCACAGACACCCTGACCAGACTGGGACATGATGCCCCTCTCTAGCAGCTGTGTAGTAGTGCTGTCAACCACTGAGCCACCATAGCAAACCCTCTAACTTTAAGTGAAGCTTTTATTTCATCCAATGGAAGCTAACGAGCCTGGCCAAGAGTCAAGGGAATCAGCTGAGTGGATAAGATGTGAATCAGCTTTTTGTTTGTTTAACACACTCCTTTATCTGCACACACACACAGTCTATCTGTCACATTCATGGGGAGAGCTGGTACTGCATGAAGGTTATCAGTTAATGCCGACAAAGCTACAGAACAAAAATGGATAAAAGTCACCCTCTACCTGAAAAGCCACCTTGCTGGTGTCAGAACAATGAATCCATCATGACGATGTTGGAAGAATGACTAATGATCTTAAATGAGGCTCGGTGTGAAATGAGACAAACCGGATAATGCTGTCCTGCAGTTAACATTGTTTGTGTGGACAGACATGAAAAACAACAGAACACAGAGGAAGATGTTAGGCGATCGGTAAAGGAGAAGAGGACTAACAAAGTGCTTGAAGGATGGAATGGCACAAGGTGCAAGTGACAAGCACGTCTATGGGCTTTCATACTCAACTCTAGTTTGTAATAACACACATCTGGCATTCAGAGATGTGAGAACAGATAGATAGATAGATAGATAGATAGATAGATAGATAGATAGATAGATAGATAGATAGATAGATAGATAGATAGATAGATAGATAGATAGATAGATAGATAGATAGATAGATAGATAGATAGATTAAAGGCACTATATGACAGACAGACAGATATAAAAGGCACTTTATAATAGATAGATAGAGATATGAAAGGCACTATATTACAGACAGACAGATAGATAGTGATATTAAAGGCACTATATGACAGACAGACAGATATGAAAGGCACTATATAATAGATAGATAGAGATATGAAAGGCACTATATGACAGACAGACAGACTGACAGAGATATGTAAGGCACTAGATCACAAGGCGCCCACCACTAGTGAGGACTTCAGTCCCCTTCTGGCAGCACTGAGAGTCGGCGCACTATTTGAGTTCAGTCCGGGCAGAACTATAGAACTTTCATTTTGGGACAGGGCTGTGAGATTACTAAGATAAGAACACTGAATCTCTAATATTCAATGTGAAGAGATCCAAACCCATGTGGGCTCTGCACACCCTAGGAGATGTTGCTTTATAATTTGTGCTGAAGACACCTTTGAACCCTGAAAGCCATCCTTGCCAAGATGGAAAATGCATTTCTCATTTCTGCCGAGCACCCCATATGGTGACAACATGGACGATAAATTCTCTAAAGCCTCTCCTAGTGCATTTCTTGTTTCGTACTGTACCTTAAGGAAAACTCTATCAGTAGCATCTACTGTTAACATGATGGAAAAAGGACACTTGTGTTAAGAAGCTTTTAGTTGCACATTTTTGCCACTTGGATATTTTTAATATTTTGTATGCCTGCTGGCCGTGACATCTGTGTCAGACTAAGTGTGCCCTTATGTTCTCATCTTGTGCTGTTAAAGTACAAAAATACCATATGTTAAGCACATTTGTAAAATTATTATTTGTGTATTTATAGGTAAACCAAACTAACCCAAAACACAGCTAATTAATTTGTGTGAAGTCCACACTGTAGGTGGAAAATCTCACACGTTTGCACTGTGCATATGACTCCACACTGAAAAGTCTAACAACAACAGTTTTGAAATAGTTAACCCTACATAATGCTAAATTGGATTAAGAGAAAGATTTATGGCAATACCAGGTGTGTGGAGATTCTTTATTAGAACATTTGGACAATCCAGACAAGAAGAGGCCATTCAGTCCAACAAAGCTTGCCGGTCCAGTCTGACACTTAATTCTTCCAAAATATCCTCAAGTCGAGTTTTGAAGGTCCCTCAAGTCCTAATGTTCACCACACTACTTGGTCACTTATTCCATGTGTCTGTGGTTCACTGTGTTCACCACACGCTCATTCAGGAAGTGGTCCCCTGAGGCAGAGCAGGCTCTGAGAGATTGCTTTGGAACTACGGACTGGGATATCCTGCAGGGATCACATAGTGAGAACATTGAGGAGGTTGTTGACTGCACTACTGACCACATCAACTTCTGTATGGACAAAGTAGTTCCAGTAAGAACTGTATGCTGCTATGCTAACAACAAGTGGATTACAAGTGACATCAAGGGCCTTTTGAACCAGAACAAAAGGGCTTTTAAAGGCGGTGATATAGCATGAGCTCAAGCACATGCAGAAGGAACTCAGAGTTCAGCTCAGGGCGGCGAAGTACAGGAGAAAGCTGGAGAAGTTGCAAAATAACAACATGAAGGAAATGTGGGATGGGATGAAGATCATCACTGGCTGTAGCTCGAAGTGGGGTGCTACCATCGAGAGAGACGTGAAGAGAGCAAACCAAATGAACAACTTCTTTAACAGGTTTGACCACCCTAACCCACTCTCACCTCGGAGTACTGCACCCTCCACCCATCCTTCTGCTGATACTAGCATAGGAGAGACATCCCCACCCACAATTACAGCAGCGCAGGTGAGCAGAGAGCTGAGAAGACTTCGTGCCAGCAAAGCAGCGGGTCCAGATGGAGTATCGCCACAACTGCTGAAGGTCTGTGTGCTGGAGCTGAGGAGTCCTCTACAGCGCATCTTCAACGTGAGCCCGGAACAGGGGAGAGTCCCGAGGCTTTGGAAAACATCTTGTATCACCCCAGATCCCAAAGGTATCACATCCAGGTGAGCTGAATGACTTCTGGCCTGTCGCTCTGACGTCACATGTGATGAAGACCATGGAGCGGCTGCTGCTTCACCACCTGAGGCCACAGGTCCGCCACACCCTTGACCCTCTGCAGTTTGCATACCAGGAGAAGGTGGGAGCGGAGGATGCCATCATCTATATACTACACCGATCCCTCTTCCACTTGGACAGGGGCAGTGGTGCAGTAAGAATTAAGTTTCTAGACTTCTCTAGCGCCTTCAACACCATTCAACCTCTGCTCCTTAGGGACAAGCTGACAGAGATGGGAGTAGATTCATACCTGGTTGCATGTATCGTGGACTATCTTAAAGACAGACCTCTGTATGTGTGTCTTGGGAACTGCACGTCTGACATTGTGGTCAGCAACACAGGAGCACCGCAGGGGACTGTACTTTCTCCTGTCCTGTTCAGCCTATATACATCGGACTTCCAATACAACTCAGAGTCCTGCCACGTGCAAAAGTTCGCTGACGACACTGCTATCGTGGGCTGTATCAGGAGTGGGCAGGAGGAGGAGTATAGGAACCTAATCAAGGACTTTGTTAAATGGTGCGACTCAAACCACCTACAACTGAACACCAGCAAAACCAAGGAGCTGGTGGTGGATTTTAGGAGGCCCAGACCCCTCTTGGACCCCATGATCATCAGAGGTGACTGTGTGCAGAGGGTGCAGACCTATAAATACCTGGGAGTGCAGCTGGATGATAAATTGGACTGGACTGCCAATACTGATTCTCTGTGCAAGAGAGGACAGAGCCGGCTATACTTCCTTAGAAGACTGGTGTCCTTCAACATCTGCAATAAGATGCTGCAGATGTTCTACCAGACGGTTGTGGCGAGTGCCCTCTTCTACGCGGTGGTGTGCTGGGGAGGCAGCATAAAGAAGAAGGACGCCTCACGCCTGGACAAACTGGTGAGGAATGCAGGCTCTATTGTAGGCACGGAGCTGGACAGCTTGACATCTGTGGAAGAGCGACGGGCGCTCAACAGGCTCCTATCAATTATGGAGAATCCACTGCATCCACTAAACAGGATCATCTCCAGACAGAAGAGCAGCTTCAGCGACAGACTGCTGTCAATGTCCTGCTCCACTGACAGACTGAGAAGATCGTTCCTCCACCAAACTATGCGACTCTTCAATTCCACCCGGGGGTTAAAGGTTAACATTATACAAAGATATTGTCTATTTTTACCTGCTTTTTTATCACTCTTTAATTTAATATTGTTTTTTGTATCAGTATGCTGCTGCTGGAGTGAATGTGAATTTCCCCTTGGGATTAATAAAGTATCTATCTATCTATCTATCTATCTATCTATCTATCTATCTATCTATCTATCTATCTATCTATCTATCTATCTATCTATCTATCTATCTATCTATCTATCTATCTATCTATCTATCTATCTATCGATTATATAGTGCCTTTCCTTCCTATCTATCTATCTATTATGTAGTGCCTTTCCTTCCTATCTATATACAGTGCATCCAGAAAGTATTCACAGCGCATCACTTTTTCCACATTTTGTTATGTTACAACCTTATTCCAAAATGGATTAAATTAATTTTTTTTCATCAGAATTCTACACACAACACCCCATAATGACAATGTGAAAAAAGTTTACTTGAGGTTTTTGCAAATTTATTAAAAATAAAAAAACTGAGAAATCCCATGTCCATAAGTATTCACAGCCTTTGCTCAATACTTTGTCGATGCACCTTTGGCAGCAATTACAGCCTCAAGTCTTTTTGAATATGATGCCACAAGCTTGGCACACCTATCCTTGGCCAGTTTCGCCCATTCCTCTTTGCAGCACCTCTCAAGTTCCATCAGGTTGGATGGATGCACAGCCATTTTAAGATCTCTCCAGAGATGTTCAATCGGATTCAAGCCTGGGCTCTGGCTGGGCCACTCAAGGATGTCAACCATGTTGCTGTTCAACTTTTTTTAAAATAATAGTCTTGATCCACTGGACTGATTCCCGTTATAATTTTAAACACTTCAATCAGGTCTTCTCTTCAAACTGTAAATGCTCAGCTCTTTTAATCTTTCCTCATAACTCACCCCCTGTAGCCCTGGACTCAGCCTAGTCACTCCTCTCTGGACCTTTTCTAGTGCTGCTGTTTCCTTTTTGTACACTGGAGACCAAACCTGCACACAGGACTCCAAATGAGAATCCAAATCCTATTATGTGATATCATCTACTGTTAAATTCTGGTCCATACTCATAAAATTTTTATTTTTATACTGTATTGAGGATTTGTTCTGTTCTGTGTATTGTATTGTATTAACCCCCTTCTTTTTGACACCCACTGCATGCCCAACCTACCTGGAAAGGGGTCTCTCTTGGAACTGCCTTTCCCAAGGTTTCTTCCATTTTCCTTGTCTTCTTAGAGAGTCAAGGCTGGGGGGTTATCAAGAGGCAGGTCCTGTTAAAGCCCGTTGCGGCACTTCTTGTGTGATTTTGGGCTATACAAAAATAAATGGTATTGTATTCTATCTATCTATCTATCTATCTATCTATCTATCTATCTATCTATCTATCTATCTATCTATCTATCTATCTATCTATCTATCTATCTATCTATCTATCTATCTATCTATCTATCTATCTATCTATCTATCTATCTATCTATCTATCTATCTATCTATCTATTATATAGCGTCTTCATGTATTGTATTGTAAGAGGCCTCACCAGTGAGTTATAAAGGTTCAGCATGACCTCCTTGGACTTGTACTGCACACATCAAGGCGCTATATAACCTGACACTCTGTTAGCCTTCTTAATGGCTTCTGAATACTGTCGGGAAGTTGATAGCTTAGAGTCCACTATGACTCCTAAATCCTTCTCATAAGGTGTACTCTCGATTTTCAGTCCTCCTATTGTGTATTCAAACCTAACATTTTTACTTCCCACGTGTAACACTTTATATTAAGTGGCATTAAATTTCATCTGCCATAAGTCTGCCCAAGCCTGTGTGCTGTCCAAGTAAAACTTATAATTCTACTATTCAACTATTACAGCTGCCCCGTGGTGCTGAGCTAACGCTGCCACCTCCCATCCATGACACCCCGGCTCACAGCCCCCATGTCCCCTTTAAAGGGCGGAGTGGTGGTCCTGAGGTTAGGGATCTGTGCTAGCAATTGGAAGGTTGATGGTTCAAATCCTGCAAACGGCAGAAGTGACTTTACTCCGTTGGGCCCTTAACCTGCAATTGCCTCGTCCTGGCTACGACGTTAATCCACATCCAGCCCTGCAAGCAGGTCCTCCAATTTACAGGGAAAACTTGGGGGTTGGTGGCAGGATTGGCACTCCAGCCACCGTGAAAAACCTCAAACTGTTTCAGTGTAGTGCCGAGGTGTCACCCGTTGCACTCAGGTCCCAATCTGGGTGGTGTGGTGGGTGCAGCAAAGCGCTATCAGTGCATGCTCCCAACCTCAGCTATTATTATTTGAAATACTTAGAACTGATAAAGTCAAGTCTCGTCAAGTTGGGGAGCATCCCACGGGGACCAAGACAATCCTCACAGCCAGCCCTGTCAGTGCCAGTGGTTGCATTGAAGTCACCCATGACCAGAGGAGTGTCACCTCGTGGGCACCCATCAACCATCAAGTGGAGTTGCAAATTAAATGTCTCCCTCGCCGAGACATCACTCACCGCGGTTGTAGCCTACACCCAGAGAGTGTCGTAATCTGAGTCTCATGATATGCTAGTTGAAAGGAATGACATCAGACACCATCAGAAGAAGTCATTCTGCTACAGCAATAGCTACTCCCTGAGTATGACAACCATCAGAGTGACCAGACCAATAAAAGCTGTACCCACCTTCAGAGATCTGGCCAGTCCCAGGTCTGCACACCTCAGAGAGTGCTGCCACTGAAATGCGGAGTTTATGCAGCTCCTCCGACAGCAGAGGAAGATGATCATCATCCCGGAGAGATAAGACGTTTCACATGCCTACTTGGATGGGCCGCCTCAAATTGGGGCCTGAGTGCTGCCGTGCAGCAGACAATGCCTCAGCACCACACTAGTTCTGATCCCCGATGGGCCTGACCCCAACTGGCTCTCCGACAGTTTTGACTCTCCCAAGGGCTCTCCCCCATCCCCTTCATGATGCGAGCAGCCTTCTTATGGCCAGCTGCAGCAGAGCTACTCTGGTGGAGAGCAGAAAAGGAAACCTTTCTGTCATCTCACAGCTGTGCCAATCCTGCCAACTAACCCCCATGATTTCCCTGCAAGTTGGAGGACCACTTGCAAAGGCCAGATGCAGTTTATCGTCATACCCAGGACTGATAAAGACAATATGAAAATCAAATCACACATTGCTCTGTTCTTTTAACTGTATGACAGTGATTTGAAACTGAAATACGTGAACGTCATTCTCCATTTAAAAATAAGAAGGTCACATTGGCAATGTGGATGGCAGCGGGCAGCAGGACTCACGGAAAGTGCCAGCTCAGGTAGACACCTGAACAAGTCTCTCTTTGGGCGCTAAACTGTGTAGCAAAACGATCTGAATGCAGTGGTGAATTCAGCTGATTAGGTCGATCCCCAGCCCGGTGGCTTACACATTGAGCATGAAATGGCAGGCCCCTCCGAGGACTTCCTGTTCAGGATGGCATTGCCTTGCGTGGCTGAAGCTTGACCGTTGTCTTAGCTATCTTTTTTTTACTGGTGGAGATACACAGTTAGCAAAATCACTCGAGTTTGGAGAAAGATCAGATCTCAGATTTTTCTGTGGCCCTGGGAATAGAAGGATGAGCGACCGAGTGGTTAATACGTTGGACTTCAAACCCTGTGGTTGTGGGTTCAAATCCCACTACTGACACTGCTTGGTCATGAACAAGTCACTTAAACTTGCCTGTGCACCAATTGGGAATGGGAAATAAATGTAAATGATTGTATGTCAAAGATCCTAAGGTGCCTGCCAAACAAGTAACTGTAAATCAGTGTATTAACATTTGGTCTGAAATAACCCGACTGAAACTTCACAAGAATAGAAAGACTTACGGTAGACACCATGAGGGGTCTTTTACTGACACGGACTGTCTCCGATGTTTAAAATTCACAGATTAGTCTTCACATGGGCACATTTTACTGGTAGTGGAGCCACTTTCCAGAAAGGTAACTTTACTTTTATTCAAGTATGGCTGTCGAGTACTTTATACAACACAATAAAATACTGCTCAGAAGTCAACTGCGCACCAACAGTGGGATTCTAATTCTGGGCTGTTCACAAGGCCATCTTAAAAGCATTATAGACCCCCGGGCAAAGTAGTGCGCTGGGACCCCTGTTTTGAGAGCAAAACAGAAAAATACATAGGAATCAGAGACATCGTGGGCCCCTATGCTCCTGGGGTCCCCGGCCAGTGCCCATTATGCCCATACGTTAAGATGGCCCTGTGAACACTGAAGAGCAGTGGGTGAGTCCCAGAAAGCCAGAGCTACTGGGCCCCATGGGACTCAAGAGTGGGAGAAGCATACTACAGAACTACCATTGCATCCAACCATTCATTCACCCATTTGTTGAACCTGCTGGTTCCAGTACCGTGTTTGTATGTCATTAGTGACTGTCCTGGTAATGTAAGGACAAACGCCTGACCAGTAGCCTCATTTGTAAAGCTTGGGTAAGCACGACAAGAAGCTTGAAATGTGTGTGCGCAACTTCCCACACAAAGGCCAAGGTTTATAACAGAAAACTTGATGGGGGAATGTGGGTATATTTATGGCAACCCATGCGTACGCAAAATATTTTGAGAAACTGGGAAATGACAACACCCTCGATCAAGTAGGTAAATGCAGGCAAACCAGCTAAACGACAACTCACATGTATTCATTTTTGTCACAGAGCCATCATTGTGACGTGACAAACATGTCTCACACACATGCGCTTAGGAGACAGTCAACAAGCCCAAAGGCGAGTGAAACATCGCGAGACAAGGGGTTGATTTGCGGTACTAACACCTCTCTCTCTCTCTCTCTCATCAGACAAAAAGAAGAAAAATAACACGTACCATACTTCTGGGTTCCAAGTTAGTCGCCCAGACATCACTTCCGTCACCCGCCAATGATGTAACTTCCGACTCCATCCAATGACGATACTTCTGGCTCCATCCGATGACATCGCTTTCTCCATTGCATCACCTCTTTGATGATGTTGTATCCGTCCAACAGTTTCGACGTCATCTCCTGCCAACTCATTTCTGCCCTCCATTTTGTCCATGTGTAAAGCACCAAATGTTCTGTTACCTACTGTCAATTGCTGTAAGTGCTTTTTGATCACTATTCAAGTCTTATCATTTTTTCTTTTGTCCAACGGACATTATACGGGGAAGGTCCCCAACTCTTCCTTTTGTGGAAGTGCTTTCTTTGTAAATTTATTTACACAATAGCTCTAAAGTGTTGAAAATGATGTACAGACTGTAAGTTAGTTCCACTTTAAGAGGGCCAATGCTGCGCATTTCCACTGAAGAACTTTTTGTTTTTTGTCAGTTTATTATATTTAGTGTGTGTGTGCGTTTGTGTCAACTACCTGTTGTCACTTCTCAGAGAACTGGCCAACAGGTGAGGAAGATTTTAGCCAAACTTCAATCCATCATGTCTGCTTTGCTGAAAGCCATTAGCTGACTAAAGCAGTGCTACATCTCATTTTCATTCGGTGCGGGTGCACATCCATAAAGCTTAACACATTTTTATACAATGTAAAAAGGCAATTTGCAGCAGGGCCTTGGCTCTTCTGACGTAATCTGAGCACTTCACTGCACTCTTATTGCAATAAGGGCATCTAGCGAGCATGAAGCTGCTTTTGTTGACCGTAAGCTGTTACATTCCCTTAAGGCACAAATCATTCAAAATATGACTGGCAAACATTGCGTCTCCATGACCTGGGTCACCCCGTGAATCATTTACTTTGAGTCAAAGTTGGCAGACATGGCGGTGCTGTAGATGCTGCTGGCTTGTTGGTAAAGTAACTGGCTACACCCACGGTCCTCCATATGGCCTGCATTATTCATTGTAACAACTGTCACATTATTACGTGTGTCAGGTGGTAGCGACCACTGGCTCAGATGCTGGCACCTTACATCTTTCCGGACCCCAGGAATTCAAAGAGGGGGCGCTATAAAGCAGTGCATGATCTTACGTCTTAGTTGCGGAGCACCATCAGATACTCACGGGGCGGGGTCTCGAAACGTCAGGTGGGAGCTGCTCTACCAGCAAATGAACGTCTGCAGCATCGTGATTGCATATGTGTGAGTTTGATTGGCAACACATGTACAAGATGACTGGGATTTATAAACGGCAAATTGTATAGAAATGAGCGTATGGCAAGTTTTTTAGCGTGTGTATTTTTCTGTTTTTTTGACTTGCACATATTTTCACAATAATATCCATGCAAAGGATTATAAACAGGGACCCTGGACCGGATCTCCGTCCCACTGGCCCAAGGTCCCGGCTGTCAACGGATCATTTATTTTTTACTTTATAGCTTCTTTAACAACAAACACATCACAACGGGGGTCTTACTAAGCAAACACGAATATCAGATTGGATCAGACTCTCATGAAATGCGGGAGCTGCTGATATGTGACACTTTAATGTCCCTCTCCTTGGCCAGCAGGTCACAATTCCAGCTTAGCAAAGACATCCTGATGTAACCAGAAAATGTAATAAAGCATCTGGGCATTTTTAAAGCGATACTATCTTGAGGGAGGAGGCAGTCATCATTACAGATGTGTTAAATCTTAAACCCCTGATGGCTAATAGATCGCTCTGCCTGGAACCGCACAAGCAAGCCCGGCTGGCAGCACATTTGCTGAATCCTCTAAATCTCTAACACCGCAATCGTCTTTTGACAGCGGGGCTAGTACGCTGTCACTCACCGGGTAATTCCTCAACCAATGACATGTGCTTGAGATTTACAGCCGGAGTGCTCCGAAATAAAGAGAGAAATGATCTTGAGCTGCACAAATTACAGCCTGACCTGGCGAATGCATTTCACAGGCAGATCCTCTCTCTTGTCTTAACTGCTGCCGTCACTCTTGTTAATCCCTTTTTTTTTTTTATTGAATTCGGGCACAGAAGTACAATTATGGATCTCTGCTGGGTGCCTACTATCATTTAGCCAGCCCCCCGCACCGTGCAGATATTGCATGCAGAGGCTTTTCTTACACTTGACACCTACAGTCATTTAACCAAGAAAATGGAATCCTGGAACGCTTAGAAGCGGGACAAGTGCCGGGTGACAAAACAAGTGTAACTCAGGAGGCACGAAGATGTTCTTGTGACAGAAACTTGCTAATCACACATTTATTTCACAATGCATTCTCTGTAATTAAGTGCACTGAACGTTTCATACATTTGTTTAAAAAAAACAATCAATTTTCCATTCAGAGTTTTTTTTTTTATTATTTTAAGGGGGAGATTAGTGTTGCATTTATCAATTCGGACAATTTGGTGAGGCACTCGCATCATTTTCATTACCTTTTGGTTTAGATGGTGTAACCGGTGGACAGGCGACACAAGAGCCAGCAAGAATAGTTGGATGTGCTCCATTTAATCGCTGTCTCACAAGCACTATCAAGTTCACGGCCAAATCGGCTTTGTGAAAACACAAAATATGTCGTGTGAAAGGGTTATCCGCCTCTTTTACCGTTTAATTTCCAGAATGAGCCGCCCTCCTCTAGGGGGAGGCTCGTTTATAGCGCACCCCACGATTCCTAGCAAACACAGAGGTTGCCACCAGATTTAAGCAGCAAAGAAACCGCTATGCTTTTAAAACGAGGGACGGATAGAATCACGTCAACACTTAAGCCCTACCGTATTTCCACCCTACTACCCGAATATTAACAACACCCCATGAAAATGCCCATCCAGATTAAACACACAATATTAAATATTCCTTATTTACGGTATCCGTCAATAAGGGCGCGCACATAAAGGCGACCTTCAAAAGGGCGATCTCAATTGGGCGCGGCGAATAAAAGTGCACATAAATAAAAGCGATCTTCAAAAGGGCGACCTCAATTGAGCGCCGAATAAATGCGCGCGTAAATAAAGGTGCGCTTCAAAAAGGTGACCTCAATTGAGCGCAGCGAATAAAGGCAAACGCAAAAAAATTATTACAGAAAATTTATTAGATAAAGGCAATGATTGAACGTATAAAAAGGTGAAAGCAAGAATATTAAAACATCTAATGAATTAATGCGGGCGGCACGGTGGCGCAGTGGGTAGCGCTGCTGCCTCGCAGTTGGGTGATCTGAGGACCTGGGTTCGCTTCCCGGGTCCTCCCTGCGTGGAGTTTGCATGTTCTCCCCGTGTCTGCGTGGGTTTCCTCCGGGCGCTCCGGTTTCCTCCCACAGTCCAAAGACATGCAGGTTAGGTGGATTGGCGATTCTAAATTGGCCCTAGTGTGTGCTTGGTGTGTGGGTGTGTTTGTGTGTGTCCTGTGGTAGGTTGGCACCCTGCCCAGGATTGTTTCCTGCCTTGTGCCCTGTGTTGGCTGGGATTGGCTCCAGCAGACCCCCGTGACCCTGTGTTCGGATTCAGCGGGTTGGAAAATGGATGGATGGATGGATTAATTAATGCATGAACTTCTAACGAACTATTTCTAAAGCTCTCTATATTTCGTTGTTTTCAAAATTACAGAAAATTAGATTAAGGCAATGACTGAATGTATAAAAAGGTGAAAGCAAGTTACACTTGAAGCTGTAGATTATGTGCAATGCCACGTAGATATTCGAGATGCTGATGACAGACCTTGGGTTGCTGTAGCCACGAGTTCCTGCGCTCCGTCAGTAGAAGAAGTTGCTCGTTGTTTCATGTCCACTATTGCTTTCCTTGTTTCGATCTTCGCCACATCTGGAACATGGTTGTGCGTAGATGGTCTCTTGACGAATAATCCATTTTTGGTATGACAGCGAGAGGAACATTTTCCAATCCTATATTCAGTGCATTTCCAGATGTGTTTCCCGTTGATAGTTTTCTCCTTTCTGAATGTATAGCCTTCGACTACGAGTAAATCTGCACCTTTGTTGCTCTTCACATACTCCAGAGCCATTTCAACTAAATTATCTACGAACGCCTTTATTTGCCGTGCTCAATTGAGGTCACCTTTTTGAAGCGCACCTTTATTTACGCGTGCATTTATTCGGCGCTCAATTGAGGTCGCCCTTTTGAAGGTCGCCTTTTTGTGCGCGCCCTTATTGAATAGAACCCTTATTTACTAGAATAACTACTTATAAACATGGTAAAGCAAAATAACGACACAAAGTACTAAACAAACACTAGGAACAAGCCCCCACACGATGATATTTACAGTCCTGGAAAAAGTTCTTACTGTAGGTGATGGAAGTGGTTCTGGAAACATAATCTATGGTTAAAGGATGGAAAGAAGTGCGGTACGCTCCTCTTTTAATAAACTGCTTCCCGGAACTTGGATGGTGAAATACTGTCCTACCATCCGAGTTCAGAAGAATAGTCATCGGAGCACCAGTTACTGAAAAGTTTAGGAGTTGCTGATAATGAAGTTGACTGGAAAAATGGTACAACACATTCTTCTCTTCCGATTATTAATCGGTACAGTGCATACAAACCACAAACTACAAATCCCACAAGCCCCTCCGCATCAGTGCAAACCTGTTTGAAGGCACCGACCCCAATTAACAAACAAGAATCGGCGCAACTAGTGTTGTTATTCACATTTAACAATCATTCAACAGGACATACGTACACGTAAATAAAACCCGCTAAGTGGCCACGCTACCCGTTTTTTTAGGATCCAGACGATCGGAAGGGGCAGGGACATCTCGTGCCTGAAGGTGGCCATTAGTGATCATCCTGATGCAGAAGGAAAAGAAGACCGTGTTAGCGACAGCGCCGCCACTCGTTGAGGTTTGGTACTGCTTACTTTGACAGAGCCAGGAAGATAACCCACACGTGTGTGACAATGGCCTTGCCAGCTATTAGGCTCATATCAGGAAAAGAATAATACCATTATTGAAAATATGACCTTTTTTCAGAAATAGGTGATGTTAAAAGTGTTGTCCCTCGGGGGGCAATGCTGGATCTGGAGAGGAATATAAGAATAAACTAGCTACATTTGCAGGAGATACCCAAACTAGGTGGATGATGCAGACTCAGCTGAAGTGTTACAGAGGGACTTGAACAACATTCAGGCTTGGGAAGAGTAGTGGCAGAGGAAATTTAATGTTAGTAAATGTAAAGGGTTATATGTAGGAAGTAAAAATGTTTTTATCGGAATACACAAACTTGGAAATACCCCTTATGATAAGGACCTGCAAATCAAAGTGGACTTGTCACTACTGTACATCCAAACAGTGTTCAGAAGTGATCAAGGAGTCTACTAGGATGTTAGGTTATATATGACGAGGTGTGGAGTACACGTCAATGGAGGTTACACACAAGTGAGGCCTGACCTGGAGTACTGTGTTCAGTTTGGTCTCCATATTACAAAAAAAGACATAGCAGCACTTGAGAAAGTCAGGATGAGATCAACAAGGGAGAGGTACGAGCCACATGGAGAGATTTGTACCATAGTACTTAGTACATAGTACATAGTACTTTTGGTATCCAAAAATTCCGGAGCTTCTGCTTTCTTGTGATGTTTAGGCAGAGTGAGACTTGCCAGAATGAATGCATGCAAATAAATGCACAGTTCGAGAGTCTTCATTTTAATAGATCTCAACGCAAAACAGTTTACACGAAAATGAAAGTTAATTTTCTTTAAGTTGTTTCTGTTCAAGGATTGTATGTCTTTTGGTTTCTTTGAGTTTTTCTTACAAGTTCTTATGTTAGTCTCATGTTTAAATGTCAAACATGAAGGGTCAGAAAACCGTATGCCATTGTTAAACCTTTGAAAACAAGGCAAATGAAACACGTAGGTATCAAGCTAACTAAAGACTGACTAAAATTCTATTATGGGAGTTCAGATAAAACTGAGCAAAAAGCAAAAAATTATGGAGTTCCATTACAAGTTAGCTTTAATTGTTCATTAACTACGTAGCTAAGAGAAACTCACATTCTAATCAAATTAGGCAAACACTTTTCTGCATTTTAACATTAATATTAACTTTCTAGGATTGGCTCTTGCAAGATTAAAGGAGCTGAACCTTTTTAGTTTTAGCAAACAGAGATTGAGAGATGAATTATGAAAGGAATTAGTCCAGTGGATCGGGGCTGTTACTTGAAAATGACTTCAGCTGAAAAAACAGGGCAACACAGTTGGGAACTAAAGAGCAAATTTCCCACAAATGTTAGAAAGTATTTCTTCATGCAAAGAACCACCGACACATGGAATAAAGAACCAAGTAGTGTGGTGGAGAGCAGGCGTTTAGGGGCCTTCAGATCTCGACTTGATGTGAATAGGAAGGATGAGCTTGCTGAGCTGGATGACCTGTTCTCGTCACGATTATTCTAATGATATTTACTTACTGTATATCTCTCTTCTTCTTCTTTCAGCTGCTCCCATTAGGTGTTGTCACAGCGGATCATCTGTTTCCATATCTTTCTGTCCTCTACATCTTGCTCTGTTACTCCCACCACCTTCCTGTCCTCTCTCACCACATCCATAAACCTTTTCTTAGTCCTTCTTCTTTTATATTAAAAAAGTTTCCCATCGTGTCCACATTATTCAGCTTGGACCACACCCCTCCACACCACTCGCCCAATCATTACTGCACACATCCTCTTTCACCGTCCCTCCCCGTGACACTCTCAGTGCTAACTTGTCCTTCAATGCAGTCGGTTATAATGGCAAGGCAGAAAAGCAATATATGTTTTCAAGAACGTGAACTTTTAGATCGTGATAGAAAAAGAGTGGCAAGAGCTGATAATGAGCGTCGAAACAAGAAAATGAACAAAAAAGAGCTGCATATAATAAAAATCAAGAACAAAGAGAATCGTCCAATAAATGAAAAAAGATAAAATATCCCGAACAATATACAAACAGAAATGCAAAAAGGCAATGTTTATAAAATGTAAGTTAGAGGATAAAGTAATTCATAATATTGTTTTTGACGAGGCAATAATGTAATTTAATTTTTATTTACTTTTTGTTACATTTTATTACATTTTACTTTTTTACTTTTACTCTTTTATTTTTTACTATGCTTTACTATTCATTGGTATTTATGATAAACAGTTGTAGTGAAATACTCATGTAACTGATTTTCTGGCTATAATAACTAAGGATCAATCATCTTCCTCCTGCAATCTACATACTCTTCTCTCTTTAAATTCAATCGCTTTCTCTAATAGAGGGGCACACCAGTGCCCTTCAAGCGGCTCAGCCACGAGATTGCGGGCACCCAGTGCCCACCGCCGAGGGCTGGTGAGTGAAGTGAGCAGGGGGTGGAGCCCCCAGTTGTATTTTAATATAAAGGATGAGATGTAAAACATATAAACGTATAACACAGAAGAGGCCATTCCTCAGCCATTTAGAAGTGTGATTTTTCAAGAATTTTCATTTTGTGATTCTCTTTTTAAATGAGAAGACAAGCAAAATGACGTCACAGCTCCAGGGCTCACATGCACGGCTGTGGGTGACAGAAGGCTAACCTGCTATACTGTCACTCAGGCGTTGTTGCCTCCAAATTAGTGAAAACTTGTAAAAGGTGGAGGTTTACCTTCTCAGTTAATCCTGAGCTTGGTAAATGAAATGCCAACTGCTAATTAGAGGTCCAATCTACCTAGGCAAGGGTAAATCAGCTTTATCACACTAATGTCACAACGTCCAGTACTGTGGGGACATGTGTGCAATGTAACTCTGCTTACCACAAAGCATCTTTGCCATGTGGTCCTTCATCTGTGTCCACAGTGTTACTTTGAGCGTTAGGCTCTTTGCTGTGTCTTCTACAGCTTCTGTTGTGAGTTGAGTCCATAATTATTTTTGTACTAAGCCTTAAGCACATTTCATTCAGGTATTTGTGTATGGTGAGTTCAAGTTTGACTTTTTCCTTGACCAGATGATTGTCCTACAGCAGGAGTTCCCTACGTCCATCCTGGAGGGCCGTAATGGCTGCAGGTTTTCATTTCAACCCAATTGCTTAATTAGAAGCCAACCCTCACCTCTCAGTGTCTTATGGTCACCCAACCAGAAGGAGCAAGGACCACTCAAGATGTAAGAGTTAGGTCTGAATGTCCTCTCTGGACATCTTGAATCATTTTATGGCCGGTTAGTCTGCAATATTAGGTTCTCATGACGTTGATTTTTTTCCTTTCCAAGGATATCATCCAAATGATTTGCAGCCTAAAGCGGATCATTTTCACTCTGTCACATTTTCCTCTTAAGCATTTTATTAAACCAAATAGTGCAGAATGGAGTTTGCATGTTCTCCCCGTGTCTGCGTGGGTTTCCTCCGGGCGCTCCGGTTTCCTCCCACAGTCCAAAGACATGCAGGTTAGGTGGATTGGCGATTCTAAAATTGGCCCTAGTGTGTGCTTGGTGTGTGGGTGTGTTTGTGTGTGTCCTGCGGTGGGTTGGCACTCTGCCCGGGATTGGTTCCTGCCTTGTGCCCTGTGTTGGCTGGGATTGGCTCCAGCAGACCCCCGTGACCCTGTATTCGGATTCAGCGGGTTGGAAAATGGATGGATGGATAGTGCAGAATGAACACACACAGGTGTAAATGGAAACAAGTTAGATGGAGAACCTTTGTCATTTACATCTTATTACTAATAAGGAGCCATTAAAAACACTGAATGCGGCTCTTTAAGACTGAAATAAGCAATTAAGGGTGGGGAACTTTAACAGGCGAGACCACTAAAATGAAGTGTCAAAATGTCACTTGAGCAATAAGTGCTTCATCAGCAATAACTGACTTCTCATTAAGAAGGTGGGTTGGAACAAAAATCTGCAGCCACTGTGGCTCTCCAGGACCGACGCTGCCCACCTCTGTTCTACACCAAAGTGAGTTTAGAAGAGAGACCTGCGGAGTAACCAAGATCACCTGGACCACTGAAGAAGTGTTGCATGTACTTGAAAGCAAGATGGAGGGGCACCCACAACAAGCAAACAGAAGCAGAACAGGAAGGTGTGGAATTGAAGCAAAAGTTGTTAAAGTTTACAGTAAAGTTAGACGGTCTGCTTCATGGTAGTAGTTTTAGAGCCATTACCCACTGTGAACCTTGAGCCCCGACACAGACAGACATGGACTCCAAATGCTTCAAAACACATATGTTTTTTCACAAAGTCCAAATCCACAGTGCACAATTAGTAACAATAACGTTGTTATTCTCTCTCTTCTGCCGCCTCCACTCCTCACACGCAAGCTGCGTCCTCCTCCACCCGACTCCGGCTCCAGGAATGGAGTGAGGTGGCCCCTTTTATAGTGCACCCGGAAGTACTCCAGGTGCTCCACAATTAACAACCGGCAGCACTTCCTGGTGTGGCGGAAGTACTGCATAAGCACTCAGCTCCTCCTCTGGCAGCACTTCCGGTTGTGGTGGACCACAGTTCCGGAGCTGTCCAGGCGCCCCCTGGTGGTGGCCATATCCCCCCATTAGGTTGAGCTTCCAAGCTCTGTGGCCCCCATGCAATCCAGGGAGGTCATCCTCTTGTGTTCCGGGGAAGATATAGCCCCTCTCCCGGTCCTTCCCGTCTCCAGGCGTCCCGGTCCCGGATGTCTATGACACCTCGTATCTAAGTATATTGGTTAAATATGTCAACTGGCAGCCTTGATTGTTACAAATAAATGTTTATGTAAATACATAACAGATTAATATATGTGAGTGATTTAAAGTCACTTTGTCCTGATGACTGTCAGCTTGTGGATCCACCGATTCACAGTTGGGAATCACTGGACCACCACTTTGAGAAGCACAGTTGTAGAACGGCCTTGACAAGATGGCATAGAGCCCCCTTCTCCCAAACTCTAGCATCCACACTATTACACTTTCAATAAAAAACACAGGTATTAGTCCTTGTTTTCACATTTCGTTCACACTACCCCAGTGCGACTTTTATACCATGTGACCAGCGGTAGAGAAACCAGTTCAGGAAAATCAAATCATTGGGGTACCAACCTGGTAAGGCCCTTTAAATAATGACAACAAAAAATAAAAAAGGTGCACAAGGCCCCAATGCCAAGCATGCTAACAAGTATGAAGTCTCACTCACAAACTCTGTCAGTCTTAACTCTGGGTCGCCATCGGACACCAGCTTCAGAGGATCACCACCTCTCATAGTCATCCAACCCAAAGGAGCAATTACTATTTGAGTATTGTTGCTGACCATGTGCATTCCTTCATTGCCACAAATTACACATCTTCTAATGGCTAGTTCCTTTATGATAATACACCAGGTCACAAAGCTAAAGTCCTATCAGACCAGTTTAATGAACGTGACAATGAGTTCAGAGTCCTTCAGTGACCTTCCCAACCCAATAGAATCCATGAACCCAACTTCTCTTGTATTGACAGTCCAGGGTGGTGATGGTGGTGGTGTAATGGCGTGGAGAGTGTCTTCTTGGCCCACTTTGGGCCCATTAATACCAATCAATCATTGCTTGAATGCCACAGCATTTATGAGTACTGCTGCTGACCATCTGCCTCCCGTCATGGTAACAAATTACACATCTTCTAATGGCTAGTTCCTTTATGATAATACACCAGGTGACAAAGCCAAAGTCTTATCAGACCAGTTTAATGAACATGACAATGAGCTCAGTGTCCTTCAGTGGCCTTCCCAGCTCAATAGAACACCTTCTGGAATGTTGAACAACTGGAAATTTACAACATGAATGTGCAGCTGACCAGTCTGCAGATGTAGTCATATCAACATGGACCAGAATCCCAAAGTTCATCTTGTGGCATCCATGCTATGAAATGTTGAGGCTATTTTAAGAGTATAAGGAGGTCCTATCCAGCATTAGTATTGTGGTCCTAAGAATTTGCTAAGAGAGTCTATGTGGGTGCAGTGGTCTGTAGTGAACCTGTGTTCTGCGTAGACCTGGATTTGAAATTTGAAGTTCAGTTTATTCTTATAAAGTGCACTTCCACTTGTAAGCCTACCTAACATTCAGCAGCCTGCGACTCTGCACTGAAGAAAGCAAACACAGAAGAGAGGCGAATACTTAGTAAAAATGAAGACATCACGGCCAGATTCCAAACTGCTCCCCCTGCCCAAATGTTTATTTCTAACATCCAGTTCATCTGCCAGACTCAGTTCGACGTAAAGAAACGCGACGGCGTGTCAATAGACAGCCATTTATCGGCTAGCAATTGGAATGTAACTGAGATGAAGTGACGCAGATGGCACTAAATAGAACGACCTGGTAGAAAACTCGACTCTTACTGTAAATTTAATTTTAATTGATTTTTCAATAAGGTTTTTGCTTCCCTTTCCATTTCTTTGGTTCATAAGCATTTGTTTTCGACTGAGGCCATGCTGAGTAGTCTGCTGAAAGGAGTATTTGTAATTGTTCTGGCCATTTTCCAGACTATGAGTATGAAATGAGCCATAAATCATATTATCTGGCATGGAAAAACTTGTATGCAATATCTGCTGATAATGTTTTCCTGCTCTGGTAAAGGAATTGGCAGGGTAACTAAACTGTGAATATTGCCTGCGCTCAGCAACAGGCAAAGAACATTGTGTGGAAAAGTTAAATCAAAGTAAAAAGTCCGGTGCTTTGGGTACTGACACTTTGTAATTTGTAATTTGTACTGTGCTGATTATTGGACTGGTATTGGAACATTTATAGAAAATATAAGAAAATGAAATGCTATAAATCTATTTGCAAATTAGTTTTTTAAGAGGGGTTGTTATGATGGGAGTAATTATAGGAGATCAGAGGGGTTAGGAGCTGTGAAAACATCAGCACGACTTATGTGCTGCCTATTCATTAATACCCTGATCCATTTGGATTGGAGAGACCACCTTATAACACGCTCAATACCACCTTAACAGGCCAACCTAACCTGTACGCCAGCTCTCCTCAGAATACACAGTCCACAAAATGAATCAAAATATATAAATAAATATTTGCTCTCTGTCTTCCAAAGCAATATTTTTGCACATAGATTGAAAAACTAAATCATCTTTAACCTGTTTACTCTCATCCACATGATGACCAGGACCCCACATGAGAGGTTGGGCATCAGACTTAAAGAAAGTTCAAGGTGTTGTGTGTAGATGGGTGAAGAATTGACTGAAACACAAGAAGCAGAGGGTGGTGGTATGAGAAACCTTTATAGAACTGGCTAATGTCAAGTGTGGGATCCCTCAGGGGTCAATGATAGAGGTGCTACTATTTTATATATATATATATATATATATATATATATATATATATATATATAAATGATTTGGATAGGAATGACAAGCTGGTTATTTTTGCGGATGATACCAAGCTAGGTAGATTGGTAGATAATGAAGAATCCGTTGAATCATTACAGAAGCCTTAATCCTCTTGATCAGTCTCTGTATTGACTCAGTCTTATATGATTACTCACTTGGTTTGCTTGCCTTACAGTATATGGGGTGGAATCCCCACATCTTTATCTGCCTGTTTGTGTTTTCTTCACACAGAATAAAAAAGAACTCTCAGCGGTATCAAAGCTATGAGTGCACAAACTCATAACAAGTGATAACAGTTACTAACGCACATGAACATGTCATCTGAGGTACACAGCTGGTTCGTTCTAAATCACAAGTCTGATTAGGTGTGGCTTTGTCACACACCCCACATTATGTTGATATTGTGATGTGTCTCACTACTGCATGGGCTGTTTTCTTGGGACAGTGCACTTTGTGAAGGACTCAGTGCACCTCCTTAGGTAGAGCCAAGTGACAGGATCAGAATCAGGGAGAGAGGGGAGTGAATTGAAAAATAGCTGGAAGAGGAAGAGAAGTGGAAGACTACATTTTTTCATTTTGTTTTGAGGTGTCCCTGAGACGCAGACAAGGATCAGTGGGGCACCATTTATACTATGGCACACCAAATAAAAAGCCAGTTGGCATTTTGAAGAAGCAGCTCCTGAGCGTCTTATTCACCAGGTCATCACAGTATCATAGGCTACTACCACCACTTCTAGACAAACAACAACAACAACGCACTGCATTGTGGGTCGAATGTTGCCAGGCTACACAGAGTGTTGCATTCATGGTCTGTACTACTGTAGGAGTTTATGTAGGAATTTCTGAAGACTTGTGAAATGTTTTTTTCTCCACAGAGTCTCGCTCAGACCACGGGCTGGGGAAGATTTGTGGGAGATGAAGTTTAAAGTCAGTAAATGTAAAGTGTTACAAAGAGGAAGTAAAAATGTTAGGTTTGCATACACAGTAGGAGATCAGAAACTCAAAAATACACTTCATGAGAAGAGTTAAGGAGTCGTAGTGGACTTGTCAGCAGGACTGTGAAGTCGGAGTCGAGGATGTGGAGTTAGTAAAATTGAAATGATGATTCACCAATTAAAACACAGCACTCGCTAGAGCCCGCCCTCTCAGCTTTGACGAGTAAAAATGACAGATTGAAATTCAAGTCGTGTTTCATGTTGTATTATGGACAAAATTAAATAAATAAATGTACAACAAAAAAACATATTTTGTGACACATGTATTTATTTGTGCTCACATTTCATGCTCTTTTTCTTTATTTACTGCCACATTTCTCAGTACTTTAATTAATTGATTTATTTATTTTACTTTATTTTCCATACCTGATATTGTAATAATAAATTGGTTCCAGAATAATGTCTTTAAATACGAGGGTAAGTCAATAATTGTCAATTCGTTTGTGATAATTTGGTTTGGGTTGTCTGTACAGCGTTCCTCACGCACATGCAGAAACATGATATGTCTGTGGACACATTGGTAAAGTTTCAACCTTCATCATTCCACAACTAAACGTAGTTGCTCTGTTCTCCATATCGCCAAAGGAGCACAGCGAGCAGGGATTGGAATTCGCTTCAGTTTGCCAGAATCACGGCACCATCTTCCTCAAAGTTGTTATTGGCAGTGGATGTGGATGGTCATCCCGCTCATTCTTAATGCTTAAAACTTGTGCGACCTCCTTCAAACTTCTCAATTATACAATACAATACAATTTATTTTTGTATAGCCCAAAATCACACAAGAAGTGCGGCAATGGGCTTTAACAGGCCCTGCCTTTTGACAGCTCCCCAGCCTCTCTAAGAAGACAAGAAAAAACTCCCAAAAAAACCCTTGTAGAGAAAAAAAATGGAATGAAACTTAGGAAAGGCAGTTCAGAGAGAGACCCCCTTTCCAGGTAGGTTGGGCAAGCAGTGGGTGTAAAATACAATACATAGAACAGACCACAAGTAATCAGTACGGAGCAGAATTCGACAGTAGATGATATTACATAATACGGTTCAGATTTGTTCAGAGTCCTGGAGACCTCGGCCATCAAGCTGCCTCCCCCAATTGGATCATTGCACAGCTGAGTCAGTGCTGGACCAGCCAATCCAATGAAAGGACACCTCTACCCGATGATTCCTGCGATCCTCCAATTGATTTGTAAACTCTCATACATGTTAAAACATTGTCTCCATACTGTGCAGAAAGTCTTCAGCCTGTAAAAAGTGGGAACACAAGGCATGTCCAAGGATTCTTGCAAGAAAGAGATTGACCAAGTGATAGTTCAGTAGTTTACCAAGAAGGACGGAAAACATGGGGGCAAAACAGTGAGAACCGAATCTATCAAAAACCAAAACGAAGGGGTGAGACACGGATCAGAAGTCCGGAGCAAAAAGAAGTTGAAACCAGAAGCCCCAACCTGACACTGGAGCCTACTTGAATTAAAAAAATATGTCACTAATAATATCCACTAAGGGACGTGACTGACGTGTCTATACATCGTGACTTCCGTGATGTCATCACCACATCAATCATGGTCATGGCATGCCTCCAAATGTCATTAGTCAGGAGTGGCAGAGAAGTATGTAAGAGTTGTACAGGATATCTATGAGGGAAGTGTGACAGTGGTGAGGTCTGTGGTAGGAGTGATGGATGCATTCAAGTTGGAGGTGGCATTACATCAGGGATCGGCTCTGAGCCATTTCTTATTTGCAATGGTGATGGACAGGTTGACAGATGAGATTAGACAGGAGTCCCCGTGGACCATGACGTTTGCTGATGACATTGTGATCTGTAGCAATAGTAGGGAGAAGGTTGAGGAGACCCTGGAGAGGTGAAGATGTGCTCTAGAGAGAAGAGGAATGAAGGTCAGTAGGAACAAGACAGAATACATGTGTGTGTGAATGAGAGGGAGGTCAGAGGAATGGTGAGGATGCAGGGAGTAGAGTTGGAGAAGGTGGATGAGTTTAAATACTTGGGATCAACAGTTCAGAGTAATGGGGATTGTAGAAGAGAAGTGAAGAAGAGAGTGCAGGCAGGGTGGAATGGGTGGAGAAGAGTGTCAGGAGTAATTTGTGACAGACGGGTATCAGCAAGAGTGAAAGGGAAGGTCTACAGGACGGTAGTGATACCGGATATGTTATATGGGTTGGAGACGGTGGCACTGACCAGAAAGCAGGAGACAGAGCTGGAAGTGGCTGGAAGAGTTAAAGATGATAAGATTTGCATTGGGTGTGACGAGGATGGACAGGATCAGAAATGAGGACATTAGAGGGTCAGCTCAGGTTGGACGGTTGGGAGACAAAGTCAGAGAGGTGAGATTGCGTTGGTTCGGACATGTGCAGAGGAGAGATGCTGGGTATATTGGGAGAAGGATGCTAAGGATAGAGCTGCCAGGGAAGACGAGAAGAGGAAGGCCTAAGCAAAGGTTTATGGATGTGGTGAGAGAGGACATGCAGGTGATGGGTGTAACAGAACAAGTTGCAGAGGACAGAAAGATATGGAAGAAGATGATCTGCTGTGGCAACCCCTAACGGGTGCAGCTGAAAGAAGAAGAAGAAGAACCACAGAAATGAAGTCTTCATGTGAAAAAACAAAATGCACAAAAATCCCCATATCACATATTAGAATAACACCCCTCTTCCAGAAATCCTAATCATTAGTAAATACAACATCAGCATCAATGAAAAATTAAAGTACATGGAGTAATTTTGTGGGCTGTAAAGGCGGCATCCCAACATTACGGTCAAGTGACACCTGAAACTCAGCAACATTCTGGGATGAAGAGAAAGAGTTTGACTTTGACACTTCCATCATAAACCATTTTTAAAAATAACTTTTCTATGAAAACTTCATTTACATATTTGTCTTAATTTGTTTTATTCTTTTTAGCTTATTTTATAGATTTTATTCAAATATGCATATCATGGCTGTCTGTATGTTGAAAGTCACACACCTTGATAGAAGGACTAGAATTTGGATTCTGCTTGTCTTGGCTGGCATTTGAATGCCCTTTATGAATAATCAAATATGCCATCTGGACAACAAAGACAAAAAGAAAACAGCACAAAGTCAGAGACGGAGAGACAAGGTAATTGTCCCAATAAGCACTGATGAGAAATAAATAAAGGGAATTGTCAGGACTACATATGATGCTGCATATGGCGTGTATTGATTTGGAGAAAGCTTATGATAGAGTGCCACGTCAAGAGGTCTGAAGGTGCAGGAGGGAGAAAATAGGAAGTGTGGGAGGATTGTCCAGGATATGTATGAGGGAGTGAGGACTCGGGTTAAAAGCAGTGTTGGGCTAGCAGACGAGATCCCACCACCTGGGTTCCTACCTCTTTGATCTGTGTTATGGATGTGTTGAGTTATGGGGTGGAAGACCAATCAACCCCCCAGTGCAGGTTTTCTGCTAATGACATTGTGTTGTGTAGCACCAGAAAAGAAGAAGCGGAGAGGACGCTGGAAGAACAGAGAATGGCTTTTGATGATAGAGAATTGAAGATAAATAGGAAGAAGACAGAATCTGTGAAGCTTAACGATGATCAGGATCCAGATGGTAGCTTACAGAAAGAGATGTTGAAAAAGTGGTAAGTCTGCATTGTCACACACGTGCGATTAGGGGGACAGAGGAACGGCCTAAATGATAGTAATTCTACACCAGACCAGGGGGCGGCGGAGTGCGCTGACTGTCTCTCTCAATCTCTTGCAGACCATCCACGGGAAATCCCGCAGGGTCCCGGCACCAATGATAATGTCACTTCCGGTTCTGGGGCCAACAATGACATCACTTCCCAGTTCTGGCCCCGATGACATCATTTCCTTTACTGGCCTTTAAAGCCGCCATCTTACCTCAATAATATCAGTTCTGTTTTGGACTCGAATCTGTGAACATCTCTGTTCAAATTAACTCATTTTGCAGCTGTGGAACAATATATGGGTGGCTGCCCCAAACCTTCATGATGTCTGTGACTTATTCTTGTGACAGCATATAGTATCAAGGTGGCCCAAGGTGGAGAACTGCATGCAAAGATAACCCATAGAGTGCAGTGTGGAAGGAACAAGATATCTGGAGTATTGTGAGATGGAAGAATTAAGGTGACGGTTAAGACAGTCATAAGACCAGCAACGATGTATGGAGCAGAGACATGAGCAGTGATGAGAGCATAGGAGAAGAAGTTAAATGTGGCAGAAATGAGAATATGGAGATGGATGTGTGGAGTTACAAAACAGAATTAAATAAAAATGAGATAATGAGAGGAACAGCAAAAGTGGGAGAGATATCTAACAAAGTACAGGAAAGTAGATTGAAGTGGTATGGACATGTGATGAGGAGAAACAATGAACATGTGGGGAAAAGAGAGATGGGAATGTGGAAGAGAAAGTGAGGGAGGCCTAAGTGGAGGTGGAGGGATGAAGTAAAGGAAGATCTGAAGGAAAAGAGTCTGACTGGTGAGGGGGTGCAAGACTGAGAGCTGTATGGAGAAGGTTGATCAAGCACATTGACCCCACATAGAAGCAGGCAAAGATGAAGAGGTAGAAAAAAGGAAAAACTAGTGAAGTGGAAACAGCTCCCTTTTAATTAACATGATGGACCTCCATGGCCACATTGAGCACTTAATGACACACGACGAAGAGGAGCAGTGGGGAACATGATAATATCACCTTTGATGAGGATTGATGCTCATTTTTACTTTTCCATAAGGGTGATCAGCGCAGAATAATGGAAGTGCAGGATGGGTGGAAAGAGAGAGGGAATGCCAGGCTGTCAGGCATAACCCCCTTTGTGTAATTTCATATCCTTCATCATTCAGGCCTTTAGGATTAAAATCTCTGGGGTATACAGTTTATGTAGATTCTCTTGTTTTTTTTTGCTACTGTGGCCTGTGGGGGGCATCACACAACCACATACACCAACACATGAGTCCAAAAACGAGAGAAAAAACAATAATTACAAAACCTAAATCCACAATACAAGGAAAAAGCAAAGGACGAAATAAAAGAAAGAAAATAATACCTCAGGATACCTTGACCCCCAGCTGTAGCCCCAGGGCTCCTCTGTTACTGGCTCCCACTGCTCACTTTCCAGTACAGTCCTTCCTTACTCTGACCAGCTGATCTCTTGTCAACTTTCTAAGCAAAGAAAGAATGCAACCCTAAACAAACCACCCTTTGGGTACCCCACCATAAGCACTTCTGGGGTCCTGGATAACATCATCAGTCTCTGTTGTTGTATGGCTAGGACTCCCCCTAGTGGCACCAGAGACTCTTGCAGGTTAGACACTATAGAGGTATACTGGAGGGGGCCAGATTGGTTGTCCTACCCAGTACGGTTGTTACGCTATAACACAACACAGATCTAGAGGGTCTTGAATGCCCTCCTGCTGTGATGATAGCACCCTTCGATGGTCAATAAGGGTACTGCTCCCATAATACACTTGTGTTTATTTGTTATCTCTAAAGGGGGTCAGGACCAGGGATGCAAACAGATATGTGCAGTACAGGACAGAAGATGCAAGACAATTATAATTATTGATAATTATGTCATATTAAGCCATGATCAATGGTGGACACTATTCGTCTTAATTAGAAACTGAGAGGAGTCAGATGAGGTGGCTCGGGCATCTGATCAGGATGCCTCCTGGACGCCTCCCTGGTGAGGTGTTCCGGGCACGTCCAACCGGGAGGAGGCCCCGGGGAAGACCCAGGACACGCTGGAGGGACTATGTCTCTCGACTGGCCTGGGAACGCCTTGGGATTCTCCCGGAAGAGCTAGAAGAAGTGGCCGGGGAGAGGGAAGTCTGGGCATCTCTGCTCAAGCTGCTGCCCCCGTGACCCGACCTCGGATAAGCGGGAGACAATGGATGGATGGATGGAACTATTATTCATTTGGAAAATGGATCAGCAGTTCCCCAGACCCCTAAATGGCAGAGGGGATATTTTTGTGCAATGTGTGGCCCCCCTCTAGCCATCACAATGGACAGATGACCTGCAGGTTGCCTTGTCCTTTATGGACGCGCTGAGGCTCAGGAAGGACCGCAGAGATGACTGAAGCCACTAGAGACAGCGGCAAAAGAAAGCCCAAGGAGTGATGAGTGACAAAGGTCAGGAAGTTCTCAGAATTGCTTACCTGTCCAGTGCTGAAAAGCTCCATCTGGATAGTCCACAGATAAGTGGTGGACGTAAAGTCGAGAGCTCAAATGGCAGAAGGAGGAGGAGTAGAGACAAGAGGAAGGAGAAGGCAGTGGCGGAGCTTCAAGGGGGGACATCTGTCCCTGGGCGCAGCATCCAGGGGGCACCAAATTGATGTTTCTTTCCCTTCCCCATTGCATTTTGGCAAACAGAAGGGGGCGCAAAATCTTCAGTTGTCCCCGGGCGCTGAAAACCCTAGCTATGCCTCTGGGAGAAGGGTGAACTACTGGAGGTAAAGCACACCTTTAAAGGTGAGTGGACATGCCACCCTACCTGACAGATGGGGTATCAATCCTATGTATGGAGTGACTGGAGGGCTTCATTTCTTCTCTTAATTTGCACCTTGTCCTCTCTGGTACCCTGCGCTCATCCAATATCATTTTTTATTTTTTAAATTAACCTTACTTTCTTTTTTATATTTGAGAATTCTTAGTGTCATTTGGGGGTTTAGGATCAATGGTTATTGCCCCTCTTTTGTTTACTGACAGAAATATAAAGATATAAAAGAAGAATATGAATGCTCACTTCTCCAGGTTTTTTCTATGAACAGAACTACAGCCCACCTGAAACTGGCCCCCATGTTTTCTACTGAATTGGACATTCACTTGTTGAATTTGCTTTCTTCAGAGATGTTCACTCTTTTATATCCGGAAATGAAGGCACAGCATCTGCCAATCGATGCAATCTTAGGTGCATTTGGTTATATTTAGAGCTTTGGTGCTGTCTATGGAACGAGGCAGAGCTCCAATCACTCTAGAATTAATTTTTTATTACACTTTCTGCATTTGTATAACACTCCTAAAACAATGCCCATCTATAATACAGTGGCAGAGTGCCAGTCCATCGCAGGGCAGACTCACCCACTCAGCATGTTCAGAGCTGCCAATCAGCTTAACCTCAACAAGAAGAAAACTGGAAAGAAAAGCACTCAGCCATAGGGAGAACATGCGGATTCCACACCAACAATGTCTGGAATGGGATTTCAACAAACACAGGAAAATTATGCTCAGAAATGAAGAGGGATGAACGGTGTACAAAAAAAATGTTCTTTTAGCTCTTATTTCAATACGTTGCTGTGTATTTGTTATATCCAGTATTTCTGATAAATTGTCTGGTGTAATGACTGTAGATAAAGAGTTTGACTTGGATGTTTAAAAAGGAAGAAACAGCTGTCTGACATAAAGTAATATGTATATTCATAGTCCTTCAGGTGCCCTTTTGGCAAAGTCCAAGCGGGCTTTCCTGTGCCAGCCGGCCACTTTGCCATAAGACCCAGTATGCAGTGGAGTACTGCTGCAGTGATTGTCCTTCAAGAAGTTTCTCCCACCTCCACATGGATTCTCCTGAGCTCAGCCAGAGTGACCATTGAGTTCTTGGTCACCTCTCTTACTGTGGTCCTTCTCAACCAATTGTTCAGTTTTGACCATGGCACTCAGAACAGTTGTAATTGTTCCAAGTTTCTTCAATTTAAGATTTACGAAGGCAACTGTGCTCTTGGGAGCCTTCAGTGCTGCAGAAAAGTCATTGTAGTCTTCCTCAGTCCTGGAGCTACGCTCTGTAGGTAATCAGTTCATCTGGGCTTGGTTTCTGTTCAACTGTGACAGGTGTGACCCTTTCCTAATCAATCCAATCAACTGATTTGACCACTGTGGACTCCAAACAAGGTGCAGGATCATCTCATGATGATGAAAGGAATGGGACGCTCCTGAGCCAGATAGGAAGGGGTCTGAAGACTTTCTGAAGGCAGATGTACAATGAAAGGTGACTGCATTTCATAAAATGACACTTGGGTGATGATTATTAACTACTGACCGACAGATTGATTGGTTGATTGATTAATTGATTACGTATTCATCTGTTCAATCTATTTGATCTTTGGGATTTTAATGTAAGCATATTGTGTTAGTGATTGATACGAAAGCCACTTTATCCAATATAGTACTGCCTGACTGACTGATTGATTGGTTGATTGATTAATTGATTACTTACTCATCTGTTCAATCTATTTGATCTTTGGGATTTTAAAGTAAGCATATTGTGTTAGTGATTGATACGAAAGCCACTTTATCCAATATAGTACTGCCTGACTGACTGATTGACTGCACGCTTATCTATTCATTTTGGAGCTTTACACTTCCAGCTCTCTCATTGTGCATCGCAGTGACTTTCCTGCCTGGAGTGAACCCTCCCTCTGCAGACGGCAACGCTATCATCACTACCCTCCGCACTGTTCAGATTCGAGAGCCGAGTTTCCCTTTATCTTGGTAATTTATGCTCTGTCTTTCCCTCTGTGTATAAAACTGATAACACCGGGGTGGTCCTGTCGGTGGAGTCGGCTCAAAATGCCTGAAGGCTGTATCCTGGAGATATTCCAGTTTTACTAGGAGACAACAGCTGGGCTGACAAGTTCTGAAAATCGATATTATCTCTTCCGAAATGTATTAAGCTGTATAAATATTTAAGCTAAAACTACTGTGGTTTGGGGAGATGATCATTTTACAAATGAGCCCTTCTGCTTTGCCCGCTTTTCAGTGAAATGTAATGCTTGCTTGCTCATTTTGTTTTTGCTCACTCTGCATAATAAATTCAATAGTTTTATTCACTTAACACTATTTCATTTCAAGGCATGAGAAGTGTTTATTTTTCTCATTCTCATGCTGTTGGGAACATTTTAAATATGGTGAATGCTTGACAGATCGATAGATAGATAGATAGATAGATAGATAGATAGATAGATAGATAGATAGATAGATAGATAGATAGATAGATAGATAGATAGATAGATAGATAGATAGATAGATAGATAGATAGATAGATAGTTTTGTTCACCCCACTGAATTAAAGCTGAAAGTCTGCACTTCAACTGCATCAGAGTTGTTTCATTTAAAATTCATTGTGGTAATGTACAGAACCAAAATTAGAAAAAAGTTGTCTCTGTCCAAATATTTATGGACCTAACTCTATCTATCTATCTATCTATCTATCTATCTATCTATCTATCTATCTATCTATCTATCTATCTATTGATTATATAGTGCCTTTCATTATCTATCTATCTATCTATCTATCTATCTATCTATCTATCTATCTATCTATCTATCTATCTATCTATCTATCTATCTATCTATCTATCTATCTATTGATTATATAGTGCCTTTCATTATCTATCTATCTATCTATCTATCTATCTATCTATCTATCTATCTATCTATCTATCTATCTATCTATCTATCTATCTATCTATCTATCTATCTATCTATCTATCTATCTATCTATCTATCTATCTATCTATTGTTCCTCTGCAGCTCCACACATCTAAATAGACATTTTCACAATGGTTGCTTGTTTTCTTTTGTATTGCTGCATTCCAATTCTACGGAGTCACCAGGGTGGTACCCCAACTCTTTATCATGGTCTGTCAGTTCTCTTACAGTACGCAGTATTGAAATGCTGAATATGTATTTACTGTTACCTGTTAGTGTGTGCCATTAAGTAGAAAATGTTGGCTAGTCTATATTAAAATAACTGCTAATTAAGGGTCATCACTAACTAAAAATAAATAAAACTGGGTCCCGAGGCCAAAATGGTTGAAAACCACAAACCTAAGGTTGTTGCCATTATCCATACGGTATTCCTTTTTCAACAATATCTCATTTTTTAATGCTGCCATGCATCTCCTTCCCATTCTCCATTATCAACAAAGACATGCAGGATTGGTGCCCTGCATGAGTGACTGTGAGTGATTGTGGCTGAGTGGCACCCCGTCCATGGTTCATTCCTGCTGGAGAAGGATCCACCATAAGTAGGGTGAAGAAGCTTTGATAACGGGTGGGAGTTCATTCCTCGGAAAATATGACTACATAGTGTGGTTTAGATCATGATGATTCCAGGCGGCACAAAAAGTGGCATGGTATGGTGGTGAGGTGGCTGGTGTTGCTGGGCCTCTGCTCCAGTATCATGTTTTTTTTTTCTGGTAGGAGAGCAGAGTAATGGACATAATTGCACAACTTAGTCAATATGGACACATGTGCCAAGGTTTTACTATTTCCATGAGGGAAAAATAATGTCAAAAACTTTAGTCTGAATATCTTGTGTATATTTCTATCTTGCTCTTCTTGACCTGTTTACATTCTAAAAGTAATTTTGTGATAATTTGATTATGTTGTTCTCATTATGATTACCGACATTTTGGTAGTTTTCACAGTGACAACAGTCCTATTAGGTTGTGGTGCTCCTATCATGTGTATTCCACGCTTGTTAGAAAGTCTCATCATCTTGCTAATGTCTATTTATTTCAGCAGTGGAAGAATCTCCACGTCCAAGCTTATGGGTAAATTCTAAAAAGAAAAGGAATCACTGAGTATTAGTTTGCATGTTTCCTTTTAGCATCCTTGTTTATCTTCTCCAGAGATCCTTGGCTGGCATATTGTCTTTGGTTCGATTGATCGCCTGCTATACAGTAGGTGTAGTTGCATCTTCTGACAATTTTTTACTCTCTCAGTCCCTGGCCCACCTCATATTCAAACTGCAAGCACCCCTTCTCTGCCACCATACAGGTACTCTTCTATAATTTAGATATCCTTTTATTCTAGTAGTTCTTTTTATCTCCTCCTGCTCTTGGCACATTTGTTTGATTTGTATTCATTTTCGGCACACATTTTGTGCTTTATTTAATTTCTTTTCTAGCTCTGAGGTGTATTGTTTCTTGTGATCGTTAAGAGCTAGTCATATATAGGCAGGCACATACTGTAAGCATGTGCTGCTGTACAATAAGGACACTTTTGGATCCTTTCCTTAAGCTAGAACATTAGAACATTAGAAAAATCGTGACGAGAACAGGCCATTCAGCCCATCAAGCTCTTCCGTCCTATTCACCTAGTGTCATGGTTTAGACTCTAAACTGATGCTTTGTACCCTTTTTCTTTAGGAGAGACTATATTGTGTACTGTTGTCAGGATCATGTCCCTCATCTCTAGGGGTGGGTCTCCGTGGTCATGATCTTGACTTAATCACAAGGTCAGCCTTTTGCACCTTATCTGATCTGCGGATTAATTTCCTGACTTTCACGTCTTGCATTGCCTGGTAACAACTTATTGCTTGTTTATTGACTTTGATTTTGCCTTTTGTCTGAGTTGCTGTAACTACAGTTTATTTTTATTTTCTTTCGTTTTGACTTTCTGCCTCTTCTGCCGGTTTTACTCACAAATTCAGCTCTCCTGTTTTCCTGCTGAGTCAGGACACCAAATTGTCTAAAATAACAACACAATGAGTTGTGAAGATCCCTAAAGTCCTTCTCTCCACCATGGTACTTGTGTCTGTGGTTCTTTCCATGAAGAAAAACTTTTTAACATTTGAGCGAAATTTGGACTTAAACTTCCAACTATGTGTCTATGTTCTTTGTTGCAGACTTTATTTTAAAGTAACAACTGGGATCTACTGTACTAAAACTAAAACTAATTTTGTACTAAAACTAAAACTAATTTTAAACACTTCAGCCGTGTCCTCTCTTAATCATCATTTGCTTAAATGGTGCGACTTAAACCACCTACAACTGAACACCAGCAAAACCAAGGAACTGGTGGTGGATTTTAGGAGACCCAGGCCCCTCATGGATGGTGACTCTTTGCAGAGGGTGCAGACCTATAAATACCTGGGAGTGCATCTGGACGATAAATTGGACTGGACTGCCAATACTGATTCTCTGTGCAAGAAAGGACAGAGCCGCCTGTACTTCCTTAGAAGACTGGCATCCTTCAACATCTGCAGTAAGATGCTGCAGATGTTCTATCAGATGGTTGTGGCGAGTGCCCTCTTCTACGCAGTGGTGTGCTGGGGAGGCAGCATTAAGAAGAAGGATGCCTCACGCCTGGACAAACTGGTGAGGAAGGCAGGCTCTATTGTTGGCATAGAGCTGAACGGTTTGACATCCGTAGCAGAGCAACGGACACTCAGCAGGCTCCTATCAATTATAGAGAATCCACTACATCCATTAAACAGTGTCATCTCCAGACAGAGGAGCAGTTTCAGCGACAGACTGCTGTCAATGTCCTGCTCCACTGACAGACTGAGAAGATCATTCCTCCCCCAAACTATGCGACTCTTCAATTCCACCCGGGGGGGGGGGGGGTTTGGGGGTAAACGTTGAACATTATTCAAGTTATTGTCTGTTTTTTACCTTCTATCTAGGTTCAACTCCTTCAATTTCTTGAGTCCTGGAATCTGCCTTGAACATGGCACTCCAAGTGAGGCCTCGCTAGTGTAGGACAAAGTGGGCATTGCCCTTTTTTCTAGGCTCTAGTGGCACATTAGGACTGTTAAGAAAGCAGATTTAGCGAGGATGCAGTCATCCAACTGCGCCTTCTCTCACTTGTATTCCAAACTAAGTGCCTGAACTCCAGCGTGTCTGCCAGGACTTCATCTGATAACAAAGGTGTAAATAAGAGTTGAACTGACATCTCTCCAAATGCCCCTCTGCAGACTTCTTAAGCCAGAAGGTGTGAAATGGACTCAAGCAAGAGCAAAGAGCTGTAATTCAGGCAATGACAATTCGGATGGACAGAAGAACTCACCTATAAGGAGACACTGACTTTGTAACTGGAAGTGACTTTGATTCAATCAGGAGAAGTTATACATGGAGCTGATGAGCTGTATTCCGTTTGGGGAGCAAATAACTGACAGTCTCTTGTGTTGTCTCAGCAGTATATTTGGGATCATCGTCTTTTAGGATGAAATGCCGTTCAGTGGAGACATTTACTAGACCTTGAGCAGGTCAGATGTTTTTCTGCACTTCAGAATTCAATGAAGAGAAGTGTGCCAGGACCTGTGGCAGCCATACATGCCCAAGCCATAACACCCCCACCAGCCATGTTTAACAGATGAGGTGGTCTGCTTTGGATCTCGGGCAGTTTCTTTTTCATCTCCAAGCTTTGCTCTTGCCATCACTCTGTTGCAGGTTCATCTTTGTCTCTTCTCTCCACAACACCTTGTCCCAGAATTCTGCAGGCTCTTTTAAGTCCTTTTCCTCAAACTGTAATCTGGCCTTCCTGTTTTTGTAGCTATCTAGTGGTTTACATCTTGCAATGTGGCCTCTGTGTTTCTGTTCATGAAGTCTTCTATATGTCCACATCGGCCCCCTGAGGACTGTGTCTGGTCTGTCAGACAAGCATTTAGGGCTTTTTCATTACCATGATGAGGATTCTTCTGTCATCAGCAGTGGAGGTCTTCCTTGGCCTAGCAGCCCCTTTGTGATTACTGAGCTCACCAGTGTGTTCTTTCTTCTTCATGATATTCCAGACAGTTGATTTTGGTCATCCTAAGGTCTTACTGAGGTTTCTAATGTTTTTATTTTTGTTTGTCAATCTCATAATGGCTTCTTTGATTTTCATTGCCACAGCTCTTGTCCTCATATTGAACTGAACTACAGACTCCAAAGGGTCAAAGCAAAGTGAGGTATCTTATGAAGCAATGAAACCCACCTGAAGAATCACAAACACCTTGGACACCAATTGTCCCAAACATTATGGTGCCCTGAAATAGAGCTCCATGTAGCAAAAGTGTTGCCATTTCTACAAGTGTGACAGAAATGTATGCATTTAAATGAAAGTGACATCATCGTTGGGGTTGGGACCAGAAGTGACATCATCATCGGCACCCGAACCGGAAGTGATGTCATCAGTAGTGCCGATGCCCTGCAGGATTTCCCATGGATGGTCTGCAAGAGATTAAGAGAGGCAGTCAGTGCACCCTTCCACCCCCTGGTCTAGTGTGGAATTATTATCATTTAGGCCCTTCAGCTGTCATCCAATCGCACGTGTGTGTCACAGGTCAGTTGCGACACTTTACCAGAGTCAACCTCATCAGCTCCAAACATGACCCAGCGCCATTCAGAAAGGTGCAAGAGATGTTCCATTTGTACTAGATCAAAGGATAAGAAAACCAAATTCATCTGTAATAAATGCAATAAGTTTGTGTGTGAAGAGCACGGAAAATGGTTGTGCAACCAATGCCAGCACTTAATGTGAGGCCTACAGTGATGTAAAATAATCAGAAACTCACACATGAAGTGTTGTGCAATATTATTTGGATTTTGTAATACATTTTCTGTATCTGCTTCTATATAGGCTATTTGAAAGTTCCTTAAACAAATACACCTCTGTTTGTCGATATTTCAGTACAAACATTTGTTGTATAATGTTATTTGGAGAAAAACAAAATATTGTAATAAAGAGTGGTTTTATTCTGGCAATATAGTATGTTTTTTACCATGGGGTACTGTCACCGTAACTTTTTTCATAGTGTAACCACTGACACATCATATAAAGCGATGCCCTCCTCCACGGAGTGGAGTTCTGGTGGTCCGCAGCTAGAGATGGCTGGGTTTCCTCCCAGTTCCAAAAGAGTTGGAAGCTGATTGGTGGCTGTGCTCTGTGATGGCCTGCCAATCATTTTGTGTCGTCTCAATGCTGCCAATGCTGGCTCCATCTCCTCAGCACTCTTTAAATGATAAAGTGCACTGGATGGACTGATGAATGAATTATTCATTCCAAGATATTCTGTTTTTTTCCATCTCAAGTGCTTTATTTTTTTTTCCTTTTAATTATTCCACAGCTTCTCTTCTTCATAACTTCCACAGGTTTAATGTAAAGTATTCACTCCTTGGCAAAGAGACACGGCATGTTGCATTTAAGGGAGAATTGTTTTTTGTTCCTCAGTGAGATAACAGAATGCTTTATAATATCGTTTATTTGGTGATTTTTTTTTTCCATTTATGTAAGACATGGAGAGGCGATTATGCAAGTAGCACAAGTGACTAAGAAGCACGGAGTGCTTGATAGGGAGTTCAGTTTTACTGCAGTGCAGATAAGCACTCAGGAGGGAAAGAGTGAAGTTGGGGGGGGGGGGGGGGTGAAGGAAGAAAAAAGAGCCCCCGGTGATCGTGTGTCGAGATCTTCAGACTATCAGACATGTTGTTCCTGCTTCAATGAAGTTTAATGGAGGGATTGCTTCACTGATCACTACAATTTAACAGATGCCTGCTGCTCAGTAGACTTCATTGTCGGCTGCCTCTCCTTGACAGGCGTTCTGGATTACTGTTCCCACATCATGGGGTGCAAATAAAAAAAAAAATAATAAAAGAGAGAGTGAGATTTTGAGGCCTGCTTAATTGTGGCCTCCTTTTGAAGCAAAAGAACTTCTTTGCCTTTGTTTTGACCGTTGAAACACTGAAAGGTGCAGGGGCACATAAATTCACCCTCGTCTTTAACCTTGAACTTGGAACTCTTGGCATTAAGAATCAAGGAACTCCAAACTGACGCCGCTTCATGGCTCTGCGGACCTGAGTGGTGGTCTCTGGCTCTGTGTGCTTTCCCGCCGTCCCCCAGTTTGACTGCCACATCCCAAAGATGCCCATATTGGATTGACTGCATTTATCCAGTGCAAGTGAGTGTGTGCAAGAGGGTCCGGCCATGGCTGATCCCACCCCATACTTGATATTACTGGAACATGGGTGGATGGCTGACACAACAACAACAACAACATTTACGTTTATTGTACATTTTCATACAAAAAAGGTGTTGCTCAAAGTGCTTTACAAGATGTCAAAGAATGAGTTGCCAGAAAGGAAAAACAAATTAAATTGGGAAAGAATAATAACAAGTAATACAAATAAATCAATACAGGCTTACATAACAGATATACAGTATAATTAGTAGAGCAGTGCCTATATATAATATCATGGTGTAAGTCACTAAAGATGAGTTTGATAATAAAGTCAGATGGCTGGGAGAACAGAAAAAAAAAACTCAAAATTGTCAGGGGTACCAAGGCCAAAAGACCACCCAGCCACCATTAGGCATTCTACATAACATCAACGTCCTTAAGTCATTCCTCATTGTTTCTACCTTTCATCCCAATGGATTCGGTGAGTTGGGTCTGCTGGGGAACTTGCCTTCATTTTGAAAGCACCATGATGCTCCTACATTGATGGATTAAAAGCCAGACTTCTTCATGACCATCATCATCAAGTCTTTCCATGAGAACCCTAAATACAAAGTGGACTGTTTCATTTATGTTAGGTAGAATGCCCAGATGGGGCTGGGTGGTCTCGCTGCCTGGAACCCCTGCAGATTTTATTTTTTCTCCAGCCATCTGGAGTTTTTTTTTTGTTTTTTCTGTCCTCCCTGGCCATCAGACCTTACTCTTATTCTATGTTAATTAGTGTTGTCTTATTCTAATTCTTACTTTGTCTTTTATTTCTCTTTTATTCATTATATAAAGCACTTTGAGCTACATTATTTGTATGAAAATATGCTATTTAAATAAATGTTGTTGTTGTTGTTGAACATCACAGACGGCAGCGCGGTGTATTGATCAGGTGGTGGTGGTGGCGCAAAACATCACCATTGGAAAAAACGAAGAAGAACACAGAGAGAAGCAGAGCGCAAATCCATGAAGAACTCGGGATGGATTACCTGTCTGTTATGAGGCACAGTCACACTTATACCCTCAACCACGTTGGATCAGAATCAGAGTCATTAACTCACCTCTTTTTGATGTGGGAGGAAACAAGTGTAATCCCAAGTGACGAGCCTCCATTTCCAGGGTCACAGTGTGATATGGTACATCATGGAGTAACTTAGTTTACTGTTTAAATAGCAATTTATAGCCCTTTATTAATGACGAGGTGTGCTGCCTGCCTCAGGTGGGTGGAAAGTTAAATAATCAATGCAGACCTCAGCATTAATGCTTGCAGTACATATGTATTGGAACGGCTTTTGTAATACATGTAGTAATAAAATGAATTGCATTTTTCATTGCAACAGGTGGCGCATCGCAAACATTTTTTAGTTACAAAATGCATTGCATTTGGCACAGCAACAGATGGCGAATAACAAACATTTGAAATAATAAAATGCTTTGCATTTGTCATGCCAACAGATGGCGCATAACAAACATTTCAAATAATAAAATGCTTTGCATTTGTCATGCCAACAGATGGCACATAATAAACATTTCAAATAATAAAATGCTTTGCATTTGTCATGCCAACAGATGGCGCATAACAAACATTTGAAGTAATAAAATGCATTGCATTTGTCACTCCAACAGATGGTGCATCACAAACATTTGTACTAATAAAATGCATTGCACTTGACTGTATCCCTTGAAGTCGGACTCCTGGGCTCACACTTCCTCTGCCATCTCCAGTTGGTACTCCCAGAGATCTCCCCGTACTCTGCCGTCCCCCCATGCTCGTTAGTGGAGCAAAGATGGTTTGAAGGAACACCACACTAAAACAAACACACGATCGACCATTTTGGTCCCTTTGTTTCTCCCTCTGTTTCCTTCTTATCCTGTTCCTCCAACCACTCCGGACCACCATTGCAATCGTCAAGCTGTTCACTTTATTATAGTTTTGCCATTCCACTCCTTTCATTTCTCCACACTCAGTTCTCTTTGCATTTACCCGTCACTCTTTGTATTCTCATCACACCACCTTAACGGTCGCCGTGGCTGAAGCCCATCAATTAACTCATTTAATGGGAGTACATACAGTATGTGGCTAACGTGCAACTCTCTCATTGTCTCGGCTCTGGTTAGTATTCACTAGAATAAATTAAAACCGTTGAAAACCTTACTCAGTGATGGGCTGTCTCACAGCTTCCTCATGGCTACAGCACAACTGAGCTTGGGGTCTGGATAGGTGAATGGGAAAGAGAGAGAGAGAGAGAAAGTGGGAGACTGGAGGTGAGAAATGGAGTGTTTTGGTGGTTTACTGTGGTGGGCAAGTGAGTAAGCCACCTCAACATGGGGGGTTCAAAGGGTAGTAGGGCTTTCACAGAGTTCTGTTTATTTTATTTACTGTGTTTGTTCCCTGTGATCATCCCTCCCGTGGCATTGAATAAAGGAGTCACTTTGAATGGCTCCTGGGTATCGAAAGGCTGCGATCTTCTTCAAGGATGCTACCTAGCATGCTGTTAGCTTACCAGTCACTCCATTTAATTGACGGTTCATTTCTATTTGCTTGGAGATTTTGGTTTGTTAGCTTTCCTGAACTCATCTAAAGCTGCCTTGCCCCCAAGTAAATGAAGGAGACAAATGTCTGTCTTATTGCTTAGCAGCCCAAGAGTGGCCCAGTGTGTTAAATATGCCGCTATCTCCTCAAAGACAAGCAGCACACAGCCCCTCTCCTGAGGACACCGCTAGGAAATTGGAGAGAGATGAATCGCCACTCCGACGAGACCCCCCTAAGGGCTGCCCGGAGCCCTCAGATAGTCGGCTCTTTGCTGTTTGCGCTGGGAATTTCCTTTCATCAGCTCATGATTTGCTGCCTTTAGAATCTGGAAGCACCTTGCGTGACCCTCTAACGCCAGATGCAAATTTCCTTCTGTTCCAAACGGGCTAATCTGTTTATTAGGCTTTTGTGGACATGATGGGATTTGTTCTTTTATTATAACATTGTTAGGACCCAAATGTGAATGAGACAATGGCTAGATTGGAAATAGTAGTCTGATATTAGCTCATTCAATTTAAATATAATACAATACAATTTATTTTTGTAAAGCCCAAAATCACACAAGGAGTGCCACAATGAGCTTTAATGGGCCCTGTCTTTTGATGGCCCACCAGCCTTGGCTTTCTAAGAAGACAAGGAAAAACTCCCAAAAAACCCTTGTAGGGAAAAAATGGAAGAAATCTTGGATAGGCAGTTCAAAGAGAGACCCCTTTGCCAGGTAGGTTGGGTGTGAAGTGAGTGTCAGAAAAAAATGGGGTAAATACAACACAATACACAGAACAGAACACAAGTAATCCTCAATGCAATACAATAGCACAACAGTAATACAGTAGTACAAGTACAGAGCAAAATTGTAAGAGTAGATGATATCACATAAGAGGAGTCCTGGAGACCTCGGCCATCAAACATTCTGCCCCCTATTGGCCATTTCACAGCTGAGTCAGTGCTGGGCCGACCAATCTGATGAAAGGACCCCGCTACCTGATGATTCCAGTGCTCCTCTAACAGAGATGACTTTACCATAAGCAGGCAAACACCTTGGCATCAGGGCAGTGGCACCAAGTGCTACATCTGAGTAACGAGAAGAGAAACAGAATAGGTGAGGCTAAGTGACAGTTTATAAATATCGTATTACTGATGCTTTAGTACTAATGACTAACAACAGACATGCAGTGTGCACAGCTAATCAGCAGCTCTAGTCAGGGTATGCTAAACTGAAGTGGTGAGTCTTCAGCCGGGATTTGAAAGCTGAGACTGAAAGGGCATCTCTTATAGTAGTGAGCAGACCACTACAGTGCCTGTAAAGAGTTTTCACCCCTTGGAAGTTTTCACATTTTATTATTGTCACAGAGGATTTAATTTGGCTTTTATGACACTGATTAACAGAAAGAGACTCTTTAATGTCAATGTGAAAACAGATCCCTGTAATAGTGTTGTAAATTAATTACAAATACAACACACAAAGTGATTGTTCTCATAAGTATCAAGTCGATATTTAGCAGATGCATCTTGGATAGCCATGACAGTCTTGAGTCTATGTGCTCAGGTCTTCCTATCTTTCTCTACCAGCTTTGCAAATCTCTATACTATATTGGGGACAAGTGGCTGACCAAGTCCAAAAAAAAGTTGGGGTGCCAACCTGGCCACCCCGTTTAATTGTGAATCAACCATCAACAAAATTAGCAGGCACTTGATGGCACAAGCCAGAGAATAGCAAACAAAAGAATTTTAGCCTCTGAGGGTCTGTCCTGTAGTAGACTCTGGTCAAGACCGAGATGCCTCCTTCTGGGAACGGCCGCCTTTATTTGGTTTGGTTTTGAAGGGGTGGGACATCGCAGAGAGATGTGGGCAGGGTCAATCACCCTTGTGGGTTGTCTTCTCGAAGCTGCAAAGGGAAGAGACAAGACAGTGCCCCCTCTCGTCCCAGAGTGGTATCAAATAGCTGATCTGAGCCAATAAGGTGATCCACAGAGGAGCATGTGTGACAATCCCCATTTCTCCCCATTCTTCTGAGATAAAGCAGAGTGGACAACATCATCTGCATAAATCAATGCTGCCATCCCCAAACCTCCCCAACTGGGCATCAGAAGGGTTGGAGCATCTCAGGGCAATTAGGGAGTGGTCAGTCTACCTCATAGGGTGACTTCTCATTGCTACAAAGGGAAAAGATAGGACTGTTCACCACAGTGCCCCCTCTTGTCCCAGATGGGTATCACATAGCTGATCTGAGCCAATAAGGTTTTCCACAGACGCTCATGCATGACAACTGCCATTTCTCCTCATTCTTCTGAGATGAAGGAGAGGGGAAACATCATCTGCATAAAGCAATGCTGTTACCCCCAACATCCCCAACTGGGCACCAGAAGGGTCACAGCATCTCCAATGTTCAGTTGCCCTCATAGGGTATCTTCTCAGAACTGCAGAGGGAAGCGACAAGACTGTAAGTGACAGCGCACCCACTCGTCCCAGAGAGAGAGAAGAGCACAAGAGAGAGTGTGTGCTGACACAGCCGCACCCACCACATGACAAACCACCTCACGATCACAAATTTAGGACCCAAGTGCAGCCGTGCACCATAGTGGTATTGCAAAGCTGATCTGAGCCACTAAGTGCCATTCTTCTGACATGAAGAAGTGAGAACAACATCATCTGCATAAAGCAACAGTGCTACCTCCTCAACTGGGCACTCTCACATTCTCGGCTGCACCTTGGTATCTCCACAAACACGAGCGGCTGAATAGACAGCGCCTTGATGGAGCCCAACACCAACAGTTAGCAAATTCAACTTATCATGGTCCTGGAAATCAAAAACATGCTTGCATGTCTAAGCTATAGTGGATCCTTGCCCAGCTGGGAAGCCATAATAAAATGGCAACGTGTGAAGTGACATAACCCGGCCGGGATTGGGCTGAATTATTAAGGCAGTCAAGGGGAAAGATTAATAGATGGATGGGGGGAGGTTGTTTTTGAAGAGCAGTTCCTCCCCCAGTACAACAGATGGCAGTGCTCCGCTGGTGTGGATGCAGTATGGACACCCACAAGGGATCCATGAGATTCGTAGTCTTGAGGGACAACTCTGTTGGGGTCCTTGGGTGCTGCAGGGAGAAGGACTCCCTGTTTTTTTTTTGGGGGGGGGGGGGACTTTCTCTTGACAAGGAAGTGCTTCCCTTGGGCTATGCCCTGACACCAGAAGTACTCTCAGGTCCAGGCAGAAGGCAAAGCTCACCTGGAGGAGCACTGCGATTTGGACATTGTGGTGTGGACTGTAAAAAACTATCTGCTGAATTAAAATGTTTCTTTTGCACCCGGAACTGTTTTGATATGGTTGTGTGTGGGGTTTGGGGACTCGGTGGCCCCCCTGGTGTTTGTCATACATGAACAAATAAGAATTTCCCAGAATTGTGTGTATGTAAAAACACAACTACTACCTTGATCAGAGGTAACACGACCTAACAGAGCAGACAGGAGCCCCATTCCAGGCCTGGTTTAATGCAATTTGGGGTTATGTAGGGCCAGCGCCTATTCCAGCAGCCCTGAATCCAAAACAGGAACAAACTCAGGCAGTTCTCTTGTTGTCTTGTGCAAAGTAAGCATTAAAATAACTTAAAACCGACAAAGCACCTACTCAGTGACACAATGTGTGCCGGTCCCCTCATGGCTACAGCTCAACTGAGCTTGGGGTCTGCAGAAGTGAAGGCTCAACTGGTGGGACAGACAGAGAGAAAGCGAGAAGTGCTTTGGTATGGTCCTCTGGTGGGCAAGCAGAGTCTCCAAATCAACATGGGGTTTCCAAGGGCAGCAGGATTTGCCGGTCTGTCGCAAAGGACGATCGCACACCCACACAGGGCCATTTTTGAGTCAGCAGCCCGCCTATCATGCACATCATTCGGGATGTGGGAGGAAAAACACAATGGACCTGGAGGAAGAACGTGACGTTGGGAGAACGTGCCAACCCCACACAGACAAAGTCGATTTCTGCTCAGAGCTGCTCCTTCTTTTCTTCTAAGCTGGCTGCTTCAGGATGGCGATAAGAGCTCTGAGGTCAAGAACCTTCAGGGTCAGTGAGAGACAAATCAAACAACAATGCAAGCTTAGTAATTAATGCTTTGCATTGCTCTCGAGTTGTTAGGGATTCAAGCGCACGGTGCTGTGGAACTCTCCTGGTTTGCTTGTGGCTGCTTTTGTTCTTCCGCCCACCTCCATCACTGTCTTTGTTTAAGATTCTGCAAATGCAGGCACTTAAACGTTCAGAATAATCTGAGCTTTGTCTTCAATGCCTGCTGTTCAACGGCGTCCAATTTGGTGTTTTATGCTACTGTACGAGCGTGAGTGTGTGAGTGTGATGTCCTGTCCAGGGTGGGTGCTCCCCTTACACCCAAGTGCTGCTAGGAGAGGCTCCAACACCCCACAATCCTAAAATGAATATAAAATAGCATTCGGGATCCAATGCCTGGTCATGCGGCACTGGGCACAAGGCAGCAAATAGCCATGGAAAGAGTGCCCATCCATCACAAGCCGACTGGATATGTGGGCTGGGAAATGGATGGATAGCTTTGTAATGTGATTAGGGTTAGGACAACTGAGTGGGGGTAGCGACTTGTGCCAGGCCTTAGCGGCACACAACCCTACTTTTTATTATTATTGTTTAGCAGACACCTCCATCCAAGGTGACTTACAAAGCAAGGTATAATACAAACAAGAATTATTAGACGGTGTTAGCATCAAAAAGCAGAAGAGAATAAAATAAAAGAAAATGAGCAGCAGAGAGTTGTGTGTCATTCTACCTGCAGCAGCTAGACTAAGGCACACATCATCATCCTCAACTCCTTGAGATTGCAGTTTTAGATTGGTAATCCTTTCGCAAAAAAAAAAAACAAAAAAAACATCTTTTCACTTTGGCATTATGGGTTATTACGTGTAGATTAATGTAGAAAAATGTTGAATGTATCCATTTAAAATGAATTGTACAACACAATAAATTGTGTAGATGGGGAGTGAAAGGGTCTGAATAGTTTCTGAATCCACAGGGCCAGATGCTTATCATGAAAACCTAAAGCCGCCGGCTTCATTGTGGCATTTGGAAAGATGTGATGGGACTTTGGGGGACGGGTTAGAGGCTGCAGAGGGGTGGAAACAAAACTGCACCTGTATCTAAATATGGATGGCTCTTGGCTTAGTCTCACAGGTCCTGATTGCCAGCAGAGGGGGCCACAGGGGACAGTGGTTATATAGTGCCTTTTGTGTAATCACATTCTCCATTGTTGTCTGGTTTGGTTCAGCAAGGGCACGCTCCAGAAATAAATGACAGCGTGTTGTGAGGTCTGTTGAGAAAATAATTGGCTGCGCTCTTCCAGACCTGTAGACATCTCGTGTCACTGACCATGTCATTAGGATCACCACAGACTCAGCTCACCCAGCTCATCACTTATTCCATAAACTCCCCTGTGGTAAACGCTTCAGGCCAATTAAAACTAAAACTAACAGACAACCACAATTGCTTCCTTTCCCAGAGCCATAGGCCTCTCAAACCAGTAACATAGCCTGTCTTCTTTGTATATTCATGTGTTCTGTCATGTACTGTATGAAGGTGTGTGTGTGTGTGTGTGTGTGGGCAGTGTATGTACATGTATGTGTGCGCACACCTGCATACACACTACACACTCACATTATCATTTGCACATCTCCTTCATAATTGTACTGTTTTGAAACTTTGTATGAAGTTTTTCTTTTTATTATACATATTTATGTTATTTGTATGTGATGTTGTGTTCTGTTGTAAGCATCTCCACATTTACCAAGTCAAATTCCTGTGCATTAAGTACTGGCAAATAAAAGTGATTTTGATTCTGATATCTATCTATTGTCACATGCATGCTCTTTGGGAATATCTTAAGGACTTATGGGATTATAATTCTCCTCTGGGACATGAGGTGGTGCTATGTAATAATGTTCTCTCTTCTCCACTCCCCTCTGCAGAAAGGAAGATTGACACCAGTCCACCTATGACATCACTACCGGGCCAGCCCACTTAGACCCGCCTCTTTTATTATTTTTTTGCTACCTGGCTGGGGCACCAACAGAGTAGAAGGACCAGGGAAGAGGGCATTGGTGAGGCAATACCACCCCTGGGACACTAGAGGGCAGCCCTCCTGGGTGGCTGTGGCACCACGGATTCCTGCAGGGCATGTTCTGAGCTGGAGTCTGGTGAAACCCTGTTGGATTCCATGGGGGTCGCCAGGGGGAGCTGCTGAGCCCTATAGAGGACCTCCAGCGCACCTGGGGGTTATTCCAGTTAATACTGATGAGCCACCTGGAACACTCCCAGGACCAGAATAAGAGGAGCCGTATCACTCCATTGAGGGGCCCGATGCAGGAGGAAGAAGACAAAGCCTGAGGAAGAGTGGAGGCTGATGGAGTGCCGGCAAGATGGGGCTGCCTATAGATGCATTGCGGTGTTGGTGTTTTGTGCATCTTAAGCTGTAAGTGTTGTGTTGAACTTGTGTCCTGCCTGTGTGTGTCCGGATTAGGGTGGCTTCACAAAACATTACATTTATTTATTTGGCCAACACTGTTATCCAAATCGACTTACAACATTTGAGATACAAGTTACATTTCGTTTATTTTTTCCAATTCGAGCAAAGGCAGGTGAAGTGACTTGCTTAGGGTCACATAGTGTCAGTGGCGGGATATGAACCCACGACCTCAGAGTTTGAAGTCCAAAGCCTTAACCAGCCTCTTCCTCCCAGAATGCCTCAAAAATAGCAATGATGCCATCTTGGGCAGTCCAAGTAGAAATCTATGAAAGACTCAGCCTATTTGCACTTAACATGTGATATTTTTTTTGATAGCTTTTTCATTTGACATTATACAAGGGGGGCCTTCAAGGTGCCCCAAAACGCTTTCTTTGTCTCATTACACAGATAGATAGATAGATAGATAGATAGATAGATAGATAGATAGATAGATAGATAGATAGATAGATAGATAGATAGATAGATAGATAGATAGATAGATAGATAGATTCATAAAATGGCCGCCCAACGTCACTTCTGATTCTGGCTCCTGATGATGATGTCACTTCCAGTTCCTTCATGACGACGTCACTTCCTTCCAACAGTATTGACGTAATTTCCTGCCACATCACATCCGACCGCCACTTTTTGTATAAATATCACCATCTTCCAAATGTATATTGTCAAATGCTTTGGTTTTTGATCCATTTTCATTGCTATTTTCATAACGTCCACTGGACAGTATAAGGGGCAATTCCCCAACTCCTTTTGATTTTTGTGGACTTTGATTATTTCTTATTGCAATAGATAGATAGATAGATAGATAGATAGATAGATAGATAGATAGATAGATAGATAGATAGATAGATAGATAGATAGATAGATAGATAGATAGATAGATAGATAGATATGAAAGGCACTATATAATAGATAGATAGATAGATAGATAGATAGATAGATAGATAGATAGATAGATAGATAGATAGATAGATAGATAGATAGATAGATAGATATGAAAGGCACTATGTAATAGATAGATAGATAGATAGATAGATAGATAGATAGATAGATAGATAGATAGATAGATAGATAGATAGATAGATAGATAGATAGATAGATAGATTAACTGCCAAAAAGACAGACCGTACAGTATAATTTTACCTACAACTAGACTAAGGCACAAATCAGTATCTTAAACGCTTTGAGATTTCAGTTTTTGATTTGTAAGAGATTGTCAGACCTTTCTGAATAATAATAATAGGAGGACTGAACAAACCGTACACTCTAGTCATCTTGAAGAGACACATCACTGTGATTAACAACATAAAGACAGCAGAAGGCCACCTTCTCTGCCACATTTGACTCGTATGTGTTTATCCTTTCCATGAACTTGATACAAATTCACTTAATTGCTTCCACTTTCTCCTTGCGGTAAGCAGACTTTCCAAAAATCTTGACTTTATTTTGGTCTTCTCTGTGTCTTCACAAGTTTCCAACAGCACAGGTGAAAGACATTCTTAAAGAGAAGCTGCTTTTACATTCTGCCGTGGGTCAGGATGGCTTCCTTGCTGTTCATTTAATGTCACATTTTGGACGCCTTTAGTTCTGTTGAGTCATCGACCACCTCAGGTTTTCCAGACAGTAAGATCTGGAGGTCATCCCTGAAAATTTGCATTTTCACTCTTGTTTGAAAGTTTCTCCATGTCAGGGCTCTGTGGAGTGACATTTTCGAACTGCGCCGATGGTTTTGTCGGTGTGGTCCTGCTAGCTGCTCCAAGACTTGTGTGATGGTAATGTTGAGAGCCAAAGGTGGTGAGCTTTCTGTAAGGATGTGACCACCCTCAATCAGTCATGAGAGCCCACTAAATTATTCACAAATCTGGCCCTCAATATGCTGTTAATTGGATTGACTGTGGACATTAACCTTTATACACTTAATAGATAAATCAAATAAGGATCAAAAACTGCTATTGGGTTTGCAATTCCATTCCCTGTGAGTGATTTGAATGAAAATTAACATTTAATCTTGAAAAAAATTCCTTTAAGGGGGCAAACATTTTCTCACAGAACTACACATATTTTTTCCCTTAAATTAATTTCTGTGCAAGAGAACAGCTTGGAGCTGACTGAATTTAACGCTTCAGGACAAAAGGTTACATAAAGGAGTTAGTCGCCCTTTTTCCTTTTCCAAGTCGCTGCTAATGGCAACTTCACCTTTCACTGCTTTTATGCTGCATTAACTTCTATCTACGCTTTGATGGGCTGCCCTGCTAAGCCTCTGTGATCACTCGGTGAGGATACTTGTTTTTTTCCCCCCACTTTTCCACTTTAAATGCAATTACATTTTATATTTAACTTTTGAAAGCATCCCTCTATCCTTTGTGGCCTGCGGAGGGCGCTCCCGCTGCCCAAACCTGATACAGACAGACGCAGGACACAAGTGCAACACGCATGCTTTTATTTTTTTCTTTTACCCGTGGGAAACGCCTTCCCCCATTTCCCACCTGTACAGCCCAGTCACAAACACAAGCACAATCCAGCACTAAAATCTCTTCCTTCTCTCTTTTCCTTCTCTCTCTTCACCTCCACTCCTCCTGGCAAGCTTCGTCCTCTCCCACCCCGAGTGGTGACCACTGGCTCCTTTTATAAGGCACCCGGAAGTGGTCCAGGTGCCTGTTGACCTTCCTCTGGCAGCACTTCAGGGTGTGGCAGAAGTGCTGCAGTCAAGGGCTCAACAGTAGCTGGGGCACCCCTGGAGGTGCCCATGAAACACAACAGGGCTGCACCAAACAGCCTACAGCTTGGGAGCTCTGCAGGAGTCTGAGGCACCGCAGCAACCCAGGGTGGCTGCCACCTAGCTCTCCGGGGGAGGTAATGCTCTTGATACATTCCCTCCCCTGGTCATTCCAGTGTAGAGGCGTCCCGGCCGGGCAAGGGCCCTGGCCGTATGCCACACCGTCATTTATCAAAACCTCTCAGTCTAGTTTTGGAATTCAGGAAGTCCAGAGGCTGTAAAGTGGGAATTGTCCCAGGATGGAGC